>NW_021940604.1:43668689-44094513 GCF_001715985.3 Manacus vitellinus
CCCTTCAAAAGGCCAGACACTCAAACGTACTCCTACTGACATAATAATTTTCAAGGTAGCCTTTTACATTCTGTTTATATGCATATTTGCCAAGGGTGCCAGGGGAGTAGGTGGGTCAGTTAAAATGTACCCATTTTAAACAGAAATAAGAGCTACACACACAAGCACCCACTCACAGCTATGAAATAGCTCTGGTAGAAATAGAGAGTTTATATATTTGCTGACTAAGGTCCTGCAAGTGGATACCCTGTCAGCTGATGCTAATGGAGACAAAAAGCTGACCCAAGATGTAATTCCATATTTCAATAAGAAGCTTTGTTTTATTCTATATGTTCTTTGGGGTCAAAGTCTGTCAAGGCACAGTCCTGGCTTCCTGGTGTCTAAAATTAAAAACGAATACTCACTACATTTGGTAACAAGAACAATGTTACCTGTGAATTTTAGTTGTGCCCTATGTGACCTCCCTGCAAAATAGTGATGAACATCCCAAGTCAGCACAAAGTATTTTACCTAATAATTACAAAGAAGTTCCAACACACATCTGAAAATAAATCATGGAATCATAGAATATCCAGAGTTGGAGGGGATCCAAAAGTTCAACTACTGACTCTGCACAGGAAAAGCCAAAAATTCACACCATGTGCCAAAAAGCAGCATCCAAAATCTTCTTGAGCTCTGTCAGGCTTGATGCCATGACCACTTCTCCAGACAGCCTGTTCCAGTGCCTAACTCCCTGTCGGTTGAAAGCCTTTTCCTAACATCCAACAAAAACCTTCCCTGACTCAGCTTCAGGCCATTCCTTTGTGTCCTGTCACTGGTCACCACAGAGAAGAGATCAGTGCCTGCCCCTCCTCTTCCCCTACAGGAAGCTGTAGGACGGCAGTGAGGTCTCCCCTCAGTCTCCTCTTCTTCAGGCTGAACAAATCAAGTGACCTCAGCCACTTCTCATATCACTGCCCCTTCAATATCTTCGTAGCTATCCTTTGGAAGCTTTCTAGTAGCTTTATATCCTTCTTGTATTTTGGTGCCCAAAACTGCACACAATATTCAAGGTGAGGCTGCCCCAGTGCAGAGCAGAGAGGGACAATCCCCTCCCTCAACCAGCTGACGATGCTTTGCCTGATGCCCCCCAGGACAGGGTTGGCCCTCCTGGCTGCCACAGCACTGCTGACTCACATTCAACTTGCTGTTGGCCAGGACTCTCAGGTTTCTTTCCATGGCACTGCTTTCCAGCCTCTCATTCCCCAGTCTGTACATACATCCATGGTTGACCCATCCCAGGTGCAGAATCTGGCACTTTCACCTTGTTGGTGATTGCCCAGTCCTCTAATTAGTTGGGGTCTCTCTGCAGGGCCTCCCTACCTTCAAGGGAATTGACAGCTCCTCCCAGTTTTGTCCTCCAGTCCTGTGTCCAAGTAATTTACGAAGATGTTGAAGAGCACAGGGCTTAAAATGTGAAACCCCACTGGTGTTGGGTCACCTGTCTGATGTTACCCCATTCACTATTACCTTCTGTGCTTGACCCGTGAGCCAATTGCTCACCCACCACATGATGTGTTTATCCAGCTGTGTGCTGGACATTTTGTCCAGAAGGATCCTGTGAGAGACACTATTGAAAGCTTGACTGAAATCCAAAAAGATGACATTAACTGGTTCCCTTGATCAGCTTAGGTGGGTTACCTTATTGTAAAATGAAATAAGCTTTGATAAGCAGGACTTTCCTCTCATGAAGCTGTGCTGGCTGTGATCGATGACAGTGTTGTCTTTCAGGTGTTTTTCAATACCTCCCAGAATAATCTTCTCCATAACTTTACCAGGCACTGAAGTGAGGCTGACAGGCCTGTAGTTTTCAGGGTCCTCCTTCTTGTCCTTCTCGAAATCTGGAACAACGTTCACTAGCTTCCAGTCAGCTGGGACTTTCTGGATCCCAACACCGCTCAAAAATTATTGAGAGAGAGATTTTGTGATGACATCAGTCAGTTCTTTGAGGATTTTGGGATGAATCCTATCAGGCCCCACAGATTTGTAGGGATCCAGCTGGAGCAGCAGATCCCACACAGTTTCAGGGTTGACTGGGAGTTGGTCATGGTCCTCCAGTTCAGGGCACTGGCACCCCCACCCGTGTTGAAGACAGAGGTAAAGAAAGTATTAAATATCTCTGCCTTGTCTCTTCTGTCCTTATGTGTGAGGTGACCATCTTCATCCTGTAATGGGCCAATGATATTTCTATACTCCCTATTGTCATTAACATATTGAAAAAACCTCTTTTTATTGTCCCCCACATTTCTGGCCAGCTTCAACTCCAGTTGAGCTTTGGTCACACAGTTTTTCTCCCTACAGTGACAAGCAGCATCTCTCTATTCTTCCCATGTCACTTGACCTTGCTTCCACTGGGCATACACCTTCCTTTTTTGCCTTATTTCCAAGAGAAGATCCCTGCTCAGCCAAGCCAGCCTTCTGCCTCACCTGCTTGACTTCCAACATTTAGGAGTTGCCTGCTCCTGTGCCCTTAAGAGGTGATGTTTGAAAAGTGACCAGCAATGATGGACCCCAGCACCTGAAAGAAAATCTCAGGGGACCTTATTTACTAATTCCCTGAGCAGCCTGAAGTCTGCTCTCCTCATGTCCCGAGTTGAGATTTTGCTGGCACTTTCCTCCTGTCAACAGAGATTTTAAACTCAATTGCTTTGTGTTCACTGTGGCCAAGACAGCACTGCTTTGCTCACAAGATCCACTCTGTTGACAAGCAGCAGACCAAGGAGGGCATCTTCCCGAGCTGGCTCCCTTAGGGCCTGTGACATGAAGTTGTCATCCAGGTTTTTTAGGAATCTTCTGGCCTGGGTTGTACCAGCTCTGTGATGCCCCCAGTTAATTTCTGGCAAGCTGAGGTTCTCTGTAAGGACAAGAACAGTTGATTTGGAAGTGTCCCTTACCTCTTCAAAGAATAATTTGTTGGTGTCATCGTCCTGACTGGGAGGTCTATAGCAGACTCCCAGGATGATATGTGCATTATTTGTTTGCCCCTAGATTCTTACCCAGAGGGTCTCCACTGTGCCTTTGACAACTGTGACCTACATACATTCCATCCCTTCTATTACATACAGCGTCACCTCTCCATCTCTTGAAGAGCCTGTAACCATCCAACAGGGCACTCCAGTCACAAGACTCATCCCACCAGGTTTCACTTATGCCAGTGATGTCAAATTTCTGGGACTGGGCCAAAGCTTTAAGCTCCTGTTGTTTGTTCCTCATGCTGTGTGTATTGGTGTAGGAACTAATGTAGGAACCACACCAGGTGTGTGACACTAGCTGACACCCCGAGGTAGATTGAGGGATCCCATTCATGCTCCTTTCCTCAAGTTTTGGCACATCATCCCATTGCTCATCACTGGTCATCCTGGTTTTGTCCCTTTCCCCCTTCCAAGCTAGTTTAAAGCTCTATCAATGAGTTCCACTAGCTGCTGCGCTTAAGCTTTGCACCTTCATTCAGGATACAATTTAAGTTTAAAATAGTTTTTTTTCTCATGAAAATAAACAGAAAACGTCCAAAGATTATTCTATTTTATAAACTAATCCACCAAATTTGTTTCTAAATCTATGAGTGGGTCTTTCAATGTGTTCTGAAATCTCCTTTAGTTGGTATAACATATTGGATATCAGTACAAAAACACGATTACTGAGTTCTATGCATGGCTTCAAGATTTCGACAGCCAAGTCAGTGCTGCCACAGCCTGTAGTCTGCAAGGCACCACGGACTGCAGCAGAGGCACTGCAGTTAAGTTTACAGAACTGAAGCCTACACATAAACTAAGCAAGTGGATGTAATTGTGTTTCATGCAGCTGGATAAAAAACACATTTCCTGACAAAACACTCCCCTTTTATTTCTAATTACCTATGGAACAAGCAATTGTGAAGAGCAGACACTTTTTTTCCGAGGACAAGAAGTCATTGTTAGAGCTGGGGAAGGAAATGTCTAATACCTTCCAATAGCCTGTTGGTTTGAAAGTGCATTTTCTGTAGAATGTACCAGGTAGTCAAAAGAAGGAAAATAATAAAAAATCATGCTGAACTTTCTTAAAGGAGAAATCAAGTGATCAATTTAGGTGGAGATTCAGAAAATGTGAGGAGCTGAGACTATGTGTTCTCCTGTTAAAACCATTCTAAACTTCCAGTTTTAGTAGGCAATGAGGAAGCAGGTCCATAATTTTGTCTTTTTTTGACTTCCTCTGGGACAGCCAACACCCCTTTGGGGATCACCAGCAGCAGAGTTATGCATAACCTTGGCCTTCAAACCTTCTTAGAAAGAAGAGCAGTATTTTCATTCCTTTGAGTTGCCAAACCTGACAATTTTAAAATATAATCGAGGAAATAACCACAACAATTCATTTTCTATTGGTAGTACTCAGAAGGTCAGTGTTTCTGGATAAGTAGCTACCTGTAAACAACAATTCCACCACCAAATTCAAACAGATTTGCAGAAAAGTCTACGAAGTGCAAATTTATGTGGACCCACATCAAACAAATGAAAGTAATAAAAATACTTCCAAATTGTAATGTTCAAACTTTTTCAGGGATTCAGATTGTCTGGAGCAAGTTAGATAGGCACAGCTGAAGAATCCAGCTCATGAAAGGTAGCCTACTACAGAAATCCTACCATGCAGCATGGGAAAAACTCTACCTAAGTTATAAATCGAGCTCTCTGGATTTTTTTTAGGAGACAAGACACTACTAAACAAACAAATAATTGTGTTAATTGCAATCAATACATATAAAAGCAACTTGAGATCACACGCTTTGGGTGTGCTGGAAGTCAACCCACCTCAAAAGATCAGGTGAGTGGGCAACCTGCTTTTGTAGTATTAGCCTGCTCCGCTGCACAGCTGTCAGAGCAGTGCTGAGTACTTCACAGCCCCACAGAGTGGCCCTAGTGTCTTCTGCAGAAGTTTGTCCAAGATAAAAAGGTAGATAGTGACCTTTTCTTCTTTGAAGTTTCCAGAGACATGGGTAATTAGTCTCAGGAAGCCTCATGCAGTCAAATCCTTTAAATTCCCATCTTAAAACGTATTCCTCAACATTTCTTGATGTGGGTACCTCTGCAGCATTACAGGGCCACTAAAATAGTTATGTGAAAACAATAATGTGATTTATTGAATGGATCTTTTCTGCATTTGTCAGCAGGCAGATTCTAACAGCCCTTACATGTATTTTTCTTACAGTGTGGCTTACCCAAAGGGCTTCCCATCTGAGTATTCCATCATTTCAGCCTTTGAGGTTGTGAAAGGCAATCTGTGGCTTGGGTGGGGTTTATGGCAAGTCAGCAGTTCTAACAGCAAAGACCATGCTGTCATTCATGTCCTGACAGATAGGCAACCTCTGGGGCTCTCCTATACCACACCAGATCAAAGACTCATGCTCAGACGGTCAAGAATGCAAGGAAAGCTTTTGATGGTCTTGGCAGAAGATAGCACTGAGCAAGAAAGAAAATAATGCAAAATTATTGTTTGATTGTTGGATTTGGTCCATTCTATCCCCAAAAGTGAGGGCAGCAATACTTGCAGAAACGAATATATTTTGCCACTGAAGCCATCAGCTGATGAGTCCTCTTTTGGTGTGTGGCTCAGCAAGTTGGGTCACTCTTTGCTTCCTCCAGGTACCTGATGGTGTGTGATGTTGACTGGTTCACTGGTGGGACTCACTAGTTGGTTATTTTTCTGAGAGTTTATTTACCTTTTTTACTAGTGAACCTTTTTCCATCATCCCTGATGTGAACTGCTCCTTATGTAATTTTTAAGGAATGTCTTATTTCCATTACAGTCAGTATCCTTCTATTTTTGTTCTGGTGAGACTTTTCACTGGGTTGTTTTGGTTTTTTGTTTTTGCTGTTGGCTTTTGTTTGGATTGGTTTGTTGGGGTTTCTTTTGTGTTTTGTTTTTTGTTTTTTAGTTTGCCAAAAGCAGACCCTTTTACTAAGAATTTTTAACAATCTTCAGGCAGGTTCTCTGCTGCCCTCCCTCCTGCCCCCTTTATTGATCTTATAGAAATAAGAAAAAAACCCCTGATTTTTGGAGGTAAAACAATTGAGCTTTTAATTGTGGCGAACTTGTTTTTCTTCTTTCTTATTACATAATATCTCTTAAGAGGTCTTTACAACTAGTCAGTGTTTTTCCCGCAGAAGGAATTAGAGTATTTAACCAACTCCTCCCTCTAGTGGTGACCATACAGCTCAAAAAGGAGGGAAATTTTCATGCTTTGATCACCAACAGGTCACATAATTCTGCGTAGTAGTGGCATCCTTTCTATATGCAAATGCAGTGTTGTGGTTACTAACCAAACCTGGAATTGTGAAAGCGTTTACTGTATTAATTTAAATATTTTTTGTGGATCTAAATGGAAGAAATTAAGAGAGAGAAAATGGAGTTAGAAGAAAATTAGGTGGTATACTTTTAATATAAAGAATGCTATTCCTGATAAAGCTGCAGACAGTGAATATTTGACCTAAACTTTCAACTGAAAAAGAAAATTAATTTATTGTTGAAATCAGCAGAGATGTAATTGCCTTCTAGTTATATTTGATTAGGAGACTCTGCAGCTTCTCCACAGCACCTGAAATCTTGTTTGTGCGGGGACCTATTGTTTCTGGATAAAATGGAGGGATGAGTTTAAGTGGCAGAGCAGTGTCTGAGGCTGCATGAAATCAGAAGCTTCACTAGGCTGATGGACACAGTGGCTGCCATGCTTGCATGGTGACAAGGTGTGTCAGGAGCAGAATAGGGTTAGGGGTTTGGTTTGTGGGTTTGTTTTACTCATGGGTTTGTTTACTAATTAATGTCATAGCATGTGTAGTCAAAAGTAATTATTTTATGTGTCTCTCAGGTAGCCTTACAGTAATATGAAAATCACTGTAAGATAGATAAAGGCTGCTTGGAAGACTGCTGGGAGTTTCCCAGTGCAGTCAGGCTGTGCTCTCTTCCTGGCAGTGCAGGTTTCCTCTCATGATTGCTTTTGCTGGTGATTATTTAATATTAGCTTTCCAGTTCCCCCTAATTGTCTGTGTCATCTAAGAACATGCTGCTTTTTTATGACTGCACAGCTGAAATTAGCTAATAGACAGAAAGAGAAAGTTTTAGGCCTCCACTCACTTGGCATATAAAGCAAGAACATTTGGAAACTATGATGTTTTTTGTCAAAATGAAGAGGCTGATGTTTATAGTGAGTGCTGCCTGTGGAGAGGGCTCAGAAGGGGACTGGTAGTTGGGAATGGATTAGAGCTGCTGTGCCAGCAAGCCAGCCTGGTGCTGGGTAGGTCACCTCCCGAGGGGAGGGCAGGTGCCCAGCCAACAGTAATTGCAGAGTAATTGCTTGATGTGGAAATTGTGGGAGACTCAAAACATTTAGGTGATTGCACTTGTAGGTGATTGCACTGCCAAGAGGCAGCTCTGCTATGGGACTTTACAGCCTTGCTAATGCACTCTGAGAAGAAGCAGCTTTGCAGTTCCTCACACAGCAAAAACAAAAGCAAAGCCAGGACCAAGTGCCATTCTCAAGAGCTGCATGCTGCAATCCCGGCTGTCTGCCTCCACTTGGCATAGACAGGGGCTGTTTCTCTCCACTTCCCTCTGCCTCCTCCCTGCCTGCACAGGCTTTGTCTTCAAAATCTTCTTCCCATTCATAGGTGAAGAAAAGGCCTGCCAGCACTCCACTGCTTATCACTCCCCAGCCTGCAGAGTGACCGAAACTCATTTGCCAGCAAATTTGCCTTTGGATAAAAATCAGAACTCAAAAAAACAAATAATGTATCTTCTTTGGCGGTGTAGAGAAAGTACTGAACTCGATGTCGCTGGAAACCCGTTGTTCCAGTGTGTCAGCAGCAGATTGCAAAGACATGGAGCCCTGAGCCACCAGGTAACCTTCAAACACAACCTGAAGTCCCCTAGGAGCTTGTCATGTCCACATGGAAGTGCTGCTGATTCCCTTCTGTAGCCCATTTTTCTTTTAATACAACTACCAAGGGCAAAAAGGACAGCCTGATAGAGTTATAGTAGCAATATGCTTCAGTTTCAATACCAAAACAAGGTACACCCTTCTCTTACCAAGCCAGCTTTGAAGTGAGTAGGGTGGGAAGCAGGGCAGCAAAGCCAGTGTGCACATGCTTTCATCTGTCTGTGCTGGGCTTCAGTAATAGCACATTTTTTCTGCACCCTTTAAGAATGAAAATCTCGTGGTCAGCACAATCTTTTTGATTGCCTGTGCACTATGATCCCATGACAAACCACAAATGGCTTCCCACACCTCTTCTCTCTGCCTGTGGAAAAGCACCTGGGCTCCAGAAACTTGGCCTTGTGTAGGACTTGTGGCTCCTCTCAGCCGTGAGGAAGCAAGGCCTGTAGCCTGTTGAGGATAGCTGCTGTGGGATTTGGGATTTTAATCACTCATTAAGACATCAACATACACTTCTGATTCTCTGTGGGGAAAAAAAAAATAAATTCCCAAACTGAAGCATTCTGGTGTCACTCTGAGCAAGCTGTCATCCTAGCAGCCAGACCTAAAAGTACATGGAGGAAGCTGAGAAGTTTTAATCATCACTGTCATGATAGCCTCTGCTCTGGTACCTGATCTCATCTACACTGTGCTGTTTCATGCCATACACATGTGACATGAAGATTTCTCAGGCTTAGCTGTCACAGTTGGCAGATGCTGTAGGCTGCACTAGAAATGCAGGTTTCTCAGCCTTGAGTGTTATTCAGGATATAGGCTGCTATGGGAATCACTACCAGGGTTGGTAATGGCAGCACTTTTTACTTGTGTCTCCAGGGCTGTACTGAACAACAGGGTAAAACTGCAATATCTTCTGCCTCAGGGTGTGACGAGAAGCTGAAGGGAAAGGGCTGTGCCTCAGTGTGGTAATTTAACAATACTCACCAATAATAAATTCACTTAAGATGATACAACACAATTATCTATTGCTAGTAGAGTTCTAAGTGATCCAATAGAGTATAGAATTGTCAGAATTGTGGGACAATTGTACAATTTTAGTGGATTTTTACTTTCATGGGTCTCTGATTACTTTTTCTTTTAATTTCCTTAATAGACAACACTTTTCTTCTTCAAGCAACAGTAGTTATTTAAGGTGAGAAAGGTCTGAGAAAGCTCCACGTTGGATGAAATATTTTGCTTTTTATTCTGTGTGCTTTAAAAAGTCTGGCTGTGGCAATACCAAGCAAGCTAACATTAATTTTAAAGAGAAAATTAGTACCTTGACAAGGAGTTATGTCACTTTTTCTTCAAGTTTTTTATCTGATTTTTTTATCTGTAAATGGTAAAAATAAAAGCATGGGGGAGGAGAATGAACTTTATTACCAATAATATTAGATGCTTCCTTTGCATAAATTCTTTAGAATCCACAGAACCTTAGGCTAAGAAACTGTCTTTATGAAAATATGGGAATTGCTCGAAGTTACATAATTGTTTGGAAAACATAATAAAACACCCCTAATTTGTTATGCAGCGAGTCTCCCTACCACTGCAGGGATTGCCAATCATGCTTTCAAAACTGAAAAACAAATTTGAAAGTAGTAGTCCTATGGTAGGGAAAGCCTTGGTGTGCAAGTGGTGGTACCAGTGACTCACAGACAGCTCTGTTCTCGCTGAGGGAATACTGAATTGGTGTTCTTGCAGGACTTCTGGGGAATTTCACCTTTCTGGCGATGAGCTTTTCCTGATGACTTTCAGAAACTTGTTTCTGTTTACTCATGATTTTTGTATTATCTTCTTAGTTTCTGCCCCAAAAATAGAGATTGAAATTTTCTCTGTCTTTATATGTAGAAGCATTTTTCATTTCTTTCCCAAAAGTGCTGCTGTGTATTGCTGATTCACTCCAATCATGACTGTACTGTGTGTGAACCTGAAAACTCCAGAGCAGCACATATAAAGCATTATAGGAAGGTAAAGATACATGAATTGCAATGAAGTCTCTACAGCAGTGTGCTATGTTACTGGTGAAGGTTCCTGGGGAAAGGTAATTCATTTGTGTCTAATACTGACAGCTGTTATTCAGTCGGATAGGGAGATTAAGAAGAAATTGAGTTTATGGGAGTTTGGCGATACTAAGCTATAAGGTCTAAAACTTTTATAGCAAACTGTAAAATGTTCACTACAAGGCAATAACGTATATTAAAATTTGATGACATCCTTCTGGCAATACTCTTGCATATTTTAATACATAACATAGATAGAGTTAAATCCATACCCAAAGAATAACTCCTAATTAGAGCAAATAATATCCAAGTTCATCCCTCCCACCCCACACTTTAGTTGTTTTGAGCCAGTAATAATTTTCTTCAGTCTCTGACACATCTAGTGTAGTCAGAATTAAAAGCCTTGAAGCATTTTTGACTTTTTGACACCTGCAACACAGTCAAAAACCCCTGCAAAACCACTGCTGCTGTGAGCTCAGATCATTTTGCATTGTGCAAGTGCTGGATGTGAAAAGCATCTGATTTGGACCCCATCTGTAGATTATGCACAGATCAGAGTCTGTCTGTACTAGCAGGTTTATGCTTTCTAGAAGTGCCGGGTTTGCCCATGCAGGCAGTATACTTGTCCATGCACGTGCATCTTATATATTTGTATGTGCATATATATATTGCATACAGGTACATGTACATAACCACATATATGTATGCAAGTGAGTTTCTGTCAGGAAATAGGGGAGGTCATAATCCACTGTGCTATCATCCAACCTAATTCTAATTGAAAACACAAAACAACTGTATAAAACAATGGAAGCAAAATATAAGAATTTCAGCACTGCGGGAATACAGAGATATCTGAAATTCATTTGTGTTAATTCTGAAATAGTGTCTTTAACGTTAATTCTTAATTGAGTGACAGGTGAGTTGGCTGTATGGAAGCTGGCTGATTGGTTCTGTGGGGAAAAGCAGAAGGAGGCAGCTGGAGGCAGCTGGAGGCAGCACTGTATGACTCCACTTTCTTGTTGTGAACCTGAGTTGTTCAATCTATACAGTGCAGTGCTGTGTAAGTGGATTTACCAGTTCCTGTTCAAGAGTTTCTGCCCCAGTATTGTGTGGTTCTCCGTTGCTATGGGCTCTGATGTTCTTGGTGGCTTGGGAAGTTAAAGACCAGGGCCTGACCACTTACATTCTCTGAAACATTGCTCCTAACAATGCAACATGCTGTACATGTGAACTATTGATCACTGTTTTCTACTCCTGTTATAGTCTCACATGATGAGTATCTAATTACAATTTTAATTACTGCAGTTCATGAACGTGTGATTCAATATGCCTGGTGGTTTACCATACTAAGAAGAACCTATAGTAATGGGGATTAAAGTATATTTTAACACTACTTTATTTGTTCAGTTTCCCCCACTATTAGCTATTTGTGTTGCTAAGAAAAAGGTTAAAAAATATGCAGTAGTCCTTCTTTCACTTTCAAAAGTTTTTTTTTAAATGGCAGTGGTTGTGTTTACAAAATCAGGTGTAGGAAGTTGGTCGGGACACTACAGAATCTTGAATGCTCAGTGGCAGAAAGTCCCAATGGATAATGACAAAGCTTCCTTTTGGCATTGCACCATACTGCCCCCTCTCCTTTACAAATCTGCATTTAATATATTTTACAGATGGATTTGAAAACAGGGATCTGGTTGTCACCAGTTGCTGAAGTTGGACCCTCCTAGGCATTCTGTCGCACTGTTCTATTTCATGCTGTTCTGGTCATCCAAAGCACAAAAACTGCTACAAAAACTTTGCTGCTCCATTTGTCTTTTCTGGGGGGCAACAGAACAGCTCCATTTTCTAAGCCTGAGCTTGGAGCTGTGCCAGTGGGAAGAGGATTACTTACCTGTCATTAATAAAAAAACATAAAGGAGGAAGGCTTCACTGGCCTACTGGCAGAATCTTCTCTTCTGTATGGCTGAATATTACTTATGAATGAATGGAAATCAAAATTGGTATGCACCTATGGAGTTCTGGGTGACCAGGAAAGGGTGTATATCCAGGCTAAGGATGCGCAAATGCTAAGGAAACCTGGAAACAGCTGCTTTTGATGATAAGACTAGCTTTGCACAATCTTTGAGGCTTTCCTCTCAGATCCAACTTTTTCTTATTGACTATGAATTAAACAGGTCTATTAAACAAAACTTATTTTGACAGCTTGTGAAAGAGCAACAAAAGAAGCCAAACCATCCTCTGTCGTGAATGTCAGCTGGAAAGTGATTCAGAACATGTTTACCGTTTTGTCTTTGATTCTACAAACTCTGTGTCAGAAGACCAACATTTCTTCCCAGTGAAGCTCTGATTCATATTGATAGAAAATACAGAAGTAACTGCCTCTTTACTTCCATACAGCTTTTCAAGATCAAAACCAATCTATATATCTTCCTCATTAACAAGTAAGTTCTGGTGACTTTTACCGTAGTCCTTTACAGCTGAAATTTGTGCTGTACCTTGCACTGAGGAGCCTGTTCTTGTTGCTCATAGCAGAGAGTTTGCTGATCTGCAAATGCTCTGGATATATTCAACTTCTGTGACAGCTTGAGGAGAGTTAATTTTTGCTTGCCATCTGTTTGTTGCTCATTTTTCTTGAACAGATGTTCACAGACGTAATTTGGAGATGTTTCGTTCCGTGGTCTGTTCGGGATTGTCCCTTATGAGATAGTCTGTTTCATTTTCACAGGTGTGCATTGATGTATGCTTTCTCTTTTAATCTAGATTTGAATTTTCAGTGGATCTTATCATATATGTATATGTGCTAACAGATACAGAAAAAATAGTTGCCTTGCTGTGATCTTTGTGGAGCTGCCTAATAGTGAACTCTTATAGGTAGGGAGGTGGCCACTGGCCTCTGAAATAGCTTTGGGAATGGCACTTCTTAAGCTGAATGTGCTCTGGGAGCAATGGAAAGAGGAGCAGAGAGAAGCATATGCTAACTGTGCTTTCCATACTGGCTGGCACTGTGAGATGGACCACCAAAGCCACTGAAACAAATACACAGAAAAAAGTGTTTGAGTGAAACTTTTGCATTTTCTTCCTTTGGTAGCTGGTTTCACAGAAGTCAGACAGATCCCTAAATATGTATGTAAGTAGGGAGCAACTGATTGGAAAGGAATGACAACAATTCCTGGAATTCTAGGACTTACACATCTCCCTGGGGCAGTTGTGAGTTTAAATTGCTACTAATTACATGCAATCAGGTAAGCCAGATTTGCAATCAATCGTGAATATGTGTGAGGCTTGGCATTTAGATTAACATGGATAGCAGCAATGAAATACAACTAGCCTAATTTTCATTTCCTGCTTTCTGCAGAGTTTGCAGGGCTACCAGACATGACACGGACAGAAGATATGAAGACAGTTTCTCAGAAGGTTTTGCTTTAAATGCAGAGTTAGACAGTTCTCTGATATTTTTTTTCTTACAGTACAGTAAGCACAGGGCAATTAAGGTTAAAGAAGAGAGGAAATACACTTCAGTGGAAAACAAATCAGCAGCTAGTTGGAAACATGTCCAATCTCTAAGTGTAAATGCATGTGGCTGTAGGAAAAAAAAGTCTGTAACACACAGACCATCTGTGCTGTGCTGTCGGTGTGCACACACCTGTAAGGCAGTGGGCTTCTGGGATTTTTGACAGTGTACTAGGGCAAGGATCAGGAAGTAAGTTGAAAACTGGGGTCAAAAGAGTTGTGGAAAGGATTATTCTGCTTGAACTGGGGACATAGACACAGCTGTAACAACCTCATTTAGGGTATAAATCTTTTGCTTGAGGCTGACTGATACCTCTTGGTTTTGAATAATACTGTCCTGAATATCTAACAGTTCGTTCAATTCAATTTTTAGTCCAAAAATGCCCATCTTCACCATCTCTTCTTTGAAATGCTGTAGCCTAAAACCTATGGACAAGAACTCAAGAATTTTTGTTTTCTGACAGCCAGCTATGAATCAAGAATAGATTTGAGTAAGTCACAGTACATTTTGAGTCTAGGTTTTCCCATATGTGTAATAGGAACAAATATATCAAATGGAAGAGAATATATCAAGTAACAGAAATAAATATATAAATACAGCATGTATTAAAATGCTATGACATTTACAATTTAAACTTGCCAATTAAAAGCTAGATGCATTATCTTAGTGAATATCAGAGAGAAGAAGCACATAATTTCAGGTGGAAAAATTGAAATAAGATTTAAAAAAAAAGAAAGTAGCATTTATGCTATTCTAATTGTTTTCTATGCAAGAAGTTTCCTTCTAGCTCTAAGGAAAATTCCAGGTATATTTGCTAAAAGAGATGAAAAGATAGTTTGCTATGCATGCTTGTAATGGATTTAAACTCAAAATACTGGTTTAACTGTTTTCATGTTTATAATTTTTATGAGCTTTTCACACTTGCTGTTCTCCTGTATTTTGTTGCCAACCACATACATTTATTATATTTTTCATTTGAATAAAATAGCCATCCTCCACTACCTTCATTATTATGATGGATAATTTGCAGGTTGCTTGGATCTCAGTGAAGATACTAATAAACTGTAAAATATTGGTTACACTTGCTCATAGGTAAACCAGTGGGAAGTAACTGGGTTTTGAAATTAAATGCAATACCAACATTTTTATTTTATTTTAAAGGGAGGAAAAGGCATCGAAGGAACTGCAAGTAAAGTAATGGTTCTGATCTATTTGTTCCCTTCTCTCTAATCCTGTTGTATTCATCTCACATTAATTCCTTGCAAAAACAATTGAATAAAGCCAGGAAGAGTTAAACAACTGCTCCAATGGTGTTTGGCAGCCATAATTTACAAAGTGCTACTAAAACTGAGTTAGTTGTTTAGGAAAGGAGACAAAGTACTGCATGACATTGAAGGTGCCATGGACGAAGCAGGACAAGGAAGACTGGATGCCAAGGCCACCCCGGTAAGAAAGGTGCTGCTGGAGCCAGCGGTCTGCCTGGCACTGCTCCATCCATGGGACTACCTGGGGGTTGTGCTGCTCTTTTTGAGCTAAAATATCATAAAAATTGAGCTTACACAACAGGAAATCATTATAATGAACACATCAGAAGAATCGGAATGGGAATAAAAACGGCAAACAGTTATTCCTCACGCCAGTGAAAATACATTAGGGAAGATTTCTGGCTTTGAATTTAACTTTACAAAGAAATTAAAGCAATTAGATAAGATCACAGACATTTCTTGTAATTTTTTTTTTATTTTTGTAAAAGCCTTGTTTAAAAATAGCCACACTTGATTATTTGACTATAAACATAATTTCAGCCTTAGCTGGATACTAGAAGAGGGCAGTATAGCCAAACATTGTTAACCAGATAATTAGAGGAAATTTAGGTGGAATGTTGGTGGGGTTTTTTGATGGAGCTGTTTCTACTTTATTTTAGCAATGTTTCTAAAACTCCTTAACTACAGGAACTACTTTTTCTAGAAATTCATATAATTAGAAGTGTGTGAAAGTATTTTCTTAGAACAAACTTCAACTTTTGCAGACAGCATGAAGAAGAAATATGTCAGCAGCTGCCCCCTTTGCAGAAACGTGCAGATGGTTTATCCAGGATGTGAGGATATTATTCTTGGATACCCTGGGCAAAAAAGTAAGTGTACTGGGACACAAAAATATGCTCATTTCACAAATCTAAGTGTATCTGAAGCACTGAGTGACATGGAGCATGAAGGACTTTATTTGGTGTAAGGTTATACTTAATTTTGCTCTCACTGAACTAAAGCTGAAGTGAGTTTTCCATTTCCTTCAACAGGAACCAATGGAATTTGTTTACCTGCAGAGAAAACAAATACAGATTTATTGGGTTTGGATGGCCAGGATTTGGTATTGATGGGGCTACAGAGGTGACTTCTGTGAAAAGCTGCTAGAAGCTTGTGCAATAGAAGAAATGCCAGCCAGCTCGAAGACAGACCCACTGGCCAAGGCTGAGCCCATCAGTGACAGTTGTAGCCCCTCTGAGATAACATAGTTAAGAAGGGGGGAAAAAACATCATCTAGGCAACAGCAGCCAGAGAAGACAGGAGTGAGAATATGTAAGAGCAACAACTCTTCAGGCACCAAGGTCACTGAAGAAGGAGAGGGAGGAGATGCTCCAGGCATTGAAGTAGAGATTCCCCCACAAGAAGGGGAATGGGGTTCAGGAAGGGTTAAGTTCGTAAAACCTAGAGGCTATTTCATTCACTGCTTTGACTGCCAGATCTGTTGCCGTGGAAATGATAGCTGAGCTTTAGATCTATCATCCAACTTAAGCTAAAGTTTTTCCCTGATGAACTGTATAAACTTGAAGCTACTGGACAAAGGGAAATGGAGATTTAATCCTTTTAGCCGCTAGCACACATCCCTCTGTTCTGGTCTTCTTAACAGCATTCTTCTCAGTGAGACTATCAAAGGAGAGAGGAAGCTGGGATTAACAACCATTTCCAAACTTTCCCGTTGGAGATGCAAGGCAAATCGAGACACATCTCTGTAAGTGATGTGAGACTGTTGCTATGAGCATCAGGAATCAATGGGCCGGAAGGATCAGCTGGTTCAGGAAGGTACAGGAGGGGGGTGGCTCTTGGAGAGTGAAGGGCTTTTCAAGTTGCTTTAACGAGGCAGTTGAGAATTTTTCAGTTTTTTTGAAGGTATCTGTCTTGGAGGTTTGTATTTCTGCATCAAGCAGAAGTCAGAGAAGTAAGTAAGAAAAGTGTAGTCTGCCCTGAACAGCTGTGTGTGTGCTAGCAGTGCCCTGCACTGAATGACATTTATTTCAGGAATAATGTATTTTGCTATCTTCAGCTCATCTCAGCAATGCTGCAGGAGCAATTCCTTCCACTTTGGAGGCAAAAACTACAAATGAGTCAAATTGAGTGATGCGATGGTTGGCTGAAGAAAATAGGATGAAAAAATTATTTATTAACATGGATGCACCACACACCTTCAAGGTGTGCATTAGGGCCATAGTCTTCTGCAAAACTATGACAACCTGTTCAACTGACTGATGACTGACGGCTAGTAAAAATAAAACTGCATTATGTGACTCAGTTTTTGTAAAAATATGTACATGCATAAACGAAATTAAGCATATCTAATGGGATCAGATCTATATCTGTGAAGGAACAAGATTCAGGATGGGAGAGGTTCCAGGCGTGGAGAAAAACATACAGCAATTGACAGGACTTTATTATATGGACCTTACAGTTATTATATGGACTTCACTGTTATTACGTGGTTTCATTGTATCCACAATATACAGTGCACAGCCTGGGCATGCTCGGGCTTGCCATGAGCTTTGCCTGCTCTCTGCTCCCCCGCTCCCCTCTCTGATGGGCTGCAGAAGCTGCAGAGGGGAGACAGCTACCATTCGCCCTTTCCTTCCCCAGTTGCTCCCACGTTCCTCCCCCTTTGCCTGTGTCCCTACTCCGATTTGTTTCCCCGTTTGTCTGTCTCATGCTCCACCCCGTGTTCTAGCCCTTTCCCCGCCTAAACCCATAAAACCTCGTCACACCTCAATAAAGTATTCCAGTTGTACCTCTACCTTGTCTCTGGACTTGTCAGTGCTGTGTCATGGCCCCATCCCCCCTCGGACCGTGACATATATCAATGATTTCTCCTAAAAAGGCTGTCCTCTATTATTCATTTGGGAGAATGGAGATGAGAGCAATATGTATTAGTACTTTAGATTAATGGTAGTCTTAACATCTCCATTTTCTCCATCTGAGCATAAAGTTGAGCCCATAGACTGACCTCTGTCTGAATGTGTAATGGGTGAAAAAGAGTGAGATTTACTATGAGCTTGTTTTTGAGTCCTAGTCATGTACACACTAAATTGTTCATAAATCTTTAGTTACACATAAAGATTTGCTGAGCTAGGTGATGATTTCAGAGCCTGACCTTGTTCAGCGTCTTTTGTAATGCCTTCCCTTTTTAAATCTGTTATTTGTGATGGAAGATAAAGTAACAGCTAGAGTTGTTCCATTGATTTATGTGAGTTTTATAAGTTCCAAGAAGACTTTTAGATGGAAGATGACTTTCATTTCGACTTTAATGCAAAATGTCCTTCATAGGAATATTTTCCATATTGGAAAGTAAAATTTTCTAATGTTAGGAAAGGTCCAGTTCAAGACTGATTGTATTTCTTATAACACAGCTTTGCTTCAGTTAATCATACAAAGCACATAGTAGATAATGCTGCCCTAGGCACAGCTTTTAGACCTGGTGTTGACTTCAGTGTGTGGCTCTAGGTGTTCTTATTTTGTGATATTTGAGCTGCTGTTTTATTTGACAATGCATTGTATGGCAAAATAGTATTTTAATCTCTCCTTCAAAGTTGTGAAACTGAGGAATAAAAGAACCATATTGGGGGTGAGGAGGGAAGACACTACCACGGTATTAAAAATACACCAAAGCCCCTGAAATTTATGTTGCAGGGTATTTAGGTGCTCAGTGAGGTCCTGATATTAGCTACCTGCTCAGTCACACACAAAAAGTCATGTTTTCTAGGACGTTTTTCAAAATAAACACTAAGGAGAATTTTCATACAAACTATCCACTGGGTGGCAGAAGTAGATCAGAAAAAAACCTACTCAAACATAAGGAACATAAGCGGGACATACAATACTGGCCACTATTTAAACTGTTTTGTAACAGCACTATATGAATCTGACACTTGAGCTGGATGTATTTGAGAATAATATATCTTGTGAGATAATACATTAGGTTTTTGTACTCTTTTCCCCTTTCTTTGTGTAGGCAGAAATACACTTCTGCATGCACACATTCTCATCCCTTCTTTCTTTTTTTTCCCCTCACCAACTACAGGAGAGCATTTTCAGAGGGGAAGAGCACCTGGCCTGCCCTGCCTTCTCACCTTTTTCTTCCCGTGCCTTTGGGTGGAGGTTGCTGCTGCTGAAGCTGGAGGCTTTGCTGTTCTACTCCCTCCTTAAGCAGAACTTACTGCTTTGGAAAAATTACAGAGGGAGGTGTCTTAAACCTTTGTCTACTCCAGTGTTGCCACATGTAAAAGAAATTTTTAGTATTGGGACAATGAAAATCCTTTCCAAAGGTGCACGTTCCCAGGTGATTCAGGTCCTTGAGCTGATCACTTTTACCAGTATCTGTCCCTTTGTCTTACCTGGGTTTGTAACTTAAGGCAGATTTGTCAGCTTAAGGGAGGAGTTGGACCAGTTGTAAAATAGTGGGCAACTAGTTAAGAGACATAGAGGGAAGCTGATAAATTTAATAGTGATTTACAACCCGTACCCCAGTATGGTTAGTAGCCTACAAGTTTTAGGTGAGCACAGTGAAAATGGCAGGAGTTATGGACTAGTTGACTTAGAAAGCAACTAAGAACCAAGAGGTAAGTTTTATCCTTGAAAATTTTGTGATAAAAATAAATTTAAAGCACAGTCTACATGTTCCTGTCTTATGTGTAATTCTGTCAAAAGTAGACCAAGCCAAGTTAACATTGTTATCCAGTATGCTTCACATATGTGTGTGCATCCTGTTATGATAATGGAACATAATTCCTTTGTCCACTCTAAAGTCCCCATATCCTAAGTGACCTAAGAGATCCTGATGGTTTATAAGAATATACTATTTTGGTTCAGCCTCTGGTTTATGGTTTGGGTTGTTTTGTTTTTTTTTTACAATATCTGTGAGAAACAAATATACCTAGTTTTGTCACTGTTTAGGATTTTTTTACGGAGGATTTGGCCTTGTTGCCAAAATCTGTCCTTTATATCTGCCTGTTTCACTGCCCTCCAAACAGTCCTGCTTCAAAACTCACTCTATTCCCCCTTCTCTGCTCTTTCTGGAGCTCTTGGTCTCTTGCACTGCCTGGGTGGGAGAACAATGCAGTAACCAGTATGGTTACTCTCCATGAATATTTTTGCCCTATTAAATTCAGTGCTCAAGAACATCTTTATTATGTGTTTTATTACTGTGAGGCTGTGAGGACTGTGGCTCTTAGAAAAGTGTATTGCCTAGCAGGTGGGCAGAGCATATGGTAGGGCGGGTTGAGCCCAGCATCTGGAGGATTATGTCTAACTGCGTGTAGGACAATTGACCTGAAATGCTTTTAATTTACAAGGGTAGTTCCCAATAGCATATTTCTAGTATTATTCCTTTAGAGGACAATGAATGCCAAGTTGTAGTAACTAAAATGAGGTCAGCTATATCAGGCCCAGGCTATTTGACACCAAACTTTGCAATTTCTGGAATGAATTGGATGAAAGAGACTGTTGAATCTTGTTCTGGCATGACTCTTACTCCCTTTTTATAACTAATTATGGCAGTATTGTTTCACTTTGAATGCTACTGCTAGAGGTACAAAACATTATGAAAGTTTACATGTTTTTTCTGACAGCACAGTATAGATTTTTAGACAAAACTGCTTATAGCTATATTTTATCTGATCTTTGAGCAAAAATATGAAGATATGATTTCACTGAACACGCACAGTGAAATACACAAAATTCTGTATTCTATACAAATCTTATACATAACTTGTTTTGAAAATCAGAAGTTTCTGAATAAAAGTAAGCATTCTGCAAACAGGTGTGATATATGCAATAAGGTGTTTGCCATGTTGAGGATTTTTACTGAAGAGCAATAATCCTGCTACAGAGAGGTAAGAGCAGTGGGGGAATGAAGGATGTTTTTCAATAGTCTGTATATTTTTATGCCAGATATAAAGTAAGAAAGTTAGTCTACTGGGCACACTCACTGAAGAATTGAGCATTATTCAGGTCCAAATTTATTGACAGGAGTAAGTTCTCCCAGCCAGTCTCAGTTCTGGGAGTTCTGGCGCAGTGAGACCACAGCACTGTTAAAAAAAAATCAAAATATTTCTTGACTATCACTTAGAAAATGCCAGTTTTGAAAGCTGAATGGAAATTGGAATATTACTAAAACACCTCAGAAAATTAACCCTAAGCACATTTTGTCAATATTTAATTTTGATGATGTGTAAAATGCTCATCATAAAATTTGCTTGCAGAAAAAGAGAATACCAATTTAACGGTCTTAAAATATAAAGAAAAAGCCCCTGAAGACATTAAATATACAAGAAGAGAGCTCTAGTATTTGGGGTTTGTTTGTTTGTTGTAGTATCTTTTTTAGTTTTAAACATATATGTTTGGAGTACCCTGCTGTATTTAAATATCATATAGTCAAATATATTTATTTTTCACTTTTGCTTTCTGTAGTAAGGAAAATTAAATCTAAGACATGCTACACTCATCTGCTGGGATGGAAATTATTTTTTTTTTTTTTGTGGAACACACAGAATTATCTTTATTATCCTCTGTGCTATTTTTCTTTTTTTTTTCCCTTTACTATTTAAAGAAACAGCAGAAACTTTAGGTTTAGCCAACCTTGTCATTAATTGTCATTAATTTATATAAAAAATGAACAGAGTACTCATGGGCTATTGTTATTAGCCCAGGAGAAGTTATGGTCTTAGGGACATTGTATTATGCTGACATTAGCTTTGGACATGCAGTGCTTCTAGTAACTTGAGCATATACATTTTCCAAGCAAACAGTCTAGATTTTCCAAATAAAGGATGTTGAGTGGAAGGACATGCTGGAATTGGAAAAAAAAGCCAGGGTGTGGGAAATGTTAACTCACAGAGCAATTGAGTAATGTTAGTTGGTCCCTGTTCCATTCCCCACTGACCTTTCCATAAATGAACCCCAGGATGACTCACCCTGCAGTTCCACCTCCACATCTTGTCTGCCCTCCCTCCCTTTGGGGCTGCTGAGAAGTTGCAATGGCAGTCACCTTCATTTGGCTCATTTATAACAGCAATTTGGTGTTTAGGCTTGGGGGTTTTTTTCAGCTTCTATGCATAACATCCCTTTTCTTTCCTTGGGTTAAGGTAGAATTCAGTGTATTGTGATGTAAAATTGCATCCTTTCTAAAAGAATTTTCACTTCTGTTCTTCTCTACGGACCATCTTAACACATTTAAACTGAGTATTGACTTCTCAACTACCATGTCTTTAAATATTTGATGCCAGTTTAGCATGGTGCACGTACTACCAAGGAAAAACAGCTCAGTGTTACACAACGTATGATCTACCATCTTTTTCCCATATGTCAAAGGGCAAGAAACAGTGATGATGACAAGAATATTATCTGTTGATCTTGAAGGAAAGTATTATTCTTGCTTCACTTCCTAAGTTTCCAGAAATCAAGTTCCCAAAGACACTGTGATCAGATTTTATGCTAGAGACACAAGTTTATTGCTGAAACTTGTGTAATAACAGGATGGTCTTGATTATACTTTGAGCAGTAGCACTTGAAACTACAGAACTGGAAAGAAAACTCCTGCCTGTTCTCTGAACCACTCAGGGTCCAGCAGATTTGAAAAGGAGTCAGAAAATCACTGAGCCCTTGCAGCGAGCCATTGTGGGAGCAAGGCAAGCCTTGCAGCACTGAGGCATCATGCCATTTCAGGAGTCTGTAGTTCCTCAAATGCAATTTCATTTCATGTACTCTTTTCTGATTTTTTTTTTCCTATCTTCCCTTCATGTTTTCCTTGCTTTTGTGGCTCTCTGTTCACAGTTTAGCTCTTGAAAGAGAAGGGGGAATAATCCACTTACTTAGTTGGAATTTGTGTGTGTTAGGCAGACTGAAAGGAAAAAATTGCTGTTTCTGGAGATGCCAGTAGTCTGATATCCTGGAGTTGTTCCAGCTGTCTTTGTTAAAAATACCCATTGAATTGTAGACTTGCCTTGAGCACTTCTGATTTACTTAAATTTATAACATCC
Source organism: Manacus vitellinus (assembly GCF_001715985.3). Taxonomy (NCBI): domain Eukaryota; kingdom Metazoa; phylum Chordata; class Aves; order Passeriformes; family Pipridae; genus Manacus; species Manacus vitellinus. The sequence goes on from NW_021940604.1 coordinate 43,691,471, forward strand.
TTTGACAAAAATCTCCATTATCTAATTTTTGTGATATCCTTATTCCCGTTTATTGTACTTTGACAGCTATCTTTATGTTCATTAAATTAAATGAATGGGTGACAGATTGTTAGGAACGGAAGTATTCCATATAAAATTAACTTCCAGTGCCTGTTTCTTGGAGTTGGTGAGAGAAACCTAATAAAAACTGTGTGCTTAAACATGTAGCATTAGAATAAGAATAAAAAAACCTGTGGTTCAGTTGTAAAATCTTCTACTGGAAGACAATGCACACCTTGAATAATTCCCAGCGCTCATATTGATTGTACTCAAAATCAAGAGTTGGACTTTATTTAATAGAAACTAATAGATGTATATGAGATTTCAGTAGAAAGTAAATATATAATATCTTGGCTTGATAAATTGTATAATATAGATAGATGGGAGTACTTTTCACAAACCTCTATTATACTTTGGCAATTATAAAACTTTTATATGAAAGGCTAGAACATAAACCAGGCAGTTTACTTAAGTAACAATGTAATGCTGCTTAACATTATTTTCTCATTTGCTCACAATTTAGAGGTTTTTGAAAAAAAACTGAACACAGGCAAACCCAGGAAAACAATACCTGCAGCAGAGAAGAGATTGCTTCAAAAAAACCAAATGATAGAGAGGGAGGAAAAAAAATGGAATGTGAACTTCTTTTAAAATGTGATTGATAGGGAAAACATCCTCCTTTTTGAAATCATAGCCCTAAGGAAATATATGGTAGTACTGTCACTGATTTTCAACAGGGCTAGATTTCATCTATATAAATTCTTTCTCTACATGAAGAATAAATTTGTAGTATTGACTAGGCTATAGAGCAGGTGCAATATTCTGCAATGTCTGACTTTACTCATTTTGGCTTCTGTATCTTTAATGACAGTGGTATGTAGGTCATGATAAAAAGTTAAATGTTATTAATTCTTAATTAATATGAGAAAAATGTTGCTCTCAAGATGAAAACTATGATTCTATACTTGATATTTGCATATATAGGAACATAGGAAATGGAACTGTTTTATTGGTCTTAAGATTGGGATACTGAAAAAAATATTAAAGATGATCTTCACCTTTGAAGTCAAAAGTGAATAAGATAATAGTAGTGGACATAACACACAATACAAAAAAATATAAGGTTAGATAAGAAGAAAAGCTTTTGACAATACTGTTAAATAAAATTGATAAGATATTGCCTGGGTAAAGTGGGAATTCCTTATTGCTGTATGTCTTTAAGAGTAAATTAGGCAAATATCTGAAGGAAATTATTTAGGGTAGGGACTATGATTTAAAGAATTTTTTTTCTCTGTTTGCGATTCACTGACTTTCACGACCTCAGTTTACCCTAAGCTATCATTTTTTTAGGAATTAACATTAATGGATGACTTTTTAATTAACTTTCATTAACCATTTAATAACAAGGAGAAATCCATTTTTCAAACTGACTTTTTTTTTTTGATACCCTTAAGAATCTATATAGTCTGCCCTCTGGCACATGCAGCCACAGTCATCTGCCCTGTCACGTTCTGCACTTGATTATTGGTTTAGCCTGTAGTTGGACTCAGACTGATGGGATCTATCTTAAAATTGTTCAACTGTTTCCACTTGCCGTGCGGACTTTTCTTTAGAGAAGGCAGAGTAAAGCTGCTCAGGCACCACATATGACTTGGTTAGCTGACAGCCTTCTCTGATGCTGCTGAAAATCCACTTTACAAAGTGTCATTCTTAGAAGTCATCCCCAGGTAGGGATGGTTATTCTCACTAGGGCTGTAGCTGAATCTAAATAACTAAACACTTTTCACTTTTCCACCACGGTGGTGTAATTTGAATGTATGTTTAGGCAGCTTGTGAATTCACAAACATCCTTGGAGTCACTCAAGATTCTCTGCTCTATGTATCTGCGAGTTCTGTATCCAGTAAGTAAATTTATGGCAAAAATAGAGGATCACCATAGGAATCAAATAAATGAACTTTTGTAGTTCTCTAATTTTTGGTTTTTGACAATTTTTGTTCTGTGCATGTAGAACTTAACCATTAATTTTTTTTTTTCAAAGAACAAACCTAAAAAACCCCAACTTTGACTCATCACAGGTATATGCCAAATAGTTGGGATGAGCCAGGCACAGCATAATTTAGAAGTCATTCTCTTCTTCAGGATTAATCTTTTGACTATTTCTCAGTCCAGAAGAGTAGCTTGGATTTTCTTCTTTGTAAAAAAAAAAATGTACAAAGCTGCTCTAGAAGTCACCGTGCCCTCCTCACAAATGTAGGAACTTTCCATTATTTTACTCTCCATGTTTTCGGACACAAGGTTCCAGCCCACTATCACTGACTCTTTTTCCCAGGAAAATTGTGTGATCCTTTGTAAATGAGCATTTTTTCTCACAAATTTAAACCCTGGCTCTTAAAAAGTTTTGGAGTACTTTCCATTTCTACCAGATGTTCCACCCATGTTTTATGGGAACAGATGAAGTCATTTAAGGATGTGGGGACGTTTTTTGATCCTCGAAACTTGGATTATACTCTTCACAAACATCTGAAATGTCCCTCATGCATTAGAGTCTAAATGGAATTCTGCACCACTGAAGCAATCCACAGGTTATGATAACAGCTGTTTTTATTTCCCCCTCTATCTCTGAATGATAATTCAACTTGAAGGATAACCATGTATTCAATGAGTTAAAACTGTGAATATATTCTGTTCCTTACCTTTTTTCTCTTGTATAATAAGGTGAATGATCTTGGCCTTTTTGTGAATGAAGACTTTTGTAAAGAGAAATCTTTATGTCCCTTCATGTCTCTATCAGATGTTTGATACAATTACAAGTGTGGAAGATCATGGTGATCATTGCTTCAAGCCATCCTATAACATGAAATTGAATTTCTTTTTAACTACTATGTGATATGCTAGGAAATCCAATGGGAGTGGGGCTGCTTCATCCCAGCAATATTCCATAAATTATGCTTTACTTCTGCTCCTCATCATATGTGCCCAGCTCTTCATTACACTTGGAGGACACAAGGTACAAAATAATTGCTCTATTCATTTCTTTTCACTGCTTTCTATGGACAGTCCTGTGGGATTGGTTCCCAGATTTCTTTGACTCTTGTGCTGCTCCACTGCTTTTGAGTTCTGTCTTTCTAAGAAGCTCTGAACCACCAGCCCTGTTGTACACTCTCCCCATGATACCTTTTCTTTAGCTGCACTTTTTTCTGGTCATTCATTTTCCTTGGAGCTCAGTCCTTCATCCAGCTTGACTCTAAGTTCTGCAAAACAGCAGTCCCAGTTTCAAAGAGTGTTTATTAGTCTTACAGATGTACTTTCAGGATGATTTATTATCTTTCTATTATGAGCCCTTGCTCAAAACGAGAGTAATGAGAGAATGTCCTCCTGTCACTCTGCATGCAAGGCTACTGCTTCAGGTGGTCACGCTTCTTCATACTGACACTGAGCACTCAAGTATTATCCAGAAACCACCTTACTATGTTCGAGTTCTGGAGATTCCCATGAGTTGGTTCAAATCCCTTACCAAAACACCTTGATTACTATAACAGCACAAAACACTTTAACGTGAAATAAAGCACACAAAGTAAGCTGCACTTCTCTTCTTGTCTGCAGTGGATTAGTATTAAGCATAATTTCTTCAACCTTACCACCTGAGCACTGCTTCTTCTGTGCAGGTCAGTAACCAGTCCAACAGCTCTGCCTCTTCTGAGCCATGGTGTCTGTAGAGAAGTGCTACAGGAGATCCAGAAGCTCTGGGGTTGACCACTTCCTTCCAGAAACTGCTTCCAGCCCTCCAGCAACCCCAGAATTTCTTTTCCTGTAAGGTGGCAATCCTCAGCATAGGCTGTTTTACCATCTGATGCCTCTGAAGTCTACTGCACCTATACCACATGTGTTGGAGCCAGTTAAGAAAGGTATTTTCTTACTCATCTGGCCAGTAACATTTTTGTGATATTTCTGCACCTTGAAGTCCTTCAGTATTTTCTGATTACATTGACAATTACTTGTGTTTTGCCTCTGAAAAAAAAATTGCAAGCATGAAGTTTCCATGCAGCTTCTGTTCATTGTTTGCTACTCTTGATGATTATTTAAGCACTGTGTTCTCTTTCTTCACCAAGAGGCATTTACAAAATGATTTTTCCCTCAGGCTTCAGAGTCCATCTCTTGAACAGACTCTTATAGGAATTGCCCAATCAGCTAGCTGCCTTCCTGTGCATCCTGTCTTCTGCTGGCAGTAAGAACAGCAAGTTAGGCAATTACTTAAGTTACAGCCTTTCCACTCTAAAATCATCTACTACTTAAGAGTAAAAAGGAGCTAATATTTAAACACACTCCTTACATGTGGTACTATCTAAAGCCTGTTTATTGCTTCAATTCTTCTTGAATGTGCTGGACCAGAAATCCTAGGCTTACCTAACTTACTTTTTTGTTTCTTTTTTTGTGCAGAAGTTGTGAATGGCAGGGCAACATTTTGAGGCAGGACAGAATTTTCTTCTTATTCCCCTTATATCCAAAGCAAAACCAGTGAAACCATTGCTAAAATGAAATACTTCTCCATAGAGGCACTTCCTAGAGTGATTCTTATATAACTTACAAGGTCAAAATCAGATTTCGGGAGCTGCATATGATCAAGCTGCTTTAAGTTAATGATCTCATCACAGAAAAAATCTGGAGTCTTAGCCAGTGCAAATATATTTTAAACAATTTTTGCCTATAGCACATCTAAATTTAGTTCAGAGCTAATCAATATGGATTATATTAATTCACAAGAGAACAAAATAGTTCATGGTGTGGTTTGCAAAGGGCCCGAGTTACAGGACAGCTGTTGAATCAATAACTTACCACACAGTGCGCTCAAGTACTGGAATCTGCTACGTGCAGTCTCCTATCTGTGAGTAATCCTACATTTGTTCTTCTTTTTTTCTCATGTCAAATCAGAGTGACTTTATCTGGGAGAACTTTCTGTACAACCAGACTAAACAAAAACGATATACGCGGGAACAGTTTCTGTATCTTAAGTTATGCTCAGTGTGGTACTCTGAAAATCATAGAATGATTTGAGTTAGACCTTAAAGCTCATCTAGTTCCCACCTCCCTTTTAAGGGAAGGGACACCTTCCACTAGACCAAGTTGCTCAAAGCCCCATCCAACCTGGCCTTGAACAGTTCCAGGTATGGGACATCCACAACTTCTCTGGGCAACCCGTTTCAGTGGCTCACCACCCTCACACTGAAGTATTTCTTCAAATATCTAGTCTAAACCTGCCCTCTTTCAGTTTAAGGTCTAAAAATAGGGTCTAAAAGTGTAGAAGAGCCTACTGAACTAACATAGCACTACACAGTGAAGCAAAGGAATTATTATTTTCCAAGTTTGAAAGTTTTTGTGCATTTTAAGTACTTATCTTCTGAGTTAATGACTACAGTTACCGAAAATCAAATGTACAACCCCATTTTTTAAAGACCTATTTTCTCCATGAGGGCTATTCACATTATGTAACTTCATTACAGATTGTATTGTTAATAAAGTATAAAAACCTTGTCTAAATGTCCTTGGAGAAGCCTCTCCTCAGTGTTTATGTAAAGAGACAGCATTCCTAAAGTGGACACCCAACTTAAGTGTTTGTATCGGTTGCTCAGAGTACCTACATTATCATCATTTAGCTATGAAGAGCTGTCAATTAAAGCATGGAAATACAACTCTTCAATCATATTTTTTTAAAGCAATAGCTTAAATGACAGAGATTGTGGAAGCTTCTGTTTTGCAAATCCTGGGCTCCAACTACTATTTTTCAGTTGTTTATTCTCACACATTAGCTCTAGTTTCTCTTTTATCAGACCCCAGTCCCCGCTCTCACCATGATAATGAAGAATTCAGTTCAGAATCTTGACTATGCCAATATGGTAAACCAAAGTATGTTTATTGGAGAATTGATGGAAAATACAGAAACATTGGTTTGCCATAAGGTTGTTGAATTTCTGTCCCTTAAAATAAAACCTGCTCTTGCGGAGATGGTTTAAGAATGTCATATGGTTGCTGACAGCATAATTAAGTAAATGTCTTGCAGTGCTAGTTTTCCATAGCATAAATTCTAAGTGATGTGACTACTACAGGTCCCGTATTTATTATGTTTTCCTACTGTGGTTATGCATCCCTCCCTGCATCTCCCCACTCCTCCTTTCCAGGTCACACTGTGATCTAAGAACTTGGTTGTGCTGTCGCTTTTATATTAAACCTGTTTTTGCTGATACCTTTGCCGGTGATTCCTTAAGCAACCTTAAAACACTCATTCACGACACTTACACAGTTTGAAGTTGTCTAGAATGCACCCTCATTAAGGTGTGAGGTGTGATCCTGGTGTCCTAAAGACAGCCAAAACTCTTACTAAATTTGGCATTCACAGGCAAGCATATGATTATCAGAAGTGGGAGTACTCTTTATGTATTGGGCATCTGCTGAGGTGTAAAGAAGTATTGGTATTCACCAGAATGGGGTTGATCCCATGAGAATTATCTATCATACACAGGTGTAAATTGAGCTGGTTCAGCATCAACACTTAGCTCTGAGATTACTGGTTCCTGGTTGGCTTCCTAGTATTTACTGGCTGATTGTAGGGATGGATAAAAATAATCATAGGCACAGAATTTCACTGAAACTTCAGGCCAGACAAACCTGAAAAGTAGAAATGATGTTTGAAGCTAGCAAAAAATACTCTTAATCTTGAATCACAGAGTATTCTGAGTTGGAAGGGACCCACAAGCATCCTCAAGTCCAACTCTTAAGCAAATAGCCTATACTGGTTTATGAACCTGCAACCTTGGCATTATTAGCATCATGATAGATGGATAGTATGATAGATATTTTGCATGAGATCACTAGTAACAAATACAGAAGTTGATGTAAATCAACTTGTAAATCAAATTATATGACCTGAAAACTATTAATTGGAAATAATCTAAGTATGTGGGGTTTTTTTACCATTATTCAGAACAGTATATGAATTTAAAAGATGCTGTTTCATGCCCAATCTTTTGTACTTTTCCGCTTCATCTGCTCCATTTGTCGATCACTGAAGGACATGGGAGAGGGCCCTCTGTTGCCTTTGTGAGGGAAGAAGAGGAAATTGTGGATGATTAATTTGGGCTTGGGAGAATTGATCTTTATATGATTTCTCCAATGATGAGTCATTACCTCCAAGACTGATACCTTCAGGACTATGCCATGCAAACACTAATATACACATCAATATGCACACCACGTAAAGCTACTAGTGTGCAAATCATTACAGAAGCAAGCCTATGTAATAATGAACTGTTTATTAATGTACATTTTATGTTTTCCAAACTTTTCAGTTAATGCAGCACAGCTATGATACTATCTATCCTATCCCTTAAAACTTCACTGGGGAAAAAATGGAAAAATTAAAATTTTTCTTGAGCAAGTTAAAACAAGGGCTACAGAATGTGATTTCTATTTCACCAGGACAATAGACACAGAAAAATAGGTTTTGAAAAGTACTTAATCTCAGGCAGTAAAACTTGAATCTTCAATATATTTAGGTAATATAGATTTGTCTTAGCGTAATGTCTAAGAGTTTCCACAAGGAAACAATTTTGTATCTACATAGCCTTGGCCAATGCAACTTGTTTCTAGAATAACTAGAAACTTAATTTGAAACCACAGAATCATGAGACAAAGAAAGGCATTAAGTGTGGGACAAAGATGACACAATTTTTAATTGCCTGAAGCTAGATAGGAATGTAGCAGAGACCTCAAAATGACTAATTTGGATGCAATTTGTCCTTAGACTTTAGTCTGCATTTTCATTAAATTTCATTTTTGCATGGCCCCACTGGGCACCACATCAATTTATGTTTTACATAAGAATGGGGTTTTCCCCCTCTTCAGACTCATCATTAGGAAACAATATAAAATGTTATTGATATGTAATCAGCTAAAAATTTACCATTTTAATAATTTAATGATAGGAAAATCTTAACGGATGAATAAACATAATGGCAACACAACAATCTACTTGGGGCTGTGTTCACATCCACTTTGTGCATCATCTCCTAACATGACCAGCCTATGGGCTGAAAATACTGACCCTTCTATCCCATTTTTTGTGTAAGTTAAAGGAAAGAATTTTTAGTGAAGCCTGGGTGATCACTGGTAGATTTAAGTCATATGACAGCTAGTTGCAATTGAGATCGCTGCATTACTACTGCAGTTTTTCAGACTTAATTGTAGATGCAGCTGAAGGCAAAGTTTATACATATAGCATTTCTAAATTGATTTCCAGGACATAGATTTGTTAATCAGAACATAGTCAAAGCTTATAAATGATTAATGTTTAAGGAGTCGCACTGGACACAAATGGTGGGAAACTGATGTCAATATAAATATTCTCTTCATATAAACAATGAGCCAGAGATGCTACACTTTGAAAAATATTGATTCTGTTAGAGTTAAACCCTCTTAGAGTTGGCATTTGCTATTATGTACTCTGTCTGTAGTATAGTTAAAAGTTATTAATTTTTTTCGAAGTTTTTAAGCTAAAATAGGTATTGTCTACTCTATGAAAATTCATTCACAGAATCCCTTAAATATCTCTCTTTTAGAGGCTCTTCTTCTAAACTGGAAAAAAATATACAGAAAATACACTTGTGTGCCCTTAGCGTTACATATACACACACATACATATGAATGAATTCACTGACAGCAATCAAACTGCATCATCATAAACTGAGATATACATTGGTTTATTGCTGAGTGCTCACTTTTCCAAATGTGGTCAGAGTGAGGATGGCAAACAAGGAATCACTATCAAAGATATTCCTTTCAGATGTGCCCAAATAGTGCCTTTCTGGGATACAATTTAGAATGAAAAGCATCTTTTGATCCTTTGCTGTGTTTGAGTAGGCAGACAACAGCAGGGTTGACTTTTAAAATTTCTGTCTTATTTGCACTTAACTGGAAGTTGATAGTTCTTTCTGTGAAGTGTGGAGGTGTTTGCCTGAATTTTGTGTGTGAGTAGGCAACACAGACACTGCCTTATTCATTCACAAAAATCTGCTGCTCAGCAATCATCAAAAGAGACAACATGTTAAAGCATATCAGGGCTACGCTTGAACCCAGATTTGTGTCCTGGCTGAATGAACTATGCAAACACAAACTTGTAAGCAGGCCTGGGTATAAGGCAGGCAGGAAAGAGCTATGGAAAGAGGGTATATCAGGTCTCTTAGTAATGTGCACCCTGATCACAAAACAGATGAAAGGGTCATGGGTACTGCTGTGCCCACAGTGCAAATGGCCCACAATGTCTTGGAGAAGCACATTTAGTATCAAGAAAACAAGCCGGCCTCAAATCCTGAAAATGGAAGTGACAGAGGGGGTAAGGACCTCGAGTATGAGAGCAAGGAGCCTCTGCTTGGGACTGCTGGCATCCATAACCCACACTGTTTCCTAACATAGATGTCTTATTCACAGAGAACTAGGGACGCTGCACTCCCCTTCCTACCCTATCAGGCTCAGACCCATTGTAGGCAGGCATTTATTTAATGAATGGTTTTCTCCATATGCATTCTTTCACAAGAGGACAGGGCCCATGTGACACATCTCCAAGATTCTCCCTAAACCTTCATGGAGGTGTAGGGGGAGACATGAGGAACATCATCTAGGTACAACCTGTGAATAAGCAATAGTTAGGGAATGGCCCCAGAGGTTTTATATACTGCTTTGCCGGTGCCAGGCAGACTTGTCACACCTCTCTCAAGTGGGGAAGTTCCTGAAGTTTGTGTGAAAGTGATGAGGGACACCAGCTCCTGTCTTTAGTAACACATATGAAAGTCATGTGCTTATTGTCTGGTCATCCAATTCCCAAAGTGTTCCCACCAGTCTGACTCCTGAACACAACAGTCACTGAAGCCAGGACTCACAAAAGACATTTTTCCCCTTCACCTGGAAAAGAAGTGCTGGATGATGGGTAGGAATTTATTCAAGATATCCATGTTGGCATTGCCTTTGCAGCTGCAGGATTAGATCTGGATCCCTCAGTTGCAACACCTTGCAGCATGTGTTGTCCAAAGGCGCATGGTGAAGGGAAGCAGTAGTTTTGAATGGACGGTAACAGAGCTGCTTCTGAGCTCTGGTATGGGTGGTGGTACTGCAGACACAGAGGAAAGGGATGTGTGATTGAGTACTGGAGGTTTGTGGGACAGGTTCACTTAATAAAGGGTAAAACCACATGTGCAACAGGAGCGCTGAGGGACATGGCCAAGTATACCAAATCTTGCATTAAGCTCCCAAAACCAAGCACTTCTGAAATGAAAGGGACATCATCACCAAGCTATTTCAAACTACTGGCCTTTCCCTCTTGCATCCAACAGTTTGCTAATCCCCGATGCAGCCGGCGGTCGGCATTGTCTCACAGACCGGGGAAAGCCTATTAGACCCCTTACCGGGGACCGTGCGGGACGGCGGGGGCGGCACTTCGGGGGGCAGGGGTGCACAGGAGGTGCGACGGGGAGCAGCCAAGCTGCGAACCCAGACGCGTCCTGCGCTGGCCGGCAGCCAGGCAGGGCTGTGCCAGGGCGCGGGACCGGAGGGGGCGGTGCTGCCGCGGGGCGGCTCCTGGGGCGGTGCGGGGAGGCGCCGGGCGGCGTGGTCGGGGGGCGTGGGACAGGACCGCACCAGAGCAGCGAGGCGGAGCCTGCGGCAGGTGCGGCACCGCGGCCGACGGAGGGCGACGTGCGGCGCGCGGCAGGTCAGCGGGGGCTCCCGGGGCAGGAGGGCTCCCCGGGGGGCTGCATCCCTGCGGGGCTCCCCTTGCCCCGGCGGGCAGCTGGAGGGGCAGGCCGGGGAGGGGCACGGGCAGGTGCAGCCCTCGGGGCGGCCTCTGCCACCTCCCCGCAGCCGGGCTGCCCCCGCGGTAGCCGGGCGTGGGGACCGTGGGCGCCGGAGAGCCGCGGGGCTGAGATAAGGAAACCTGTACCTTCTTTTCAGCAGGGAGCTGACCTTGGACTGTGTCACTGATGAGGAGTTTTTTTGTAACTTGGCTGCAGTGCGTGCAGCAGGTTGGACTAGCATGATATCCTTGCTTAGTTTATTGGCACGAGATGAAATCATTTATATTTCGCTATGTCCTTCTGTGCTGTATAGAAACCTGCTTTATTCTTTCATCACGTTGGTCTTGCACTAAGTTAATGGCTTTGCAGATCAACTTCTTCAGTAGTTTGTGGTAAGAGAGTACAGACTTTAGAATAATCGGTAAAGTAGAAGGGTTTGTAAAAACTGCAATTATACTTGCTTCTGTACCTGGAAAGAGAAATTTGTTCTGTGGGCGATTTCTGATTACTGCTTTTCAGTTGTGTAAGGCTTAGCTGTACATGCTGCTTACTGTACTGAAAGGATCTGGTCTCTGGTTTGAGAACTTCACATGCTGGAAAACCAGTCCACTGGTTGATTCTGAAAATGTTCCAGCTTTCAGGCACCTGAGAAAGCCTTCTGAGTCTGTTACAATTAGTAAACTTGGAAGTCTTCCTCAAACCTTATTTGTTGTGGGAGTGTTTATTATACAATATCACTCAAATATTTATTCAAATGCATAATACTGAACTAAAGAATGAGCATAATATATTTATTTTAAGAACTGTGTTAAGCAGTTTCCTTAGGAAATTTAGTTTTCAGCGTGAAGACTTTGATAGGATCCAGCAAGTTAAAGATGTGCAAAATCAAGACAAATATATTCAGGGATGCATAACAGGAGTGTTGCACTTCCTGGTAGTTGTGACTTTAGGGTCTGTGTCAGGTATCAGTACTACCTAGGATTCTGAACACCAAGGTTCCATCAGAGTTGTACCAGTTAGGAGATGAGTAGCAAAGGTGTTCAGAGATCTAGAGAACATAACCTGTAGGAAGACAATGAAAGAACTGGAATGTTGCAGTCTAGGGAAGCAAAGACTGATGAGAGATGTGATAACAATCTTGAGCTGTGTAATTGGTTGCTGCAGAGTGGTGGGAAGCAAACTCTTCTCCACATCCAGTGGAGATATAACAAGAACCAGCATGCTGAGCTGCTGCAGGACACATTGGGTTAAATCAGTAGCGAAAGTCCTGTGTAAGTGTACAGGTAATTGAGCATTGTTTGTCCAAACAGTCACTTACTGGAAATCCTAATGACAAAGGTGATTGTGGCTTCCTGTTGTCAGAGACATTAAATGACCTCTTCAGGTCCCTTAAAGGCTCCATGGGTGGCAGAGGCTACCAGGAGGCCAGCCTGTGAACTCGCACTTTTGATGATGATCATGCATATCGAAGAACCAGCTTTGTAAGGTAAACATGGCTCAGTAATCCATTTATAGTAATTCACTCACATGCCAAACTTTCATACTAGATTTTGTGATTCTTCTTTCTGCTCAAACTGCATTTGCCATTAAAGTCTAAGAACAGTTATAGATGATCTGTTCAAGAACATCACATCTTGGTTTGGCACCATCACAACTGGTAAATTGGCTTATGTGTAAATTTTAGGAGATTTGAGCTTAGTTTTGAAGTACAGTTATGCAAATTGTATTATGTTGTTTTCTTCAGATTCTCGGTAATACAAGTGTTTCTCAGGGAGTCCATGAGGCAGAATGCTTTGGTTTAATTTATCTGTATCTTGACTGTGATCATCATCTTGGAAATTACTTGGAATATAATTCAGTTCTTCAACATACTTTGAAATGCATAATTTGTTCTACTGCATTTAACAAGGGTTTGCCTGGTCCAATTATCAGCCCAGTTTATCAACCAATTATATTGCTGCTTTGCTCAATTTTTATTCTTTTATTGTGTTATTCTTTGTATTGTTATTATCAATTTACATGTTATTTATATTAAAAATTTTACCACGTTCTTTACTTCCCACAACTACTGTGAAATTAACTTCTCAGTCCCAAAAAGGATGACTTAAGGTTTTTGAACATCCCTGTTCTATAAGAATGGGAACAGACAAGGCCTAACCTCTATTTCTAGGTTGTCTCTATTTGTTAGTAATTGGTGTCCCTGTGTTCTGCTCTTGCTATTTTAGAGAGGCATTGAATAAAGCTGGCTCAATCTTTCCGGTGTCTTTTTATGAAGAGAGATGCTTTTTCAGTGCTCTTAGTCATCTGTATTATTAACATGTCTTTGTTTCCACCTTTTTTCTCTTTTTTGACCTGGCATGACGTGAGCTGAGCCCAGTAAACCTGCTGAAGATGTGCTATTCCTGAGGCATCTTCTGCTTTTTCCTTCTCACAGAATATTCCAAGTTGGAAGAGACCCACAGGGATCATCAAGTCCAATTCTTAAGTGAATGGCCCTTATGGGGATCAAACTGTTCTTGACTTTAGCATTGTTAGCACCGTGCTCTAACCAACTGAGCTAGTCTCAGCTGCCTCCCATCACACCCACAGTGGTGTGGCAGGCTAGAGTGCTTGAAGAGATCAAGATGTGCCTTATAAAATGTCTTGCTTTTGGTTTTTATGATGTTGATTTGTTGCACTGGACCATGTCAGAGTTCCTCTGAATCATCAGAAAGGACAAATTTTGTCAGGGCACAGCATCAGGGGCTCCCCATGGAGGGGTGGCAGTGATGGGCCTGGCCTGTCCCACTGCCCCAGCTGGGAGCAGAGTGTTTGAGGGCACCAGGGCAGCCCCAGCCCTGCACATCAGGCACCTCCCTGGGGATGGGCTGAGGCCAGGCTGCGACATGGGCCTGTAGGGGGGCCTGGCTCTATGGGGCCCATGGGCAGGCAGGGCTGGGCTTTGGGGAGCTGGGGCAGGGGATGACAGCCCCAGAGGGCTGACATGGGTTCCTGGGCTGTGGGAAGGGACCGGTTAAAGGCTTGTTAGTGCCGTGAGGCCCTTGAAACATTTCAAAGCTCTGTTGATCCAAATTGTGTGTTGAAAATGTGCAAAATCTGCCCATTAGCACAGTAGTGGGTACCTGAAGTATCTGAAGATGTGGGCTTTAGGAAGGGTGAGCAGAAAGGAGTGGAAGGCCAACTTTGTCATTTGTGCCAGGGTGATGGTCACAAGGAGGCTGTCGGAGAGTTTGTCTTCCCCAATTACACAAAATGACATAACCTATAGAACTGGAATTTTTAGTGATAGAAACACATGTGCTTCAGCACCCTGTCCTTCTGCAGCACATCCTTGGCTGGAGCATATTGGGGTGTAGGGTTTGATGGCTGCTGTGCATCCTCTGCCTGGAGAATCCATTGCACCTCTTTGACCACCCATGGCAACCAAGCTCAGATCTTTGGATTGGAAATGGCTCCATCAGGCAGGTCTACTTGTAAATAGCCAATACTACTAGTCCAGAGTAAAATTTAGGGATAAGCAGAAAATTGTTAGGAGGTTGCTGCACCATGGTAATATATATTGCTTTGGTAAATACCCTCCCCCCCCCAGTAATCAAGGCTTGACATTTCCTCCCTGTTTTTGCCCATAAAAATAGGCTGAGCCCTGCAAGGCTTCTGTGTTGCATCATTTAGAACTGGATTGGCTGCAGAAAAATGCAATATATGGTAGAAGAAAACTTAGACCTGTAGGGGCATAGACAAAATGGCTTGAGACACTTTTTCCTTCTCTCTAGTTTATGTGGTACTGGGGTACTGTGAGACTTACAAAAGAAACTTTTCCAAGTTACCATTAATCTGCACAGGCATTGTTTTAAAGCAGCACTGATTGATTTAGCTTCGAGGGTAGATGTCAGGCACACTATTCATGATTAACAGCAGATAGAAACCAGGGAGATGAGTAGTGTTGATCGTACTGGATAATACTATGAGTGGAAAGAAGAGTACAAAGTAAATACATGTCAACCTTTTGGAATTTTATATACAATTTCAATGTTGGATTGAGTAATCAATCTTTTTATCAGTGTGTTTCATGCTGTAGTAAAATAGGCTTTAAGAAGTGAGAAGTTAATAGCTGCTCTAAGTAAAACACACAGGCACTGGAATGAGACCCATTCTCCATAACTAAGAACATGCAAAAATTGCAGGGAAGTTTGCTTAAACTCGATGTGGTGAAAAATAAAACTATCATTCATGCCAGTGAGATTTACATTTTTTCTTGAATTTTTGGTCAGTTCAAAGTAAGCCTGTTAAGAATACTGCATTAACACATAGGAAATCTACATTTCCACCTTGAATATTTATACTTTAAGGCCTCTTCATAATTCAGATTTTTGTATTCCAAGATTTTTCTCTCTGTGATTAGTTCTAGTAGCTTGCTCTGAAGCTCTGGTTTGAACTAATAACAAAGAGAGGCTGGAGGCTTCTTAGCAATGACAGAAAGAAATACTGATGTGGCAAAATGAGACAGTTATGGAGATTGCAGAGGGGAAGACAAAGAGGCACTGAGATCAGTCACAGGTCTTCTGGGGCAGGAGGGTTGGGAAGTGACTGCAAGGGCCCTTTGGCTGTGGGACTAGGGGTGGGGGGTCTTCTGGCAGCTGACAAGGGGACAGAGGCATGAAGAGGGCTCAGGGTATTTTTAGGACAGGGAGGGTTTGGCAGAGCTTTGTGGTAGCAGGGTCTCTTATTCCCTCACACTTTCCATCCAGACCAGTTCTTCTCATTATCTTCTGCACTGTCCCATGTTGTGGGGTGCCTCTTGTCACCTCTGCAGCCATACATTTTTTTCTCAAGCTAACATTTTTTCTTTCCCTCTTCATTGGCCCCTGCCAATACCTCCCAGACTTTGGGAAAAGGGCTGGGGATCTCAGTGTTGCTTGTTCTGGCTGTTGGGAAGGTGGTAAAGGGAGGTATGAAGACGGGTAAGGGGACTATGCAGAGGTGAGGACAGTGCTTCAGTCATCATAAAGAGCAAAATTTGCTTCTTGTGGAGTCCTGAGTGACATGAGAGATGTATGGCAGAGAGGTATAGCAAGTCTGCCTCATGCACAGTCATCTCTGTCCTTGGAGAGGGTGTCAGAAGTACTGTGTAAATACGAGGTGCTAATCAGCAGTTTGGGATGTAGTTCTGCCTTCCCCATCTTTTTTGGCATAGGTAAAATCTACTGGTAGAAGTGGGCTACTTATTTACAAGTGTGCAGGTCTGTACGTGGGTCTAAAAGACGTTGAATGACAAAGTGATCATTTTTGTATGTTTTTGTATTGAGAACATTATCTGGAGGGCTCTAAATGTGTCTGTCTTGACATGGCATATTCACAGCTCTATATGTGCTGTGTGACAAAACTTGTAGGATATTTTAAAAAGATTTTATCTGTGGAACATGCTAGAAAAGTGGCTTTTTTTCAAACTGTCTTTGAAAGGGAGAAATTGAGTTGTCGGAATGAAGAGTGTCCCAACTTCTGTGGTTGTAGTGTACATTAACACTGCCATTTGATTAGGTCAGAGCATTTTTGTGTATTTTAAAGACACTTACTCTACCCAAAGCTATTTTTTTGTGTATTTTTCTCCCTTTTTTTCTGTGTAAATTTTCCGAGCCATGGTGATGATAAAACATGTTCTAACTTGCCTGAACTGATTTGTATCCTACATCAACAGAAAGTGGAAAAAAACCAAAACCCCAGAGCTCTACTTTGAAATTAAGCCAACAATTTTTAAAGCATACCAGCTTGTACTTTCCAAAATATAACAATCTGTACTTTCTTCATTAAGTAGAGTTAATGATTTCCAAAAGGTTTTTTTCAGTCAAAACTGTTTCGGCATATAAAAATGAGCCTAATTAGGGTGATTTGAAGGCACGTAAGTGAAGAGTGCTGCAGTTGGTATAACAGCAAGAGTATATCTAGGCTCAGCCTTTAGCAGACACTTGGGAAGTCTTTGTTGTCAAGAGTACTTGTGCTTCCTTTGGTCTCAGTAGGTAATGCCAATCCTCACCCCTTATGATCTCCATAATGCCACAAGAGCTTGCAGTATCACATGTGGAGAGGTCAAGATAACTTTGCATAGTGATACAACTATGTGATACAATTGTTGATACAAACAGTACAGTTTATAAAATACCAGATTATTGAGCTCAGTTTAATATCTTGTGGTATAACCCTTGCTCACTAAAGTGTGCAGAACTGTGTAAAGTACCTACGGCCTTCAATGTCCCCAAATGTAGTAATTTCTTTTTCTTAGTCTTTTAACCACCTGGCATCTCCTGAGTGTCTCTCTGGGAGCTGTGTCCCAGACAGACTCCCTTAGAGAGAGATCTAAGCAGGGCTGTTTAAATAACTCTCTCTTTAATTGCAGCTCTCCTTGACCCGATCAGCATGTTCCTCCTTACTTGCACTTGGGATCTGACCTTGGTTTTCTACTGTTTCCCCTTTCCTCATTGCACATAGAGAAGATAGAATAATACTTCCAGTTAAATAAAAAGGCAGAGCAGAAAACAGATACTGTAAGCATAGCTGCAGTGTCCTATGTGGAGAAGAGGGGTTGGACGCATCTGTGCAATGACCTAAAGGGTGGGTGAATTATGCAGAACATGACTTGAAGATGGTAGAGGCGGGAGTGGACCATGCAGAACTGTTAGCTTTGTGAATTCATTTATTTCTCAACTGTGGGAAAAGTTTCAAAACAAAAAAGCACTCTGTCAAAGTGGCTCTGAGGTTAGACTTCATGCCCAAGACAAAAACCCATGGGAAAGTTACATAATGTTGAACTTCCGTTTTATCAGAGGTTTGATTGCCAATGGGAGCTGGATATGAGAGTCTCCAGCTCTTAAAATCTTGGCCCTGATAGCACAGGACTGTAAGGGGTAAAGTAGGTCACTGTTGGCAGAATATGAGCCAAACTTAATGTCAGAGTCTTGGTGAGGAGCTGTGTGCCTTCTTTCCCCAGGTGGAATGGTATCTGCCTGCTTATGATGTTTCCGTTAGGAGGGAACAGAACTGGGTGAGAGAATTGCTGAGATATACCATGAGGTTCATTGTCAAGTCATGAAGTAGAGCAATGTGGGAAAGTACAGCCAAGAACCTTGGAGCTAGAGGGCAGCCCTTCATAGCAACTTAAAACAAAGGAAAGGTCGTGTGGAAATGCAATAATAAAAGGTGTAAATATGTGGAGGGGAATTTTCAGAGGTAAAACACCAAATTATCTTGCTTACTAGAAGAAAACTGAAATTCTTACCTACTGAAAAGAAGTCCTCTTTGTCTTTCAGAAGGTGTCACTTGCAGAGGAAGTGAGTATCAAATGGCAAGCCTAAAAAACCCAACCAAATAAATTAAATGGCTTTTTGAATAGCTCTGTCTGGAAGTTGAGAGAAAAAGAAAATGGTGAAATAAAGGCAATTAAGAGACCTGGAGGCATTTTTTCCTATCCCTGAAAAATAAAACTGAGAATCTTTTAGGTCCTATGTAGAATGACACAAGCCATGAGAAATTACTGATGATAAAATGTAGCTACATGCTAGCAGTATATTAAATTGTAAAAAATATACCCTTGCAGTATACTAGAAGATAAAATGATAAAGGTGGTTTTTGCTGTTTTACTACCATGGAAAGGAATAAGGGGTAGGGAAGGAGAAGATTTGCTGAATAGGAATAACAACAAATTCTTTTTAAAGGTCCTGGACAATGGAGGTTTATGTTTGTTATTCCCTGGTGAATTTTCAATGAGGAGAAAGGAATCTAATTGTATGCTCCTGTAATTAAATCCATTTGTTGTGCAGAGAGGCCCACATGGCCGTGGCGTGCTCATGGCTGGGCTGAAATGAAGATTGGCAATTTTGCCAAAAAGGGAAGGAAAGCCAGACTGCAGAGGATTTCGTTAAGGAGCTCAAAAGAGAGGACAACTGCACCTAATTTTCAGAAGCACATAGTTGTCTTCAAGGAAGCCAAGCAGTACCAAGAGTAAAGCTTAATTTTTATTTCCTGAAGAGTAAGAGCATTCCATTTATTTTATTTCTTATTTTCTTTTCTGATCTGCCCTCAGATGAGGTTTTCCTAGCAAAGAATTACTTCTCTATATAAGTATAAGTATACCTACTTATGCTAAGTACTCACCATGGGTTATTAGTAGTTCATGGTTTGACAGTACCTGAGAGTAGCAAGTGAAAGGCATTCAACAAAAGCATCCTGGAGCTGTCCAGTACAGAGCATTTCATTTGCAGAAAACCTGATTCTCTCTTCTACACTTGACCACGTGCAATTTTGTGTTTGTTTCATGGGTCACTCTGTCTGATTTTTAAATAGATCTGGGTGATATATGTTTTCTCCTGCAGAGTTACTTAGAGGATGCCTTTGAAAAGTTGGACAACTGCAGGCAATGAAATCTTGCTCAGAAATCAAAGTGTGGTGAAAATTCTGTTATATGGTGATTTCATCCTGAAAACTCTGCTACACTAATACCAAAATAGAACTTAAGCACTGATTGTTGATACCTGAAGTAAATATATAATCACTTTAAATCATTAACCTATTTTCTTGTTTGAATACACAGGAAATAGCTTTTCTTTCCTGAAAATGAATAGGCCAAGATGTAAAGAATATTTTGATACCATGGAAAATAATAATATTTATTATGACAATTACTGGGAAATAATCCTATGTACCTTTGTGACATAGAAATTTTGAAACTTTTTTCCTAAAGTGGTTATTTTCTAGTTTTTGTTTGTTTATACCTTTTTCACTGGTTGATATTTTAAATCTGGTTTTGTTGTCATTTTATTTTGTTGTCAGTTTATTTTACAATATGACTTGAGAAGAAACTGGCTTGCTTTATTTGTTTATTCCCTTTTTTCACTATTAGTACTATCTGAGAACCAATAATCAGGTGCATAGATAGAGTTCATCTTTAACAAGTTCATTCTAAAACATACAGGACAGCATTTGATTTTAAAGATCTAAGATATAAGGCAATGCTTATGGATTATGTTATCGTTGCTAGTTGTTATGGCTAAACTATAGCTAAATTGATTGTGAATTCTGATCAATTATATAGCCCAAATAAGAACTGAGAATCTAATCACACATCTTGGAATAATGCTCAGAGGCAAGAAAATCCATTTGAGTCAGTGGATCAATTTTTTATAGTTTAAGTTTTACACATCATCTTTGACTGTTGATACTATACCCCAGAGATTCTTCCAAGGAGACTTTTTTTTGAAAGAGATGACCCTTATACAGTCATTCTGAAAGTCATTCAAGTGCCAGAATACAAAGTCATTCTAGTGCCAAAATAAACCCAGGAAACACTAAGCATTTACTCTGAAACACTGTAAGTGATACTCAAGATTTTGTGTTATTTGGAACACAGAATAGATTAGAATTCCCTCTTGTATATAAACTGATCTTTTTAAACAAACCTGAAATCTACCTGTTTTTCTAAGAGCACTAATTTGACATTTTCTAAGAGTGTCAGTTTGACATTTTAAAGAAAAAAGCTCATCTCAAGTTAAATAACTCTGGAATATGTCTGAAAATGCATCTGGCATCTTCAGAAATGTCAAATTTCTGGCACAAATAATAACATATTGTATTCCTTTCACTTTTTGAAAAAAACTTTTATTAAAACTTAAGATAATATAAAATCTGCTTTTTTAAATTTGTGGTATTCCTCTGAAAGGTGAGCTGTACACCTGTTTATTCAAGAAAGCGCGACCTGTACTTCGTTCAGGCCTGTCCGATACCATTAATATACAGTGTAAGCAGCTTGTCATAGGTCCTAATAAGCATGCCATGTTGTTTTATTCGTTCTTTTGCAACTTATATTGGTAACAGTAGACATTTCTTAATGGACTCTATGGAAAATAAGTTACACATATCTTGTATGTTTTGAGATATGGGAACTACTCTGGAAAAATTAATCTGAGCTTTTGAAAGAAAAGATGTTGCCTAAACTGCTCTAACCTCTAATGGCTATTTAATGCACCTGTTGCTAATTTAAGTCAAGCTAGCTGATTCAGAAATGTGACACTCTTGAAACTCTAGGTCCTTTCATGTCAAAAGAGCAAAGAGCAGAACTGTTTGCACTGTTTTCTTGAACAGAAAAGTTGCAAATGGAATGGCATGAAAGAGGCAGAATAGAATCATAAAATTGTTAAGGCTGGAAAAGCAGTGCCATGGAAAGGGATCTGGGGGTCCTGGTCAATGGCAAGTTGAATATGAGTCAGCAGTGCCCTGGCAGTCAGAAGGGCCAAACATGTCCTGAGGGGCATCAGGCAAAGCATCTCCAGCGTCAAGAGAGGGGATTGTCCCACTCTGCTCTGGAGGGCCTTGAGGGGAAGCTGTATGAGGAGTGGCTGAGGTCACTTGGTCTATTCAGCCTGGAGAAGAGAAGACTGAGGGGAGACCTCATTGCAGTTACAACTTGTAAGGGGAAGAGGAGGGGCAGACATTGATCTCTTCTCTGTGGTGACCAGTGACAGGACCTGAGGGAATTACCTGAGTTGTGTCAAGGGACGTTTAGATTGGATATTAGAAAAAGGTACTTCACCTAGAGAGTGGTTGGGTGCTGGAACAGGCTCCCAAGGGAAATGGTCACAGTACCAAGCCTGGGAGAGTTCAAGATGCATTTAGACTACACTTGCAGGCACATGGTGGGACTGTTGGGGATGGTTCTGTACAGGGCTAGTAGATGGATTGAATGATCCCTGTAGATTCCTTCCAACTTGGCATATTCTATGATTCTGTGACCATGAACTCCCGCTGTCAACCCAGCACCATCACCATGTTCACTGCTAAACCATGTCCTCAAGGGAAAGTCTTTGGCTGTTTACTGTATGGGTTGTAATATTGTAAAATACATAGTCTGTCAGAGTAGTCTATGGTAAATAATATTTAATTATTGCTCAAAAGAGGGAGCCTTATTTGTTCTGGTTCCCTTGTACAAACCTAAGAGGGTATGTGGTGATGAGTACTTATGACTGTTCGGGGTCACTGCTGAGTATACTAGCAAATCTCATCCCTTGGGGCCAGATAACTCTCTGACCCATATGCAGAAGATTTCTTCATAGTCATAGAGTGGGAGGAAGGAATTCGTCTTCTTGCCATGAGTAACCTAGCAAGATGGAACAGGATGGTGCCTTCCACCCCCACTCCATCCTTACGGTGCCAGCTTGTGAGGAATTGTCTGCAATGGCTGAGGGATAATTTTCTGCAGTTTTGAACACTGAAATTTCTAAGAATTTCCAAGTGCATAACAAACTTGGATGTCCCTGCCTGTTGGAATTGTTATAAAACCAAACAGCTCTCAATCTTGAATGTAGTTCTCACAGTGCTCTGGAGATTTGGAGTTGCACTATTGCACTATTAAAACCTGTTTAATGAATGTCTGAAGATTAAATGAAACAAGTGGCCAGTAGCCCAGACTGTCTGGAGAGAGATAAAAGAAAAAGCAAAGATAGAGGAGGTAAAAGGTTAAAGTAGTATTATAGGGTTCAGGGACTTTTTCATGGGGAGAGATGAGATGGTACTTACGTTTCTGCTAGCTTAGTAGTGGGAGAATCACTCCCCAGCATCATCAAGGCTCATCATAAAACAGGAATGTGATATCTAGGCAGTTATGATACAGAGTGATGTATCCAACTAAAAAGTATTACATCTGCAAATTCAAGCACACAAAGATGTGGGGAATATTTTTAACATGTTAACATTGACCCCTAAACAATGAAAGAGAAGAGCTAGTTAGTTGTGAAAGGGGAAGAAGCACCACTAAATTTTAAAGAATTACATGGAATAGAACGGCACTTTCTCTTCATTTAGGTAGAGAGGCTGAGACTGGGGGAGAGAGGACGAGACATTGTTTTTATTCCTGTCTCCCACTTAGACTCCCACAACCCCAGAACAGTACTGGCCAGGACTACATGCAATTTCTGCATCGTCAGGACCCAGGAGTCCTGCAGAATCCTTCAGACATCTGAGCTCTAGGTTCTCTCTCAGTGACCTGTAGCAATGCTCCTGACCTCCTTCCCCTCTTCTCCCGGTCCCTGCAAGGAGCTAAATTACTTCATTGGTGGCAATTCTTTAAATAATCAGAAACAGGTTTATTAGCAGGCACTGAGGGATATCTACAACAGCAGTGCTTCCTAGATCATTCAGAATAATCAGTTGTCATCAGTTTATTCTATGTAGGTTACTTCAGAGATGTTGTTTTTTTTGGTGTCACTATTCCATAGATAGTCAACTCAATATACACTGTTACTCAAGGGCTGGGACAAAATAGAGCATCCATGTTTGAATGTGTGAAGTTGTATTAGCTTTGCGTGGCCAGGTTTTGGTAGTGGGAGGGTTACAGCAGTGGCTTCTCTGAGAAGAGAAGCTTCCGCTATGTTCGACAGAGCCAATACCAGCCGGTTCCCGGACAGATCTACTGTTGGCCAAAGCTGAGCCCATCAGTGATGGTGGTAGCACCTTTGGGATAATGTAGTGAAGAAGAGGGATGGAATGGCAGCTGCATCCAGAGAGAGCAGTGAGAATATGTGAGAGGAATAGCTCTGCAGACATCAGGGCCAGTGAAAAATGAGGAGGGCAGAGGTGCTCCAGGTGCTGGAGCAGAGATTCCTTTGCAGCCTGTGGTCAAGGCCATGGTGAGGCAGCTGTGCCCCTGCAGCCCATGGAAGTCCACAGTGGAGCGGAGATCCACCTTCAGCACCTCGAGGAGGACCCCTCTGGAGCAGGCAGATGCCCAAAGAAGCCTGTGTTCCTGTGGGAAGCCCACACTGGAGCAGACTGCTAGCGGGACCTGTGGCCCCATGGAGAGGGGAGCCCACTCTGGAGCAGGTTTACTGGCAGGACTTGTGACCCCACCGAGGACCCACAGTGGAGAATTTCATTAAGAACTGCAGCCTGTGGAAAGGACTCATGTTGGAGAAGTTTGTGGAACACTGTCTCCCAAGGGAAGGACCCCATGCTGGAGCATGAGTCTTCCCCCCCTAAGGAGGAAGGAGCAATAGAGGCAATGTGTGATGAACTGACTGTAATTCCTATTCCCCATCCCCCTGTGCCTCTGGAGGAAGGAGGTAGAGTAAAAAGTTGAGCCTGGGAAGAAGGGAGCGGTGTGGTGAAGGTGTTTTTAAGATTTGCTTTTATTTCTCATGATCCTACTCTGATTTGGATGTTAATAAATTTAGTTTTTCCCCAAGTTGAGTCTGTTTTGTTTGTGACAGTAACAGGTGAGTGATCTCTCCCTACCCTTATCTCAAACCATGAGCCCTTTGGTATATTTTCTCTCCCACTTTCAGCTGAGGTGGGGAGTGATAGTGTGGCTTTGTTGGGCACCTGGCCTCTAGCTGGGATCGACCCACCACAGAATTACAAGGCTTTTGAGTAGAAATAGGGAATTAATCTGGGATGTTACAATAACAAGCATACCAAAATGAAAAAAAAAACAGCTCCCTGTTGAGATGCATGCCGGGGACATTGGAAAATACTGGTGTTTTTCCTATGTCAGAAAGTGATTTACAACACCCAGGGAGAAGTTTGATCTTCTGGCTTACTTAGTATTGTTTCATAATGCTATTTATCTGTGTGAAACAATGCTGAAAGCAGAGAAATATCCAACCCTGAGACATGGGTTGGATAGTGCAGGACAGCCCTGGCCTTCTGACCACCCTGCACCTCTGCAAAACCTTCTCGGTGTGATTTGTCCATTCATTAGTTGCTCAACTCTTCAGCTACCGTGTCCTTAGTTGTTTTGTGGACTGAATGAAAACTATATGGTTAGGACCAGGAAGGTGCTTTATACTTTATAAATGTAATAAAAATAATTGTCTTCATAGACTGGGCTGTAAGAGTCATCACAGTGTAAAGAAAGTGGTCAGGAATACTTGCTGGAATGTCTTCTTGCAGGGGTAAAGCAGCTGGGCATGGAAATTGTGCATTGTTTTAATTTTTGCTTGGGATCATACTATATCTGGAACTGCGAGTTATTTCTCAAAGTACCACATTTTGGATATGCTTGAAACAGTAAATGTTTATGTTTTCCCCTTCAAGCATGAATGTACTAAATTTCTTTTTTCTTCCCTCAAAAAACTGTTTAAAATCTTAAGGGTTTGATTTAACTCCCCTGAATACAACTGGAATTCTTTCAAAGTTTTCACTAGTCCAGGTCCTAAATTCCTCTAGAATTTCTACTATTTCCATTCCTTCAGCCATCACAGCCTCTTTTGAATGACTTTTCAATATTTTCAGTTAAAGCAAGACTAAGTAAAAAGAACCCTATCATTTAAAGAACACAGAATTGGAAAACCTAAATATCCTTTTTATCTGTTTGTTCTATGATTCTTCTTCATTTGATGTCAGTGAATTTATATATTGTTGTTAAAATGCTAACATATAATCAAATGGTTTAGAGGTCAGTTTACTTCATTACACCTTTCTGTGTAGTCTGAAGGCTGTTGTACTGAGTTAAATAGAATGAACATCCATTCATTCTACTGTGTAAAACAATAACGCCAAATTTTGAAGCTTGAACAGATAGTTTAATCAGCTTTTTCTGTGATTACAGATTGCTATTGGAAAAAAAGAGCTTAATCTGATTTACCTTTTATTGAATGTTTCTGGAAATGAGGGAAAAAGAGGACAGTTAAAGAATTGCAAAAAAACAAGCTTTCAAATAAAGTTTTGAAACCTTTGACCAAAGCAGGCGTCCATGGCATCATTCTTATCCTTTCCAGCATTTGACAGTACTTAAATTAAAACTAATAGTAGCACTAAGTATAATTTGTGGAAAAAGACACATGAATAACACTAATGTGCTTGGTGCTGGAATGCAAATCTGTTTGAGGAATAAACAGGAGAAAGGAATAGAAGAAAAAGATAGGGAGACAGAAAAATATAATTTCTATTTCTGTTACTGGTCCTTACTTGAAGGATGCAAATGAAGCCCGTATACTTCTTTCCTTCACATAGTAAACTTACTTTAAATCACCTATTGAGTATTTCTTACTGCATCTCTCTTGTTTTCAAGGTAAATGTAGTCATCACATTGCAAATAACAGCTAAGCCAACCCTCCTCTTAAAAGTGGAGTTGCTTTTAGCTTCTATAGTATTTATTTGTATAAATAAAATGTATATATACAACTTCCCCCTTCCCCTATAGAAGCCTCTGGCCTGAAAGTTTTTCTCTTTGGTGTTGGGATAAATTGTGGGAAGGGGTGGGGGAAGCCTGGAAATTGGATTTTAGGTTTCTAATGTGGCTCAGACTGCCACAGAGGAGCTATTGGCAGAAATGTGTCTGACATATCAGGACCTCGCTGAATCTGGTAGCACTGCCAATATTTTTGAGTCCTCGGCTGTTTCGCCTTTCTGAGAACTTTGAGACCACAGCAACTGGATGAGCAATTCTGTGTATCTTTTGTCAACTAGACATAATCCTAAAGTAGTCTTTTAATTGCATTAGAATTTCTTATTTGGATTGAATCCATTTTTGTGTTGCCTTTATGCCTCTTTTTATCAACACTTGTTAGAGATTGTTGTACCTTTCTCTCAGACTTGAGCCAATTTCTATGGTGGTTTCATTGCTAAATGATATATAATTATGTGTAATTATATATAATTATTTTATATAATTTCTAGTTATGTGTGCCTCAACAGAAGGCACTGGCCCAATTGAACACTACATTCCTTAGTGCAGACAAAACGCTCTCCCAAACTATTGTACCAGGTAGTAATTTTTATTAAATTGTTTTATGTTTTTCTGTTTGGTAACGTAGTTATCTGTACATGTGCATGCTCCAGATTGGAACTTTTGGATTTCCTGTAGGAGTAGGTTGAAACATTTCTTATGCGGAATCCTATTATCGCGTGCAAGGTCAATTTCAACTGTACAATTTCAGTGTCAGATTTTATCCTAATGATTAGCTGGTTTGTTTTTCTTGGGTCTGTCCAAGGAGAGAAATTTCTGTGGAATTCGAGATGCTTGATAAAGAGAGAAATAACAGCACAGGCTTTTCTTAGACAGGATGAAATCATGGTTTCCAGGGAGACTTCAGATTAATTTGTTGCAGCCAGAACTCTGAGATGCCAAGTGTGGTTACTTACATAAGTTACCCATCTTATATTGTTTTCCAGTCAGTTGTGTGTCAGTCCAGTAGCTCAAATGCTGTGGTAAGCCTCCTTTTTCTTTAACTCATAGTAACTAATTGCTGGCTCCTGGCACAGCATTCTCTTGGAGTGGGAATAAATCCAACAAAATGTAAAGTGCCAGAATAAATTGGATTTAAAAATACAAGTCTTTTGTGACTTCAGATATTGGAGCATGAATACAGACGTTCTCTGCTGTAGACTGGGGAAATCTGAGTTTGTGTGGTTTACTCAATCATATGAAAAATAAATGGTCAGCCCATCCCAGTTAAGAGAATTATTTGCTTTAATAAATATAATGTCTTTTTGCTTGGGTTATGATATATATCAACTGCTTGGTTTAGTCTTCAATGTACAGCATTGAAGTTGGTGTAAAGTCTTCATACAGTTGATAAAAGCGTTCTTTCCAAAATCTGCTGAAAAGATGGTAAATTCTTTAATCCTCTCTGCTCCTTTATATAATCTGCATAATACTTTATGCAGTATATATATATATTAAAGCTATAAATATGGAGTGTAGTCTTACCATGTAGTATTAATTCCTGTGAGTTTATTTTGTTTATATTGAATACCTCTAATCATGGAAATTCCAGTCATGTTGAAGAATAGTTGCATTTAAAGTACTGGCCCATTGGATTTTTTTATTATCTATCCCTAAAATGTCTTCTGGAGTGAAGATTGAAGTGGTTTGCATTATCAATAGTTTCAGCAATGCTCTTTTTGACTGTTAAGTCAACTATTTTTAATGAAATGTTTAAATTTTGGCTGCGGCAAAAATGAATGAAATATCAAAAATAGTCTTGAAGTAGTTTTAGTGCCCTTACTGAGTTTTGAGGAGGAAATGCAAAATAATGTTTGAGCAGCAGGAATAGACCATGCTAGTATATAACTTGAGGGACCACAGAGGTCTGTGTGGAGGCAGGTGAGACTGATTTCTGAAAATGTGGACGAGTTGTGATGCTAATGTTTCTCTGAGGTTTCCAGTATTCATCCACATTCTGCAGGCACTTGGACATTGACTTTCAGCTAACCTAGATTACTTTGCCATCAGCCCTGCACAGCTCCCACTGCTGCAGCTGTGGACTTGATATACTCACTCAGCTGCAAGGGGGCTCTGCCTACGTTTGTCCTCGCTTTTTCACGTGTTTCTCCAGCTCTGTTTGGAGATCTCTGTTCTTTAGTCTGTCTGTCAGGTAGGCTTTTACATTTATAGAGAGAGGGCAAACAAAACTATGTCTCTTACCCTTGCTACTGTTGTAAAAAGAACGATAGCAAAGGTGGAGGAAATGGGGTGGACAGACCAAGCAAAACCCCCATTAGCCTTTTCTTTTTAAGAGAATCCAGTAAATTCTTTCTGCTTGATCTCAGGGTTAGGAAATAAAATATATCAAACTGTACTCTACATATGTACTTGTATTGCCATGTATTCTTATATGGACTTAATGCAGCTATTGCTTAACCAGAAGGAAACCATTTTACAGCTACTTTTCATCATTGCTACACTAGTACTTACTATTAAAGCCGAAAGAAAACTCATAATATGTTTAACTCAAACATATGGTTTTCTTTCTTGACCCCTCTTAATAAAAACTGTAGTCATATGTTTAATGTTGTAGAACACTCTTGGTATGAATATAATTATACTGCTGATTATGCCAAAAGAGTTTGTTCCAACATAAAAATAGAAAGAAATGGTAGATGGGATACTGATGTACTCGTTACTGTAGGAGATTTTATCTATTTATATGCAATCTTGCATTTATGTACTTATATGTATGTGCAAATTGAGCCTAAATTAATGATGCCTTCACAGCCTCACCCTTCCCAGGAAATGCTATTATTACCCTTTTAAATGTCAGCAAGTATAATAATCTCATTAGTTGTGCCCACCAAAAAAACAAATGAAGAGGAACAAGATTTGGAAAAAATGCAGAATGGACTGAAATCCAAGTTGAAATAAATACAGGTTCAAATGAGTTACTTGGTAAAAGAAACTGACTTAGAATAACCTCATAGACTTTTCAAATGCTTAAGACTGGTAGAATAAGGTAGAGTTAGGAATAAATAGTTAAATGTAAATTGCCCTAACATTTTATTTGTAAACCCCATTAATTTTGAAAACTGAGAGCAAATATAAAAAGAAGGTGATGTAATATTGCATTACTTTTCCACATTATTTAATGCATATTTATCAGAATTTTCAGGGTTACTTTTCTCTTGCTGTATAGTTTCTGTAGTATTGCATAATTTTTGGAAATGCAAAGAATCTCTTGTATGTCCTTTCAGTCATTATTGTTGTAATGTCTTAGTATTTGCCCCTTTGTAGGCCAAACCTAATATCTCTAGTTGAATTATGAGATGTTTATGCAGTGATGCAATATGAGAGAAGTGTTAATGTATACTTGGAAGGCTAGATAATATATATATAACCTTTAGTCTGGTTATTTTCTCAGAATGCTTGAAAGGTTAAAATCATACTATTTGTTACTTTCTTAGGCAGTAACTAGCAATGGAAAGAAGCGAAAGAAGGAACTCCTCCTTTCAGTGTAGTTCTTCAATGTAGTTCTTAGTAAGAAATCTTTATGCAGCAGAGAAGCCAGGGCTCTCAGAGAAAAGAAATATGTGTCTCTCCATTCCCCAGTTTGAATAGTGACAAAACTGCACTGAAGAACAAAAATTTTTGATTCTGTAAAATTTCAAATTGCTCTAAATGGAAACTTTCCTCAGAGAGTATTCCTGGGAAGAGTAAAATGATAAATTTTTCTTGTCACTGAAAAACGGGTAAGGAAAGACTGCATCAGTAAACTGATCTTTGAGTTACGGAAGGTGCTGCTTTTAGGTGTCATAAATGCAAAGTGGAAATACTCCCTAACCTGCTTAGCACCTAAATTTCCTACTGAAAACTTCAATTGAATGTGAAATTATTCTACTGTGCATACATACAGGAAATACTGTAGTTTGAACCTCTGTGCACTTCTTTGTAGTAAAGCTGTTCTGGGAATTGCACGCCTTTGCCATCTGTAACAGGCTGACAGTCTTGAATTCATTCAGGAATTGAGTAGAGTCTATTGATTTCAGTAATGGCTGTATCACATGTCCACTGTATAGGAAACCTAAATTCAATGTCCTTCCCAGTCAGCAGTGTTCAGTGGCTCTGTTGGTGCAAACACTGCTGCACAGCAAAATTGCAGCACCCAGAAGAAAACAAGAAATAAGGAACTGTGCAGTTGGTTAAAGCTGCCTAAAATGACACAGCATGGGGGTGAGTTGATGAACCACAATTTCAAAACTTCACCTAGTTTTACTCCTACCTGTGAGAAAAACTGAATGTGCATTGGGGAGGCTGTCAGCTGTCTCTGACCATGCACTCACAGGGCATGGGCTGATGCAGACAGGTTATACTCTATCTTTCCTGCCGTTGGTGAAGATAGAAATAGTACTTTACCAACTCTGCTTTGGTGGAGAACAGAGTCTTACACTACTACTATGTTGGTTATGGCTCAAGGACCTGATGCTTAGTAGCATTGCTAGGATTTTACCTTTCATTTACTCTGACATGCACAGCAACTTACCTGAGTCTTGAAAATCTCTCAAAAATATAGGGTGTACTCTACAGCCCCTCATTTCAGGGTCTCAGAGTAGTACTGCCTAAGGAAAATTCGGGGAGAGAAAAATCCGAGGCAAATTAGTTTGGGAGGTGAGGAAAGGGTTTTTAATTTGTGCCTGGGCATAAAGATTACAAGACGTGCGCATGTCCCTCTGTACAGATGTCACAATTTATAATGTCGTCTGTCCAATCCCAGATGTTTCCACCCTGTGGCTTTTGCCCTGATCCACCCTCAGTCCACTCCTGGGGAATTGGGGCTAGGGGCTTTTCAAGACCCTCTTTTCATCAATCATCATCATCTTCAGAGTACAAGGGGCATATATTCACCCAGTTCTTGACTGTACTTTTGCGGTTCAGGCCAGGATTAGATGTCCTCAAACAGAAGAGCCTAATCTTAAAGAGAGACTAAACATTTCTACTGGAATTCGGGGGTAGAATTGATATAGGGAGCATGGAATGGGGTGATAGGGTTGGGGAATGTGTGTAGTTACTATGCTAAGGGTAAAGGAATAAGGGCTACTGCTTCTGAATCTACTTCTACTATATAACTACTTATAAAGCTTATAAAAATTAGAAAAATCAAAAAAAACCCAGATGGACCTTAAGGCATCATCAGCAGCCTTTACATAAATTGATATCCCTCTGTCTGAGATAGACTGTTTTACGTCATGGCTATTGTTTGCAGATGCAGAGGAAATAAGGAGCAAACGCCTTCCCTGCACAATCTGACCCAGCTCCTACAGCTCCAGCAACAAAAGGTTGGCACAAGGACCCTGATTTCTTGTAGCAGCCAGCAGAACTCTCAAGGGCAGAGGATAAAGCAGTGAGCACTTCCATGGACCACCATAGAGACAACATTCTTCTCTGTTTCTCTTAAAAAAACTGGAAATAGTAGGGGCATGATCAGCAGTGATGAATTTTGGCTTTTGGCAATGTCAGTGGAGAAGTCCTGGGCTGATATTAGTGGTGGCCTCTCCATGGTGGAAATAAGACACTTGGGCAAATATTTCCTGTAAGTAATATCAAGTACAGTTCTGTTGCCTGTTCAGTAATTACTGTGTGACAAGAAACAGAAGTTTGGTCTCTGGAGCTGTTGGTTTGGCATCCCTTTTGACTGTTAAAAGTGCAGTGCTATATTATTATTTTCTTTCAAGTGAAGTGAACAGTGGATAGTTCCTGGAATCCTCGTTGACTGGTTGCTTAAGTTTTGGGTTTATCCTTTAAATTTTGAGTTCTATTAGTAAGTCCATTTTGGACTACTAAATAGTTATTTGGCTTTATATTTAAAATGAATTTCCCAACTACAGGCTTTGTTGTAAATAAAACACAGAAGGATTCTCACAAATAGATGGAAAAAATGATCTGTTGAGGGAATACAGTTTGGTTCTGTGAATCAGATAAGCTTGTTTTGCCAATTATTTTACTGATTCTTTTTAAGAAATATAAGTTGGAGCACAGTTTTCACCAAAAGAAATCTTACTGTGATGTCATAGTTTCATGACTTTAATGTCTTTCAGATTAAAGACATACACTGATGGCTGCTGTAGCGTTCATGATGCTTTCTCTACTCTAGGACAGTCAGTAGATGCTATTTTCACATGTACCTCTCCCACAGTGAAGTATTAGTGTTTCTGTGGAGCAGCTCCTTCCTCAGAGGGACAGGGCTTCCTTGCAGCCCCCTGCTTTCCCTTTACCACTGAGCCAGCTCTTAGTATCTACCTCTTTTCTGTAGCTTCTATCATTCCTGTGAGAGGCTCATCCCTGAAGGTACTGGTGGGTAGGTTCTTGCTGAAGGATGAGCAGAGATGAGAGGGGCTGGTGCAGTTTAAGGAAGGCATTATTGGTTTCTGCAGGGTTGGTGAAAGGGATAGCAATGCCAGTGAGCAGGATTCCAGTGTCCCCACCTGACCTGAAGTGTCTGTGCTCATGACAGAGCACATACCAGTTCTGTGTTGCAGGCAGCATGTTGTTAAAATAATTTTTAAAATTTATTATGCTGTTTTAATTTAAAAAAAAGAAGTTGCAATATTAATGGTAACTGTCCTTGTACTCCTTTTAGTGAAGACTGATGGCAATGAAGTCACTAAGTTGCTTGTTTTTTATTTTTCTTTTACATAAATTCTGTGGGTGTTACACAAATAATCATTTAGACAATCACAGAGGTGACAAACAGCAAAAATTAGTTTATGTACTGTTGTGATATTTTGCTCAGTCTTCTTTTTCAAAATTATTCCTTATAATTTTTTTTTCTTTTGAGTTGTTGGTGGGAGAAATCATTAGGATTTTATAGTTTGTTACGGTCAGCATTGTGCTCTCTGTACAGAAATCTGTCTTATTTTTTCAGTTATGGGCTGAAATTTTTCTGATATTCCAAAAGTTGTCCTTCAGTTACCTGCTATTCAAATTCCCCCATAGATTTAATTTCATATGTTCTTCTTAGTATTGATCAATCTGGCCTCGTGAGAGATGTGTTTTACCCTTCAGTAAACACTTGCCATGGAAAAGGCTGAAAGGGATTTCAAAATAATCAATCATACAAACCATTAAGTCTGAAATAGTCAATGTAAATTGATTAACTGCCACTTAATCTGTTTGAATGAAGATGATATCTCAGTATTTGTGTAGCATCATTGGAACAGTGCATCTTATGTCCTATCCCATAGACCCCAAAGTGCTTCATCTGGTTTTTCACCCATTTTGACGCAAGGTAGTATGAATAAAGTATGGGGTTACCTTGCAATTACCTGTAATCTGAAGGAGAGATTAATAACAGAATAACAATGTTTTTGCATTATTAACTTCGGGTGATTATATTAGGTAGGACTAGCATCATCATGGCCAGTCTTTGCGAACGAAGATTTGGGAAAGGTCATTACCCTTCGAGCCTGCGCAGTGGATTTTTTAGGTGAGACACAGTGTGCGCTGAACTGAGCCCACCCTTTAATCCTGAGGTTCAACTGCCGGGGCCGAGCGAGCTTGGACAGTGGCAGCGAGGTCCTCAGGACGTAGGTTTGTTTAGAGTGACCTTCTCTTAGATGGATGGCCTTACAGGGCTAATGAGCTCCGTCTGCCCAGAGGAGTTCCCTGACTGGGAATAGAAGCCAGGCCGCAGCGGTGAGAGCGCTGCATCCTAACCACTAGACCACCAGGGGTCCTCAGGTAGGAGTAGCATTTCCTGGAAATTGACTTTTTTTCATTTTTTGAGGTTGTTTGTGGAGATTTTTTTTTTCTAGATAGAATGAGTGCTATATAAACAGTGGAAAAAGCAAATGTTTTTCTTGAAATGCCTGAGTAAATCAACTTACTGATTTGTGGCATATCTTCTATTTGGCAAACACAGATAATGAATCTACCATGAATGAACCTGACATTGAAATTACTACCTCTCTATTTGCCCCCACAACTTGGCCCCACAACTAGGTAATCCTTTTTTCTCATATCATTTTCCTAAAAATCACGTCAGGTGACATCTTCAGAGAAAAAGTTTTATGTTTAATTGCTGTAGAATTTTGTTGCAGGTAACAACTTACTGGCTGCTTGATGGTTGCTCAGTATGTTATAGTGATTAAGTGGCATTCTCTTCTGTTTACTCCTTTAACTAATCTTGGAAATGAAAATGGTTTCTTATTTCCATTTATCTATTTCTTCTCCTAAGAAGAGGCATTTGCAGTAGGCATGCTAATTTGTGTTTTGGTGTATTTTTGGAGACCAGTCTTTCTAGCACTACAGAGGTTTCAGAACATCTGCCAATACCTGATTACTGGTCATGCGGTGGGCACCTTGTCTGCCCTCAAGAGTTCAAAAGTGAAGATCAACAACATAAAACGGACCAATACACACATTTTCATCCCTCCTCCTCTTCTTCCCACCCCACCCCCCTGCCTGATAGATGGACTTCTAATTTCGTTGTGTAATAAATATTTTAATTTATATTTTTAAGTGGATGTCTAGGTCATTTTGTTGTCGACATAAGTAAAGGTTTATGACTAGAAGAAAAAATATGAAAAGACAAGAAGTCTTGGCCTTATGTAAAGAAAGCATTTCGATTCTAGGAAATGGGCTGAAAAAAGTGGCAAGAAAGTTAGTGATAAACTTATGTGTAATAGATTTAACATGACTGACAAAGCAAAGTCTTTTTACATCTAGTCAGAAAACTAAATATTCCTCTTCTGGCTAGATGTAAAACACATTAGTGACACTGAAGGGCATTGAAATATATTGACCCTGAAAATTTCATTTTACATTGAAGTATGAGAAGAGGGAATACGGAAGAGATTTGGTATACTTTTTTTCAGAATCTTAAACTTAATGGACCTCTAATACAGTACTTCAAAAATGTATCTTTTAGCATTATGATTTTTTTTTTTGCAGTAAACATAATGAATAAACATAGCTTAATTTAAGTAAATTTGTCAAATAGTATTTATAATAGCAATATGAGACCAAAATTGCATGTTTGCTTCACAGGGGGCTATAGTTCATAAACCCTCATAACAAAGGAGACATAAACAGAGGGAAAAAATCAAAAGTTGAAGATGTATATAATTTATATAATCTTGGATGTCCAGTACACAGTCTGCAGCACTTGGGTCTGCTGGGGAAGGGCTGCTGGGGCTTACTGAGACCCTGACTCCTGGTGACAGTCTCAGTCCTGTGATAGAGAAGGGGGAATTGTACCAGACTTCGTGAAGTAGCCAGGTGCGTGGGTTGAGACTGAAGTAACACCTCCCCACCAGTACCTCATACATAAACACTTGCCACATTTTGAATCAGGCTGTCAAGTCTTTTGATAAGGACTACAGAGTGGGATAGTGTTTGGACAAGTATGGCTGGGAATATAACCTAATTGTGGATGAACCTACTGATTCATTGCAGGGTGGCCACATCTGGGCTTGCAGATTCGATTCAGAGTTGTTCTTCATGCACAGTTTTTAAACTAGAGAAGCTTGAATATGTTTTGTAATACCATAACACTGTATTTTCTTTTCATTTTTTCCATCTAGTTTTATCTCAGGACCTTGAGAATAAAATACACATGGCACAGATCGTAACATTTTTTCAGATGCTGTTAGTTCTGCTACTTCATGATTACATCTCAGCTGAAGTTGGGGAAACAAGAGCAAGTAGGTCTTAA
Source organism: Manacus vitellinus (assembly GCF_001715985.3). Taxonomy (NCBI): domain Eukaryota; kingdom Metazoa; phylum Chordata; class Aves; order Passeriformes; family Pipridae; genus Manacus; species Manacus vitellinus. The sequence goes on from NW_021940604.1 coordinate 43,727,251, forward strand.
TTTTTGCATTTCAGATAACTGCCACTTCAAAGAATACCTTGAATTTTTAGTATCCATTTTTGATGTTCATGGTGATTTTCTTCCAGTATAATTTTCCTAGTAAAAATCCTATCATATGTGAGAAACAGCTTAAATATCTTATCTCTCCTTTAGGAGGGGAATATCTTTATTTCTCCTTTGTGTCTTGGAAGTGCTCAAGGGGGCAGATGGAACTGTAAAGCTCCAATCTTGATTTAAAGTTATGTCTTGACTATTTGTATTTTCATTTCTTCAGAAGTCATGTTCTGAATATCTTAATGTTTTGTGAGAAACTGAATAAGGAAAAGTAAATATTCCATGAATGGAAGCTGAGATAACCTCAGTTCTGGGACAGACCTCCTTGCATATTCTCCAAAATTAGCATCTCAACCCCCATCAAATCATGTTTTGTACTCTAAATCTGGTTTATAGAAAAGAAAACATTAAAGCAAGGTAGTTTTTTGAAAGATAAAGTGACTGAATAAAAGGAATGTGGAAGAATTAATTTCCTCTGGCCATGATACTTTCAGGGTAAGTCTTTTTCCTCTAGTTTTGCTCTCAATGCGGCAATTTTCACTACTCCATATTAGCAATTTTCAAACTCCATAAAATTCCTTTTCGTCTCTAGACTTTCAGATACCAGGTTAGATCTGTGTGGCTTACACAAACAATAAACTCCTCTGATTTTTTTTCAAATGGAATGTATTTGTCAATATAGATCCTAATGCAAACAGCAATTAATAGTACAAACATTTACTCTGGAAGAAGAAAGTGAAAGTGTTCATTAAAATATTAATTTGATTTTTATCATTTTTTAGGTTGCAGAACTGCTCCAGCGGATTTAGTTTTTATCTTAGATGGCTCTTACAGTGTTGGCCCAGAAAACTTTGAAATAATCAAAAGTTGGCTTGTCAATATTACAAGAAATTTTGACATAGGGCCAAAGTTTATTCAAGTTGGAGTTGTCCAGTACAGTGATTACCCTGTACTTGAAATTCCCCTTGGAACTCATGAATCCACTGAGAACCTCATCAGGGAAATGGAGTCCATACACTATCTGGGAGGAAATACAAGAACAGGAAGAGCTATTCAGTTTGCTTATGACCATCTTTTTGCAAAATCTTCAAGATTTTTAACAAAAATAGCGGTTGTTCTCACTGATGGAAAGTCCCAAGATGAAGTCAAAGATGTAGCAGCAGAAGCAAGGAAAAATAAAATCACTTTGTTTGCTATTGGTGTTGGCTCAGAAATTGAAGAGGATGAACTTAAAGCTATTGCCAACAAACCTTCATCAACTTACGTATTTTATGTTGAAGATTATATTGCAATATCAAGAATTAAAGAAGTTATAAAACAGAAACTCTGTGAAGGTAAGTGCTTGTAAAATATCTTAAGTGTGCAAAATGTTGTTCTGTCCACATATTTCTTAATTTCACAAGCAGAATATATGATTAATGAAACCTAAAGGACTTAATAATCTTTACTCTGATCTTTCTTTCATTTTGGCCTCAAAATCAAAATCACTCCCCAAAGTTTTGGAGTGGTTTTCCCTGTCATGCAAAGAGGTATATTTGGGAAAGATATGATGTTTTAACCCAGTATGTGTTTAATTTCAATATGTATCCTTTTGCGCTAAGCCTAATTTTTTTTTTTTCATTGCTGAAGTTTAGAAACACTAAAACAGTTGAACAATTCTTATACTGCTGAGAATATAGGGTTTACTTTGTTATTTTTCCAATTGCAACTGATACTCATGCACAATCTAGCATTTCTTCTTGACAGGTGAGAGAATAGCCTGCCATTACAAACAGGAGTTCTTCTGAATACATACTTCTTCTAGTATGTATTGAAAAACCCAGAAGAAAGACTCTTGGCAAAAATCATAGAATCACAGAATGGTTTGGGTTGGAAGCAACCTTAAAGATCATCTTGCTCCAACCCCCCTGCCATGGACAGGGACATCTTCCACTAGACCAGATAGCTCCAAGCCCCATCCAACCTGGCCTTGAATCCTTTCAGGGATGGGGCATCAACAACTTCTCTGGGTAGCCTGTTCTAGTGTGTCACCACCCTGACAGTAAAGACTTTTTTCCTAATATCTAATCTAATCCTACTACTTCGCATTTTAAAGCCATTTCCCTTTGTCCTGTGACTTCAGGCCCTGTGAAAAGTCCCTCTGCAGCTTCCTTGTAAGCCCTCTTAGGTACTGGAAGGCTGCTCTAAGATCTCCCTTCTCTTCAGCCTTCTGTTCTCCAGGCTGAACAACCCCAACTCTCTCAGAAGAGGTGTTCCAACCCTCTAATTATCTTCACGGCCTCCTCTGGACTTGCTCCAGCAGGTCCACATCCTTCTTGTATAGGGGGCCCCAGACCTGCACAGAGCATTCCAGGTGAAGCAGACACATGGAGTTGTACCAAGCTGTTATGATCTTTCTTAGAAGGATTTTATATAAGAATTAGGCAAGATGAACATGGTAAAGTGCCTTTTTAGCTTTAGAATACTAGCAGCATTATTGCATTGAGTTTTCCGTTAATTTTGTAAAACAATGGCTTTCTCATATATATATATAAAAGATGGCAAATTGCTTCTAAAATGTATCACTCAGACTCTATTATATCGTGTTATTCTGTACATTTTATTATCAAGAATTGATGCAAATTCTATTTCAGTTCTACCATATTTCCGCACTTAGTAAGAGAAAATATTTTTGTTTGCTCTCACTTTGAGTATGGACTTCATTGAAAAAATATGGTGATACTTTTGTTGAGGATATTAGTGTTTATTTCTTGATACATCAAATGAAATCATAATAATTCCTTGTGGCTGATGTAATAAGGTGATCAGTCCAAAAATTAGCTAAGTGCAGTTAAATTCTTTAATAGAACTTCATACAGAGAGAAATTCCCCTAAATAAACACAATACTTTCTTTAAATAAAGTTTAGAAGTGACATTATATTTAATCAAATTTCAGAATTAAGTTAACTAGTATCCTTTAAAATTCAGCTGCAATATTTCACAGTAATCTGTGAATGTTGCCTACTTGTACAAACATGTACTTACTGTTTCATTGAAGTGACTCTTTGCTTCTTCCCCCTGATGTCGTGCACTTCCCTCACATTAGCACTGAGATGCCTCTCTCATACTTGGCAGCTTCATTTCTAACCACAGTGTCTTTAGCAAGTGAACTGCAAGACTAGTGAACTGTAAATTTTATCCTGAGTTGTGAATGATTTTATTCATTTATTTATTTACTGATTATCATGTTGTTACGATTCACTTTGACTGTGGGAGAGGAAGTTCCATGAGGGCCAAGCAGCAATGATTTGTCTGCAATCAACCACGTGAAGCTACCTGAAAATTTTGCAATACTCTCTTCATGGTCTTTGTTTAAATGTCTAAAAAAAAGCTAGCTTTTACTGTATGGCATTTTAAAATTCATCATCATATGAACATAGGTGTAAGACTACAGGGACAATATCTCCTTTCTGGACAAAGGAGACTGAGGTTTGCTGGTTCTTGTAGCAAGTATTGCTGTTAGGAATGGGCTGGTGGATTTTGCTGGGAGTGTGCCTTTTACCTCTAGTGTTTGTTTTAGGGTACCTATAGGGTGAAAAGACTTGCTAAACATGCCCAAATATTTAAGGAATATTTAATATTTATTCTGAAAGTTGAATGTTCCTGTAGTATCAATATTCTATAGCAAAAAAAGAAAAAAGATTGTGTGTCAGGAGTGCATTTAAAAGAAAACAATGCAGACCTCAGAAAGTATGTCTGGAGGATGCAGAGAAAAGTTCCTTTGTGGTAGATACTGTGATTTAACATCAAAAAGTTATTTCATGCTTTAGCAAGGAAAATAAAGCATATGAAAATTGTAAAAATACTAAGAGGCAACAAAATTTCAGAATAGGCTCAAGAGTTAATGTGGCTGGTACTATGGACTAGAAATATGACCCCGTTTTCCATGGAAGACAGTTCTTAATTTTGCCATTGATTTCTGCATCCTGTATAATGGCTTAGTTAGTTATCAAAATAGTCCTGCCAGAAAATTGTCCAGAAGACCCAAAAATGTCTACCTGACTGGGAATTTTTTATGTAATTCTTCAATATGCCATCAGAAAGAAAGAATATTTTCTTAATGTGTAATTTTACACATGCTTAACTTGTTTTGTGTTGGTTTGGAACAGTTACTTTGTCATTGATCTGTAATAATGGCCCTCTCACATAAAGTAATCCTATTTCTGCATTTAGTTTTTGATTTTACACCTATTTCTAGTACTGTAACTGGTAAGAGGCACTTGTGTTCATTTTCTTCTCAATGTATATGCATATGATTATCTGTAATCTGATATGACTGTTATTCAGCTTTGAAGTAAATGTTTAGAAATATTTCCATGATAACAATGCACAATTGAAGAAACCTGAAAAAAAGTAGTGTTATTACTCTTACTTAATATCATAAGTATGTTGACTTAAATACTGCATCTGTATTTTGAGAAGAGCGAGAAGGAAAGGTGTGTTGGACTTTGTATTTCCTTTTTTCTTTTGGAAGCATTCATTTCCAAAATGTAGGAAGACTTCTTGCAATTCTTTCTTGTAGAACAGAGAGATAACATATTTTTAATTTGGGAGTCAGGTGTCATTTTGCTGTCGGGAGGAAAAGAAAACTAAGGAGAGTTTAAGTGGCTTCTTGCTGCTGCCCCAAGTACCTGTGACACGTCTTCTTAGAGCAGATTGTCTTTTCCCACCACAGATAGTTTGTGCAGGCAATTAACTGAATTTTCTTAGAGTTTATATATTGTGCCTCACCCACCAGAATGGGGTATCTTCTGAGTGCCCTTGGATTAGTTGGAAAGGGAAGTCATGAAGCGTTTCTCGTATTATAAAAACGAGCCAGTCTAGACCTTTGAGTTAATAATTCCCTGGCACAGGGACATGACTTTTCTAGCCCATAGCTGGTCCACACAGAGATGACAGAACTCTCCAACCCTTCTTTGGAATGTATTCCTAACCTCTTCCCTGTCTATGAACTAATGCTTTTCTGAAGAAACAATGGGAAATGAATAAAGAAAATGTATTTATTATAACTAGTTTAGCATAATTTTAATAAAACTAAAAATTTTTCATCAGTTTATAATTCTAATACAACGTATGCTGTAGCATTAAATTTCACTCTCCTATTTTCCTTTTTTTTTTTTTTTGAGACAACTTAGGTCCACTGCCTAGTAACGTTTTTGTGTAAAGAGAATTAACAAGAGATAACATGCAGTTAACTTAAATTTCCACAGAAAATATATCACGCACTGTTTGTCCAATGAGAATAGCTTCCAGCAGATTTCAGTGTAACAGACAAAATAGCTCAGAGTCTATTTCGTGTTAAAGAAGATGAAAAAAACAGTTGTAGATAATTTTACCTTTGTCCATTTTCAAACTGATTTTACAGTTGGGGGGAATGCTGAATCCAAATTATTAGTGCACTCTGTAAATCAACATCTATAATTTTATAGCATTTTGAAACCATATAATTTTAGAAATTAAATTCAATATTTTTATTAGCCAGATATTGTAATACCAAAGAACTACAGTTAGTGACAATTCAAAATAGTATGTGAATGTAATTGCAGTAAAACACATCTTAGTATTCTTGCTTCAAGTCCCTGAGAATTCTGTGTATGACTTCTCTCATGTTGTACTTAACTGACAGTTCTCTGTTTATTTCTTGAAAGGCAGATACAAAAAATTAGTTAGGTTGAAGCTTACTTTTTGAAAGTTTTAAATCATATTTTGAACTATCCTTGCATTTATTACTTTGCAGAATCTGTTTGTCCAACAAGAATTCCAGTGGCAGCTCGAGATGAAAAAGGATTTGACATTCTTGTAGGATTAGGTGTGAAGAAAAAGGTTAAAAAGAGAATTCAAATACCAACAACTAATGCAAAAGCTTATGAAGTAACACCACGTGTTGACCTCTCAGAATTGACAAGGTATTGAAATTTATAAATACACTTCTATACTTAGTAATTTTTTTTTTTGCTTTAAGTGAGAGTTATTTTAAGATTTATGTGAATATTAAAGTACTGTTGTTTTTTTTCCCCCTCTTCTCCCTTACTTAGGAACGTGTTTCCAGAAGGTCTTCCTCCATCTTATGTGTTTGTTTCCACTCAGAGATTTAAAGTAAAAAAGACATGGGATTTGTGGAGAATTCTGAGTCTGGATAAGAGACCACAGATATCAGTCACTATTAATGGAGAAGAGAAAACACTATCATTCACTACAACAAGTTTAATAAATGGCACCCAAGTTCTTACTTTTGCTGCACCTCATGTAAAGGTAAGGAGTATGTTATCTTCATGCTGGAATGCTTATTTAAATACACATTATTCCATTATTCCCCATTTGTCCAAACCAGTTGTATTGTTTTCTAGTGTAATCTGAAGGTTCTCTTTCAGTCTTCAATAATTTCCAGTGAAATATTCAAATCTTGTAAGAAAGACTGTCTTGGTTGCAGATGAGACAGAGGGATAGAGACTGAATGCCTCTACTCGTGCATTTATAGCAGTATAGGAATATATGCAGCCTAGAGATCACCATTCCTGCCACGGGGAGTGTTATTTAAGTGAACAGAGATTCAGCAGGCTAAGAGTGGGAAGGATTTACCACTGGAGTGCTTCATGACCGAATGGGTTCAACTTTCCTGGGAAGCGAGGGCCTACATTTGAATCCCTACTCTAAGTCAGACTGACGGAATTTCAAATTAAATCCTCTGTGAAGAAAGGACCCCTATCCAAGGAATAGGTCTTAATTACTAAGTTTTCCTAGGGAGAGGTATTTCATTCTTCTGTTATTGGATGGAGAATTTTTGCTTTTTTCTTTCCAAATTTCCTCTACTTTATTATAATTATTAGTAAGGGAAATAAATTTTATTATTTTTTAAGAAGCTGTGTTAACTTACTGGAAATTGTTAAAAAATTCAGTTTCAAGTCAGTCAAAAAATTAATATTTAAATGTTTCTGGGAGCTACAGTGACAAATCAGTCGCATTCTTTCAGTCCCAGGTATCCATGAACTTCACCATGAAAACACAACTTTTGTGATTTTTTTGTTTTGTGTTTCTCTGTGCTTGCACTGCTATTATGGAAAACAATGAATTCGTGGCTTTTTTAGAGCTGTATGTCTCTAAGCACGATATAAATGTCAATATGCTCTTAATTAACCTTTTTATTTAATAAACCTTTATGATAATTTATCTCTTTAACTGGAAAATGGAAAGATTATATATTCTGATCTGTTGTTTGTTTTATCTTGTAATGAGAACCCTTGTTTTTATTTATTTACAATCTATGTAAGAAAATAAAATAGAAACAGAGGTACTTTTATAGGGTGTATTAATATTAAGTCAAATAAACTTAATCTCTCTATATGTCTAAAAAAGATAACAAAGATGTATTACTTAATGAAAGATGCATATTTCAGTTTACTCTTATTAATACCAATTTAGTGTGGGATTAATCTCTGTGCAATTTAGCATCTAGGCTAGGCTAGGTTAAAGAGCTAGATTGTTTTTGAAATTAATAGATAGGCTCGGGAAAAAGATGTTCCTTCCCATGTTGAATTTTATTTCTAAGCTCCGTGGTATAAACACTTTAAAGGTATCTCTCACTTTCTATTACTTGTAGAATTATGTAATTTGTTTGATTTTCAAGCTTTAGAAACCTGAGGTTTGGTAGAGTAATGTCTGGTTTATTCATTGCAATATTTTGATCCTTTCTGCCATGTCACCTTTTTTTTCATAAGAGATTAAGTCGAAAAACTTTCAATTGCCAGTTTGTTTTCACCATGGTTTGTGATCTGAAGGGTTTGAGTCATTATACCACTGCTGAAAAAAAAGGCTTCAGGCTGCATATTTTGAGCAAATATGGGTTTGGACATGTTCAAGATCACAGACTAAAGAGATCTATGTGAGTTATAAAATAATTTTGAAATAGGGATTTATTATTACTAATTGTCATCTCAGTTACGGTATTACTTGGCAATACTTTTTTGCCTATACAGTTTACGACTATTTGTATGTAAAACCTGTAACACTGATCATCTCAACCACCAACAGTAGTTTAAGTATTCAAATGCAGTTTTATTGTTATTTAAATTGGAGACATTTTGTTTAAAATAATTCTGTTTTCTTTGTTTTCCTTAGATTTTGTTTGATGAAGGCTGGCATCAAATTCGTCTTTTAGTAACAGAAGACTCTGTAACTTTGTTTATAGATGGCCAAGAAATTGAAACTAAGCCATTACATCCCGTTTTAGGTATTTACATCAGTGGCCTAACCCAAATAGGAAAGTATTCTGGAAAGGAGGAAACAGTACAGGTAAGCATATGCTGAAACTACAATAATCCAGTCATTCTACTGTAGATTAATGTTATATTGGCGTCTTCTGTTTCCTTGAGCTTACTCTTCTAATTTACAGTAGACTGAAATTTATTATACAAAATCCTACTACTTAAAGAGAGAACAAAAATGACCATGAGGACTCAGCACAACTGATGTATCCTGTGTGATGGGTGCTTAATGGTCTCACTGATTTCAAGGGCAAAACTGATGCAACGTGGTTGCCTGAATTCAAGAAACAGTGTCTGAAAGCAGGGAATTTCCTCTGTGCTTTCCTTCCATCAATATATGGGTTATGCTCATAAAAGAGGGAGAAAACGAAATTTTGATGAAGTTTCTTTCTCCTCACTTTGCAATCACGATAATTTATGCTAGAAAAACTGACAGAGGTTTCATGTTTTTGGAATATAGCAGCAAAGCAGAATGGCATGAACTTTTGTTTTTCTGATACCAGTGTTTTTATTGGTAGCTTTTTAAAGATTTAATTTGTACACTAAACTCTAAATTAAATTATTTTAAGCATCAGAGATGCTTCTAATGCTTCACCAGAAATTACTAATCCTGCATCTAGTACAGGCAAGTCAGCGCTGGAGCATCATCCTAGGTTGTTAAGGTAAAAAAAGAAAAACGTTGTTTTTCCTTCCACTTGTAACTTGTTTCTGCAATGATACTGGCAGCCACTGTAGTTCATGCTGTGTATGTTTGGATTTATTGCAAAGGATTAAGGGCAGTGATTTCTGTTATTTTAGAAACAAAAATCTTGGATTGATTATTTCGCTTTAAATAATTCTGTTACAGTATGTTTAATTGGTTGTGCGTGAGTTGCCTGACTAAAAATGTTTCTGTATCTTTAATTGACTTTTAACTGTAGTGAACACACAGAGCTCTAAAGAGTCTTTATGTTTTGAATTATAGTTTGATATACAAAAACTGCGAATCTACTGTGACCCAGAGCAAAATAATAGAGAAACAGTCTGTGAGATCCCAGGATTTGTGAGTATGATAGATGAAGAGGACTGCTTGGTTGTTTTTACAAATTGCTGTTTAAAGCTGACTTAATGAAGTCTTAAAATAAATAGTACTACGTTTTTTCAGCTGGTGCAAACACATACTTGTTACCTGTGCAATAGCAAGTGACACAAACCTTGTCTGTTTTCAGCCTTGTTTTTCACAAAGCACTTAAAAAGTTTTTTTAGTTTAGATATTCGATGGTGTAAATTTGACACCAGTGTAGAAGAATCTCAGGATCTTTTGTTAAAATTTCAGATTTTAAACATTATACATTAATAAAACTTCTATGTCACGATAGTGTAAAATTCATTAAATACGACTTTTTAACTTATCTGATATATTTTTTGCTACTTGTCAGGTCATTTTGACTGAAATTTTGGTACATAACTGAAAAACCTAAATCACTTTCTCCTGTCAGAAATATCTGTGCTGAGGTCTATGATAAATATCCTGCTATCTGAAATGTTACCAAGATTTCCAGAAGTGTGTTGTGAATAAGACAAAATAAAATTCTCTTCAGGATTTTATAATTTATATACACAATTAGGAAACTTATGGGGATCCATCGACCCTCTCTTTGTCCTCTTACTTACAGTTAATAATGTAATAAAATGTTAAACATGCAAACAGCTTTGGAAACTGTTCATGTCTGACAGTTGGAGCCGGATTTAAGCATTCAGTTTCCATCTCAAAATAAAAGCGGGAGATTGATTTATGCATGCAGATTCCTTCTGCATATATAAATACTCTCCTTTGTTTAATGTCTAAAACTATGCTAAAGATTACCAGCCACCAGTGTCTTACTATGTAGGCCCATATTCTTTGTGTTCTGATTTGATTTAGTATCAGGACCATTTTGCTTGTTTGACAATAGAACTGTGGAATCTTCAGCATCGAGATTTTATTTTTTTTCCAGACTGGCACAGGCTGCCAGCTAGTCTGTTTTTCTTCTTTTCATTTGGGGCCAGTGTGTCTATTGTAGTCAACATCCTTATTAAAATTATTTTTGAAAAAGCTCACAACTTTCAATTAAGCAACAAGTAGGTGGCTGGATTATTAGCTGTTCTGAAGTCTGACTGTGTAGGTCAAGAACTAATGGTTTCAGGAACGCTTTTGTAAAATTAGCTTTCAGTCTTGAACAAAATACAGTATTTGGCTAGTTAACTGCACCACATCTCTTTTTGTTCTTTACAAATTAAAAGCAGGATGTGACAAGTAAACAAATGAAAAATATTTTGCATAAAGAAAGCAAGTGAAAAAAGTAAAAAGTCTGTCAAATCTTACATTTTCTGCTATTTGGCCAGAAGTCCAAGCCAAAAATTTGATTTTTTACATTTTAGTTTCACTTGCTGCTGTTTTTAGTTAAATTTGGGCTTTACCCATGAAATTCTGGACTTTTTCGGAAAATAAAAATGTTACATGATCTCCAAGGAGGAATATGCACTTTGTGGTTGTATTCTGTCGGGGTGGTTGTGTCAGAGCTGCTGAGATAAGCAGAGACTGTATGTACTAATTACAGCCCAAATTCATCCCCTTTCCTAGAGATACCTGGCTGCATAGTAATTTTAAGCTCCTTTATGATCCGTGGAGAAAGATGACCTTCTCTAGAGGTTCCTTATGCTGAAAATTGAGAACATAAGAAGCTGTCTCTCTCCACAGAGTGTGTAGGGAATCTGTGGTGGTTACATGCATTAGAAAATTCCTGTAATGGTGCAGCTACTGGTAGCTGCTAAACCATTAAGACAGACAATTTTGTGCTTGCTATGCTGAAATACTTGGGGATGGATTGTTCCGTGATGTTTCAGATACTAAAAAAAAAATATCAATTGATAGCAAAGTCTAATGCAGTCATGTAGGACAGCAAGAAACAGTCAGCCTTGCTGCTGTGCTGCTCTGTGTTTTCCCAGATGTGAATTCAGGCAGAGATCAGAGATTGCAGAAATATTTTGGTACATTCTCTGACATAAATGAATAAGCAGAGGAGTTTTTTGATGAGAAGTTACTCTTGGTAAGAGATTTGACCCAAATGTAGACATTAATTGTGTCAATATTGACATGGTTTATTAATTCTAATTTTGTCAATGCTTTTAAATATTGCTACTGGTAGCTCCTTTTGAGCTTAACAACAAAATAAGCTAAAATTATTTCATATGTGTTCATAGCAGCTGCACATAAGTCTGAGAAAGTCTAAAAATTTGAATTACAATATCTTGGTAGTTACAGCCTTAAAGTTATGATTGGTTTTGATAGTGTTATTAATCCAAAATTAATGGATTTTGCTTTTTACAAGTATTCCTGTGCTCTTAAACTGTGTTTCTTCTTGTTTCAGAATGGAGAGGTAGGCTCGATCCTAAACTACTCAAACTCAGTTTAAGGTAGTATTTGACTTTATATAAGCTTCTTATTATTCTAGGTAATAATTGTTTTCAAAGGGGAGCAGAGATTTGCTAATCTTAAAAGTGCTGGATTTCCATTAATTGAACTCTCATCAATAGATAAATTCAAAATAATTTTTCTGAAGAAATGCATGTTTATTAGAATAAGTGGCCTGATTTTTTTTCTCAGTTGGATTCAGTTGCTCCTATTTGCGGTCTGGATACTGTTGCCAAGGGATGGGGATACCACAGTCAGGTAGCTGTTACCCGCATGGTGCTCATGGGAGCTCCCTGACCAGGAGCTTGTCTGAAGGCTTGATATAGATAGTTTCCTTAACCTTCCTTGTAATTCCAATTGGTACCATTGCAAGGAAAATGTGGATTTGTGTTTTGATCAATCATTTGACTCTAGGAAAGAATTCCATTCAGAGAACATTGTATAAAAAAATCTTAGTTATTTTAGAAAATATGAGTAAAATGTTATGGAAAGTGGTTTAGATAATAAAAATCTGCATTTTTGTAGCTTGGATTCTTAAATTTTTGCCTTCCCATAGCTCTAAGAACTTCCTGGGTGAAAAAGAATTCAGTGAGTCTTACTTCCACATATAGATTTAGTACAGATGTACCTGTAGTTTGGGTTATATTTGATAATTGATCACACTTAAAATTACTAATATAAATTGGTTTAGGAGAAGAGTTTTTCATGTTGCAAGATTTAAAATTATCAAACTATATGACAAAATATTAGTGAAAAAAACCCCACAAAGTTAGAGGTATCAGCCCAGTATTGGTACTTTGTTGTTTGTTTTTATTCTGGATAAAATAGTGAAATCATGCATGAAAATTAGTTGGAGGGCAATATTCAGATAAACAGAAGTTCTAGCCGAACAAAGGAGTGAAAGCCAGGACCCAAGTTAAAGCCAAGCTAAGGAAAATCAGCTTCATATGATGTTATGATATATTTGTTGAATGCTTTTGGCATATGTATTGATGGCTGGTTTAACTCTTGGTAGTGTATGAATGGTCCTAGTGATGTAGGCTCAACACCTGCCCCCTGCATATGCCCTCCAGGAAAGCAAGGACCTCCAGGCCCCAAAGTAAGTCTTTATTCTGTCTTGTTGAGCACAGTATTTTTTTTTTTAATTTTATTTATTTTCAGATCTTTTGTTGGCCAGTCATAATTAGGCAGATTGAAAAAGTAGGGGCAAATTCTCCTAGTTCTGTTTTCTAGTGCATGGATATAGTGATTAGGATCCTCAAGGACCGGTTTTGCTGCCATAACTCCTAATAAAACAAATATATCTTCTGTTTTTTAAGGAAGATGTTCATGGGTGCAAAATTATGTTTCTTTGCTACTCTTCAGCTAATGATGCTGCACTGTTAGTTGTTTGAGAATTAAATGATTTGCTAAAAAAAGTCTTTTTATTGGGAGGGTTTTTTTCCTTCTTTGTAAAAGAAGGAAATAGATGCTTACTGGGAGACTTCCACCTCAGCTGTTCTGATGACATCCCTTCAGTGCTGAAGAGCTAAACTGAGAACCAGACTGGAGTTGCAAATGTCTAACATGGCAAACTTAAATCCCTAGTAATTTGCTGTAGTACCTTTCTCAATAACTGTGCTAAGCTTACAAGTGTAGACAAGAAAGCCCCAGACCACTTGTCTTTCATTAAGCAAGTGAATAAAACCCTCTACTCTCATTGTATAAGAGGTTACAGTATGCTGCAGCTAACTCAAGTCAAAAGGCTTATTGTTACAGTGGTAAAGATTTCTGATGAGGGAATTGGAATCCACAATATGGAGATCATAATTATTATTTCATGTAATAGAATTTTTGTGGGTTTTTACCTTTTTTTTTTCTTTTCAGCGTATATAAGACAGAGAGAATAAAGTATTTATCATTTAAAAAAAATTGAAAACTACTTCCTGTAAAGTATGAAGGAGTATGGAATGTCAGAATTAGGGTAACCTATACAATTTTTTTAGACTGCTTCTTCATGTGCAATCTTTCAGCAGAATTGCAGTATAATATTTTTTTTGGGATAACTGAATAATACAGGTGACAAGATGCTGCCTAACCCAGAATGCTGCAGAAAGAGTGAAAAGGAAGCCAATTAAAGGTTGAAAAGGTTATCTTAGTTATGATATTTCTTAAGTTTTGAATACTGAACTCTGGAAACATATAAATTTAAACTTTATTTCTGTGTTTGTGATATTAATGGGCTACAATAAAACTAATGAAATCAAAACAATTTAAAAAAAGAGTAACTGGTATTTTAAGCTTTTCAAGTTAAAGCATAAAATTTCCTCATTTAAATAGTGTATTTGAAAGCAGATTTGTTATTGATTAAATGCCAAACCTGGACTTCTTAATTTGGATCACAATAATTCTGGGTAACCTATTATTAATTTAGCAAACAGTAACTGTTAGGCATTTTTAAAGGGACATTATTCTATATCCTTTCCCATTTAGTTCAGCGTTACATTTCTGTGGTTTATATGTGAAAATAAATTTTTTCATAGTCACATTGAAAGCTAGTTTTCTGTTTCCCTTTTAATGTCCTCCTTGTTTATAACAATTCTGCAGCTATAACTGACTTGCAACCTGTTGATGGTTCAAGCTGAAGACATCAGTACCTGCTTAACACTCCTGTAGAAGAAAAATGTTTTAGTAGATCAAGTCTTAATGGATTTTGCTGAGCTCACATCAAGGCTGTTAGTAAAATAGACAGAGAAAGTCAATACTCTAGGAGGATATATTGAATAGGAAGTTCCTGCTTTCTCGCTATAAACATGAATTCTGAGGATCCAACTTTTCTTTTACTTTAACATGATCATAGCAAAGGTTATAAAAATAGTTGCAAAGGACTTTTAAGAAGAAATCTAAAAAACCTTATATTTTTTAGACAACCATAAGTGTGTGGGGAGAAGTTTATATTATTTAGCAGGTTTTAGTCCTGGCACCTGCCTTTCCAGTGCTTTTGTTTTAAGAATTAGACTCAGACAAAGCAAATGGGAGTTTTCTTCAGAGTAGAACTACTTGATTAACAAGATTTTAATAAAGATTATTTCATCCATTTGATGAAAATTGTTTTTATTTCTGTTGATTAAAATGTTAAAAAGCTTGAAAGCATTTGAGATGATGGGTCAAACTTGCGTTGTAACTGTGTGGGCTCACTTCTCCAAGTCCTGGGGGGAATTCTCCCAGAGAAGGGTTACAATATCAGTTCTCTTTCACTGTAGGAATTACTCCACAGTAGCAAGTATCTGGCCTTGTTTTGTGGAATGTTGTAGGGTTAAGGTTGCTCTGTGTTTGAGCACTTTGAAGTGCTCTTTCATATATTTTGTGTGTTAATATATTGCTTCTCCATAGGGTGACCCTGGGCAGCCTGGAAATCATGGTTACCCTGGTCAGCCTGGTCCAGATGGTAAGCCTGTGAGTACTAAAAACTTAGTCATATATTGTAAATGTAAGATTAACAGGAGAAAAAACAGGCACCAGGGGTATCAAATTTTCAGATTTAGATGATTTTGTCTTCATTCTTTGAAACTGTGAATGTCACTTAAGTGCTATCTGCATGTAGCAGTTCTATGAATATGTTAATCGTATTATTTTTGTTTCAAGCTAAAGTGTTGTAAATATGAGTTAGGCACTGCTCTAAATCAGAGAACAGGCTATGAGTGCTCCTGTTGGTCTTTGCATAATTTTGCAGCACTTAGCACCTTCAGTCTTTACTCCTTAAGAACTGGTTCATTAGAAAGCACTTCAGGGCAGCTAAAATCCTATCTGTTTTTTTCTTAGGGATTGCTACTCATGTTTAAGCTTGCTATGTTTAGTTTCTTTGTAGGCTACATCAAGTAGTCCATCAGAATATGTAGATATAAATTAAAATGTTAAAAATATAGTTGTTTTTGAATTTTGAACATTGTGTGTAAAAACATACATCATAAAATGTATAAAAACATATAAAAATACTTATATTTCTCCTACCCTAGATTTTACTTTTTAAATTGTCATTCCATTAATATGATACTAGGATGGTAAAGACTGAAAGAAAGTAGATGAATAACATATGTCCCTAAAATAAAAATGAGAGATTTGGCAATGGCTTGTCTGGTCTTCAAGGTTAAAATTGTTTGTTGTAATAAAATTTTAATAGAAGTGAACAAATATGGAAAAGTAGCCTAAGGTTTATTTCAAAAATATATTAGGTCTCTGGATCTAACAGAAAGCCTCTAAGATATTGACAACTAAGCTTCTGTGTTGACTACAGGTTCGTTAGCAGCCTGTTAGCAGTCTGTATCATCACGGTGGTGATATGGTGTGTTAAGAGAAGGCAGGTCAAAAGCCAGGAGACTTGACCACTCATTCCTTTTCTAAGAATGTTGTTTACTATGCGTTAGAAGCTATTTTATTTATATAAAAAAATAAAGGAAAAGGAAAAAAAGTTTGAGATGATTTAAAAAGTTGCTTCTAAAAATAGAATAATTTCTCTGCTTAGATTGGAAAGATTAATGATGATACTGTAACTATTGACAAGTCTTCACCAAATCTGCCCTTGTTTATCAATTCTAGTACTTTAGCACATTATTCCTACTAACAAGGCACTACCCACCAACTTTGATGGCTTCACAAAAACAGCTAACATTCAATTTCTGTTAAGAATTTTTCATACTAGTAATACATTCATTTCTATGCCACCTAAACAGTGGAGATTGATACTTATTTGGATATATTGTCTTGTCAGGGTAATAAGTATTACCAATTACAAAGAAAAAACTCCATGCTGTACCCTATAAAATGTTCACATTTATCCTGTTTTGTTCCTTAGTTATGTGTTGGCCTTTTCTTAGGGATGGCACCTGGTTAATTTAATTGTGATGATTCCATTTGTAAGCAGAGCTAATTTGACAGGAAAATAGGCACTGAAAACAAGAAATGGAATTGTTTCTAAAACTGAATAATTCCCTCTTTGAAATATGAGACGTTATATTGAAACCTGACCATGATGGCCCAGATGAGAATTGAGTACATGAATTTTTCAGTAGTTCCACAAGCAAAGATCCTTATTTTTCCTGTGGTATAAAAACATTTTTATACTTTTGCTTTGGTCTTATACAACTTTTGATAGCTGTTACCTTCAGAGTTATTTAAAACTAGAATTAGAGAAGACAATCTGAATTGAAATTATCAGTGCTTTAAAATACTGCATTTTGGTTCTAAACAATCCTGAACATACAGGTTTTAAAGTATTCTAAGATGGGGAAGTGGATTTAATCAGAATAAGTTTTCAGTTGATAGTTGGTGGTGCTTAAGCTTATGAAGAGCAGTTCTGATCTTCTACAGAAGACAGGTATACAGACTGTTTGAACCTGGAGTTGCATGGGAGAAGGTGTCCATCACTGTTTGACCCTGCTGATTTCTGGAAGGAGATTTGCAGTATTGATAGTCATAGCAGAGCTGTCTTTAATCCAGCTAAGTCTGATATTCTGACAAAGTGATATCATGTAAGCTTTAACGAGGGCAGAATGCACTGGGTATCGGTAGGGAAATGCCAGTTTCCCTTCTCTCTTTTAAAAAATAGACTAAGGCTTCATTTCTGAAGCATCTAGTCAGCTGCAATAGTATTGTTCTAGAAACAATTTGTTGCGACTCTTTCATACTTTTATGAATAGGTTTCTACTTCAATGCTATATGTTTTCCCATAGGCACTGAAATTTGTAACAGCATGACTCATGAAGGAGAAATAAATTGATACTCTAGACTTTCTGTAACTTTGTAAACTGGCAGTTACAACTTCTTTTTTCCTGCGAGTGAGTCATAATTTGCATAGATGGGCATTCTCTGAACATAAAAAAGATTACCAAAAGTATCTCAGAATGAGAATCAAAAAGCCCCACTAAAGGAGAAATTTTACCACTTTGCTGAAGTTCATATGTTATTTGAAATGCATACAGCAAAATCCTATAACTTTATTAACTCAGTAATGTTTTTGAAATATCAGCTGCAGTTTTTGCACTTGTTCTTTGTAAGGACATAATTACAAAACTATTAGATCATCTGCAGGTCTGGCCAGTACATTATTGTTCCTTACAGTAGATTATTGAGTGCTTGCCAGGCAAGCTTTTAGCTGTGAATGGTGGGAGACCCTTTAGATACACTGTGCAGGAAAACAGATTCCTCTCACTGTCTTTCTGTTTTACTTATGTATTTGCTAATATGACTTGTATGTTTTCTGTGCTGTCAGTGATTTTCATTGTTTGAGGAAACTGTGCTCATATGAATCTTTTTAGCTGTATCGCCTGGGGAACTCTGAGAAGCAAGCTCTTAATTCAGACAGCACCATAGGCTTACAGGTAGTTGTGTAGTCAATCTTCTTTAATCAAGTGGCTTTTGAGTGAAAAACTTTTCCTGCAAAATCAGTCTTTTCTGTTCCCAAACGCATTTTTATTTTCTACTCTAAAGTTATTCCAGTTTGCCTATCTGGTATTCATTTTCTTTGAACAGTATAACTAGTCAACAAAATGTTGACTTCCTCTGAGAAAGGTTTTAGGTGTGCATTTATATTACTATATGTAACTGAGTTTTTGATTTAAGGTCTTAGTGTGGGCCTTCAGTCGCCTTAGGTTGAAAAGGCTTCCATCAGTACGGTATCGAATGTAGATACCGTCCTGATCATCGAGGTCTGCCGTGGCCCTTTGGAGCATCATGCTGAAAAAGATTGTGATGATGCCGCCTTGTGGCCCACACAGAAGCAGCTCTGCAGTGTTTAACATCCCGCTTTGCAGATGCTGCTGAGCTCTTTGGGCTGGAAGTCAGCTTAAAGAAGACAGAAGTTCTCTATCAACCTGCACCTCAGGAAGTCTTCCATCATCCCCATATCACCATTGGCCAATCAGAGCTCAAATCAGTCCAGCAGTTTAATTACCTAGGCAGCCTCATCTCCTTGGATGGCAAGATTGACGGAGAGATAGACAACAGGTTAGCAAAGGCATATAGTGCTTTTGGAAAACTCCATAAAAGAGTGTGGTGTAATAAACACTTGAAGAAAAGTACCAAGATCAATGTTTACAAAGCCGTTGTGCTGTCTGCTCTTTTATATGGTTCTGAATCATGGGTCATCTACCACCACCACCTGCATCTCTTAGAACACTTCCATCAATGCTGTCTCCATACAATCCTAAACATCCACTGGTCAGATTATGTGACCAATACATCTGTTCTAGAACAAGCAGCAGTCACAAGTATTGAGGCCATGTTACTGAGAACACAGCTGCACTGGGCAGGGCACATCTCAAGGATGAAGGACCACCACCACCCTAAGATCTTGCTTTATGGTGAACTTGCCACCGGCTGCCGCACGAGAGGAGCCCCGAAGAAAAGATACAAGGACTCCCTGAAACAACATCTCAGCCTCGGCCATATTGATCACCATAACTGGTCTACTCTGGCCTCAAATCAGAAGGTCTGGAGACACACCATCTATAATGCTGCTGATGCTTTTGAGAAACCACGCAGGATCACTCTCGAGGAGAAAAGACAATGCAGAAAGAATCGTGTCTTGCAGAATATACCACCTAAGGAGTCTTTCTGCTGTGCCTTTTGCAATCGGACATGTCTATCTCGTATTGGCCTTATTAGCCACCAACGTGCCTGTAACAAATGTGGATAGAGCCTTTCCCAAATCTTCGTTCATGAAGCCTAGCCATGATGATGTGATGTAACTGATTTTTTAGGTAAAACATCAAAGAAAATTTAGTTTATTGGTTTTGGACTGGCTAGATTGTTCTGATATGTAAAGTTAATTTTAGTCCAGAAAAATTCAAAACAATTCCTGTTAATACCTTCAGTCTTACCAGAACATAATTATTCACCTGGCGTTACCCAGTAAAATTATTTTCTGTAATATTTGGGAAGGTGAACATGAACATAATTCATTTTCAATAATTTCTTAATTGTTCTTTTTATTAGTTTTGTTCATATGTTGTTTTTTCCCTTTAATTGCCACCTCTGTTTATTTTCTGATACATACAGAAAGGATCAGTTGAAGTTACTGTAAAAAAGCCTGAAAGTGAGAAGCATAATCATTAATGAAAATACAGTTTTTGCAATCAAAAATGTGATTCAGAACCTGAAATTATTAAAATGTTTAGTCAAGAGAAAAGCACTGGTAAGTAAGTGGAAGGGTAAAAATAGTATTTGAATCTCAGCTCAAACTTATTTTAATGGACATTATTCATCCAGAAGAAACAGTTGGAGTGATTGCTGGCCCTGAAAGTGCTCCGCAGCCTGACTGTGTGGTCATAAAGCCATTTTTTATTCCAAAGGATACTTTTTATGTACTGGGGAAAAACTCACGGGGAAAAATAAATGATCAGAGTCTGTGCAGCGATAACTTGTGGTTAATAGAGGTGTTAGGTTATCAGTCTGTTGAAAGAAATTTAAAAAAACCCCACTTATTTGTCAGTTTTGAACTGTGAACCATGCAGCTGGAAAATCTGGACAATTTTCCAGTATTCCATCTAGTTTGATTCATGAAAGTTTGGAACTTTCTGCCTTGTCTTTACAGTATCTACAAGCAATAAGCAGTTTAATCTGATGAGACTGACTTTACTGATATATGTAGACAGAAAGTTCATAAGGTGTTAAAGCCTCACATAATAAGTAATTTCTGATCATTCCAATATATTTTTTAGAAAAATAAAGTACATTTTTACAGCTGTACTAACTAGAGTTTCATATTTGGTGACCAACTGAAGGCCAAATCAACAGTGCTTTTGGAATAAAAATGGATAATATTTTTATGTATACATAGAATTCCCTGTGCTATTGCATGATTTGCCTGGGATTTAAGTTGTTCTAAACTCTGGAGCTACTTTTCTCAGGAAAATTTCATAGACATAGTTGATAATTCATCCATAAAATGCTGCTTTCAATTCCAGAAAAGTACGTATTCCTCAGTAAAACTGTGACGTTGTTGTTATTAGAGGAAATACAATTGCTCCATTCTAATACAGTTGTGTAATGGCTTCCCTGAGACCTACCACTTTGAAATTGGAGCGATGCCTGATGCCGACTTGTGCTGCCTGCAGCTGTATAGTTTAGACAGCAGTAGCCAAAGGCAGATGATATGATAAGGATGAACAACTAAGCAGTGAACAGGAAGTTATACTCCCTCAGTACATCATCTCGTCTCCCAACACTCTGAAGCTCAAGAATTTTTAAACTGGATTTATGACATTTATTTAATGATCTTGATGGATCTTTTTTCCTCTCAGGTATTTGAGAACATCATGCTCATGTAAAATATACTGGTATGGGCTCTGAGTTATGAAAGCCTTGGCAGATGATGGAGTAGCTAATGGAAGAAAGTATAATGAAATGGAGAAATAATAAACAGACCAAACAAGGCAAACCCAAAAAAAGGCAACATAAAAGCCAATGAAAACTTTCTTCTTTACTTTTCCCATAATAATGTTTACATGATAATAAATATTTGATCAGGAATCACCCTCAAATTTATGTTGGAAGATAAAAGCTTCATTTAACTACCTTTCCTTTCTAATGCTGGATCTACCCTTCATTTTTGCTTCAGTGTGGGCTTCACTGCAGAGACAGTTCTGGTGAGCTGCAGAAGTGAATCGTGGAATCATAGAATCAGTTGAGTTGGAAGGGACCTCCGAGATCATCAAGTCCAACCCTTGATCCACTACCACCGTGGTTACTAGACCATGGCACTAAGTGCCACATCCAGTTTCATCTTAAAAACCTCCAGGGACGGAGAATCCACCACTTCCCTGGGCAGCCCATTCCAATGTCTGATTACCCTCTCTGTAAAGAATTTCTTCCTAATATCCAACCTAAACCTCCCTTGGCACAGCTTAAGACCATGCCTTTTTCTATTACTAATAGTTGCCTGGGAGAAGAGACTGATCCCCACCTGGCTACAACCTCCTGTCAGGGAGTTGTAGAGACTGATGAGGTCTCCCCTGAGCCTCCTCTTCTCCAGGCTGAACAGCCCCAGCTCCCTCAGCCTCTCCTCATAGGACTTGTGCTCAGGTCCCTTCACCAGCCTTGTTGCTCTTCTCTGGACCTGCTCCAGCCCCTCAATATCCTTCCTGAACTGAGGGGCCCAGAACTGGACACAGTACTCCAGGTGTGACCTCACCAGCACAGAGTACAGGGGAAGAATCACTTCCCTGGACCTGCTGGCCACAGAAGTCCTTCTACAGCGCCATGCTGTTTAACAGAGGGAAGAGAGAGAGATGACTTGTTCTGAGCTCCTGAGTTACCACTGCTTAAGAAAGTCCCAGAGAAAGGAGTAAGGCACAGGCTCCAAACAGACATGCTGAAGAGGGCCACTTGACTGATCCACATGTCCAAAGGGGCAGGAAAAAGAAAAGCAATAGCCACATGAGTACAGACATAGTGAGATATTAGAGATTTTAGAAAAAAAGCTCCTTGAGAAAAGGAAGAGAAAGGACCTGAGGCAAAAACATTAGATAATAGAAAAATTTCTCAGAGAAAGGTTAAAACACTTAATTCAAATACATGGAGTACTTTCTATCATTTCTGTTGCCTGGCAGGATTTTAGTTATTGATATTGCCAGTGAGGGCACGTACGTTTACTCTTAAAATGGGTACAAAGACACAGGGTGTCTAAATTATGACATTACTCAGCAAGTATAGGATTTTTATGCTGCAAGGTGTTTTGTTTTGCCCACACTGCAAGACAGTGGGCAAATATTTTGTACCACTGTCTTCTACCACTGGGTGGGTGTCCAAAGAATCTCAAATGACAGGTGCTGCCTGTGTTTAGGGAACTGGATTCAAAATTGCGTATCAAATTCATAGTTAACTATAATACTTCTCACACTATTTGTGTGTCTTCTGAGAAGTTCATGAGAGAAGACCAAACCCAGATAAAAAGTATTATTTTTTTGTGGCAAATTTAGTGCTTTCACTGTATTTGAAAGTGAACCTTCAGTCCTGAACTCAGCAGTGTCAATTGTAACAGGAATTTTCACTCCTGTGCCTTTTACATAAAGTGGCAACTGTAGCACTGCCGTTCTTGCAGCATATGTATGTGTGTCACACAGGTACTCCTACCGAGGGCTTTGCGGTTAGGAAAGAGTGCAAACTCTTTTGCACTGAAGAGTTGACTTTAGTGCAAAAAATTTGTAGGCTTTAGCATATAGATTTATAATCCGTACTGCAAAGGAGTAGTGATACAAACACATGCTCAGTTTTTATGAAATCCAGTTTTCTTTTTACAGAAGGTGGTTTTACCTTGTCCAGGCAATTGCTATGTGATTTTTACCAGACACCAATTCTCATTATTGTGACTTTCTGCAAATTTCCTTTTGAATCGTCTCTGCTCCAGCTTTCCCTTAACAGAGCACACTGACAATGTGTTTGATTTGTGTTGAAATCACATTACAATATGTAACTCTGAGCTAAATATGCAGTTTTGTAAGCTGAAAACTCTTCTGCCATCCTCTATTCATGTTGTGAATTTCAAAATTCAGTTCAGCCAGGAAATTGTACTCCTCTACTTCTTCCCCTTCTCAGTTAGAGGGAGAAGGGAAATTGCATTGCAGAGATCTAAAATATAAAATAGAGTTTTATTTATATATAATTATATCCTACAGAAAGTCATACAAACCTTTTGCCTTTTTTTTTAGAAGAAAAAAAGGGGTACACTTTTAAAGGCATTTTTTGGTTTGGTGAATTATTTCAACTATCTGGGAGGCCTATGAGCAGTCTGGGAATGCTATACCATTTAATGTTAAAGCTGATTTTGTTAGAACTCCCTTGAGCAGTGGAAGTGGAATGCTTGATAGAGGATCCATGTATGACAGAGACCTAGAATTCTGTTTACTTCTATACTAAACATTACCAGCTGGCTCATTGGTCATCTGCTCAAATGTCTTTTGGGAAGAGAGCACAGCAAAGACTCTCTTGTATCTAACCCAGCAAATATTTTTAGCTTTTTTTATTATTCCTAGGAAGCTCTGACTGATTTAAAGAAGATATCAGACATACATGTTGCCTTCCTTGAATTGAAAAGGTTCTATTAGCTCCTTTTTACCAGTGTGGTAATCCCCCCATTAAATTTTGTGCTAAGTTTTTAAGACTGAAACTCATTTAGAAACAGGATTATTAGTTCTCTCAGTTCAAATCAAGATCAAATTCTGGGTATTTGAAATGGAATAGTCCATTTAATGGGATTTATCACATTTAGTTTTGTCTGCCTGTTGAAATGTCTGAGCCAAATAGCCTCAGAGTTTTATAGAGCAATATCTCCTCTTATTTTGAATGTTTTATCAAAAAATCCCTCCTGGTAGCTAATTTTCTCCATTGGAATGACATATTTTTAATGGAGCTATGTGAAATTCTTATTCTTCAGTAACTTGCCTCTCTTAAAGGAGTCTTTAAAGCACTTGTTCATTTTGCATAAAATCTGGTTATCTTGCTATAGTAATTGAATCAAATCTACCAAAACTTAGACATATATTTTGGATTCTGTAGAGGTTCTCTTGTTCTGCCAATGTTGATTTCTAGTAAAGCATTCCTGAAATTCTCTTTTCAACTTATGAATTATTTAGTATTTCTTTTCATAGTCCCAGTCATTCTAATAATTTTTTGTATTTGCATAGCCTGTAATATACCTTCAAGTTCATAGCTAAGTGCTTAGTATTTAGAATGAAGTTTTTATTATTTAGAGATATTACAAAACTAGCTGCATAATGAATTAGAACATACCTTATTTGTTAAAGCTTGTTTCTGTAACTAGGAATAAGCCTTTAAAACTCCTGACATTTTTCAGCTATTTTTCTTGGGAGACAGAGAGAAAAAGTGTGTCAACATATGTGGATTAATTTCTTTTTTCTTTTTTCCCCCAGTTGAAAATAAAACAATATGTTTGTTATGCTTTTGTGTAACAATTCTAAAATAACTGATTTTAACTAAAGTCTGGAGGCTGCAAACTTCAGATGCAGATATGAAGGCTTTTGAAGGCTGAAGTGTAAATCCCAAATATATGATTGTAATAGCAGTTGCTAAAATTTGTGACCTGCAATGACAGGGCTGTGACAACAGTTCTCTAGTAAGCACGAAGATTGTTTTTTCTTTAAATAGGTGTTTGGAAATTTGTATATGTGACTTTTGAAAAGTCACAAGTCTTGGTTCTTTTCTTTAGGGATATCAGGGATCAGCAGGAACTCCAGGTATCCCAGGAACTCCAGGGATTCAGGTAAGTTTCTGTTTCATTTGTAGATTTTGAGACTAGATCTGAGACAAATCCTGCCAGGTCTCTCTCAATATCCATTGTTTTTCATTGAGAGTTGAGGTTGGGGTTCGAAAAGGGCTCAAGTGATGTCATGATTTGAAGGTAGGCTGACAATTAGACTGGCAAATTTAATCAGTGCTAGGTAAGGCCTGTAGAAGATGGACTCAGCTGCAGCTTAGACATTTTTGTCCTGATCCAGAAGCCAAAGAGTAGTTCCTTCAATTTTTCTATGAATCACTAACAGTGATCTGAAGTCTTGTCATGGAGATGGATTACCCTCAATGCACGTGTCCAAAACAAAGTTTAGATAAAGTCCAGTCTGATGGAGGAGAATTAATTTTCTTTCTTTGTTGTATAAATTTAGTAGTCTTTACTGAGACAGTTGTTGGAAATCAATGCTGTATTTTACTTGTGTCATGATCCAGTCTGGCTGATAGTAAAGGACTTGGTAGTTTGTTGAATTAAACATCTGAGAGAATGCTGGGGCCAGGAGTGAGCCTGCAACATGGCATTTGTGCAGGCTGTCTGATGGACATTTGAAGGGGACATCCCTGGGCTAATACAGCCTGTGTGACATTCTTTTTGTCCTTGATTAGAACAAATAGTTTCTGTACTCCTGAGACATGGGTTATGATGGCGTGCCATATTCATACATGCTGGATGCATTTCATGCTTGGTTCTGCCTTTGTGTCCAATTACAAAAATACTGTAATCAGCCAGCTGACACATTGGTCTCTGGGTCATGTTGTGTTACATTTCTGTGTCTTGTTCTATATCAGACTGAATTAGTATTTGAGCTGGTTTTCATTTTTTTCTCACTTTAGGGACCTCGTGGCTTGCCAGGTATCAAGGGAGAGCCAGGACAAGATGGGGCGAAGGTAAAAAAAAACAACCAAACAAAAGTAATAGTATCAGTTAATAATATCAGTAAAACGGCTTCTGTGAGAATTGTTTATTAGAAGGGTAATAAGAAAGGATTAAGAATCCTAAATTCAAATTCTGAATATGGTCTGCTTTATTTAATAAAGGTCATATAGGCTTTAGCACTGCCAGTAGCAACTTCATTGGACTGAATAACATATATTTAGAAAAGTGTATCTAAGTATGGGTATCTGGAAGCACAATACGGACTTCTGTCAGAATGGTTTTCTTTTTGACTCTTTTCACTCTTTATCTCTTTAAGTAAGCATCCAGATGACCTACATAGGAATTTTTGGTTGGCACTTTTTATCAGAAAACACTAATTGAAACCAAAGCTTTTTGTGGAAAATTCTAGCTGAGGTGTAGCCAGTAGCTTGGAGCTACAGACAGATGTGGAAGTTTATATGTAACTCCCTTCTGATAATCTGGATAAACTTGACTCTGGATCTTCTGTATGCACAGAGAATAAACTGACCATTGGCATTGCCAAGTTTCATTGATATGTAAATATCCATGCCCACATTTCTGCCCTATGTTTAGAAAAGTTCTAAGTTGATTGTGATAAAAATGATTTTGGTTTTGGTTTATTAAAACTTAAAAGCCTTTTCTGTAAAACAAACGCTTGTTTTCCCAACAGGTCTTAGAATTCCTTTCTGAAGTTCCGAATATTAAAAACAAGTCCTTAAATTCATCACTGTTCAGCAGAATTCTCAAATGCATGATTAGGGGTGAAAAATGTGCTTATGTTTTCTGTGCTTTAGTCATCTCAGTCTAATTGATTTTAGATGTTTATCTTATCAATCAGTGGGTATTGGGCCATGTGTAGAAATTAAGATACTGCTAATGAAAAACTCTATTCTCCTGGCATTGCAGTGTTATGACAGATAGAATATTTCCTATTGCTCAGTCCAGCCTTGTTTAAAATGTGCCAAGAAATAGGGCTTCCACCACTGTTTCAGGAAACTTTTCCATTGTAAAATACGTCTTGCCATTAGAATTTTTTTCCTGGAGATTCAGCCCAAATTTTCATCTCTTAATTT
This sequence comes from Manacus vitellinus, assembly GCF_001715985.3. Classification (NCBI taxonomy): domain Eukaryota; kingdom Metazoa; phylum Chordata; class Aves; order Passeriformes; family Pipridae; genus Manacus; species Manacus vitellinus. The sequence goes on from NW_021940604.1 coordinate 43,754,291, forward strand.
CATCCCATTACTTGTAAAGTTTCTGTAGCAACTAATTTAAAACTGTTTCCATTTCCAAGTGTTTTAGTTTATCCAATAATTGAGTCACCATTTCTGAGTAGAAATTGAAACTCCAATCTTTTTCATTAAGAAGCAGTGGTTGCACAAAGTGTTTATTTTATAAGCTTTACTGATTTTTTGAACTCCGTTCCACCTGTTTTCAGTATTTATTTGTTAAGAGATATTTTGATAGCATTAACCTATAAGCTGTCATTCCTGTGGTTGTGTTTCTGTCTTCTGTGAATATATTACAGAACCCTCCATATCTGCTTAGACATGAGAGGCTTTGATAAATAGCACTGAGATATGTTGTAATGGTTAACCTTTGCCTTAGAACTTGAAATATTACATGAAACAGCTTCCCAAGCATAGTTTACTATTCTTTCTTTATGATTGAAATAGATCAAACAAATCAAAATGTATTGTTTAATATAGAGTTAGACATTAACAGAGAGAAAACATTTTGATTGACCCAAAATGATTTTGGGGTTGGCTCTTTGTCCCATGTGAAGTAAATCTGGTCTTCTGAAACAAGCAGCAAAGCTTGGTTTTATTGCTTCAAGTCAGGTACTGACAAGTTATAATTTAGGCTTTTGTTGTAATTGTTCAAAGGAGCTTGCAGACAAATTGTCAGTTAAATATCTTCAGTACCAACAGTACCAGCAAAAGTTTGGAATCCCTGATATCTAACACTTCTGAAAACAATAAAAAGAACTGATTATTTGCCTTGTCTTTTCAGTTGCCAACTGCTTTTACCAAAGTGTATTCTGTCTTCTATAAAAATAAGAACTCATTTGTCAAAGTGCCAAAGTTGTTTTATATCAATCTACTTTGGTTTAATTTTGTTTGGTTTCTAGAGAAGGTACTTAATTCCTTATTTTTTTAATACTTCACTCATGCAGCGTAAGCTGGTGAGAAATTTGATAAGGTCGGTAGGTCTTTGATATTTTCAGTAACAGATCAAAGCCAAAGCCATTACAGGTTTATGGAGTTTCCTTACTTAGGGATTAGGAATGGATGGTAGAATTATCACAGCTCCTACAGAGATTTTCAAAGCTTTTTTTCATCTTGTTAAAGCTAAATTGCTACTTTTGAATCCCCATAAGATTTATTCAGAAATTACAGTAAAATTTATTCTAAAATTTAATGATTGTTTTAAGTTTTTTTTTTCTTTTATGTACTGAATCTTGTTTGAAGATCAACAGACTCTCACCAATCATCATAGAATGTTATGAAATTGATATGGTGGTACATAACATCTTTCCACTATTTGTTGATCATGAGGATATGAATGTTATTATAGTACATTACAACTATTTCAGATACAAGGATTTAAAATATGTTTGCTCTTTTAGGGTGACAGTGGACTACCTGGTTTTCCTGGATTACATGGGATGCCAGCACCAAAGGTTGAAATGAAATATGTCTTCTTACAGTATTCCTGTGTTTCAAGTTGCTCTATGGTTTAATTTAGGGGAAAAATAAATCTGTATACAATACTATCAGTGTATTTTATGTAGATGACCTACATAAAATCAATGGATATGATGCTGAAATTTAGGGAAGATACATGCCATGGGACTTCATTACGTAGATATCAAACTGTCTGGTTTTATATTTTTGTTCTGCTCTATTGGATTTTATATTAATTACTTTGATTTTACTACTACTTAGAACCTTCTTCATCACAAATAATGTGTCAAAAATAAAAATATAATTATACTATTTTCTTTAAGTTGTTAAATTTGGGTGACAGCATTTTGAAGGATAGTTCTAGTCTATCCTAGCAAGTTTAGTTCGTGTGTGTTCTCTAAATCATCATCAACCATATCTTCTTTTCTTCTATGTTAGTATTCAACTGGATATATTTCTTAGTTTTTCCAAATTTGTGTTTTAAACTTTTCAAATAAGGTCTTCAAAAAAGTGCAGCACTTTTCAAAGAACTGAATTTTCACTTAGGTTCCTACCTATATTTAAGCAACCAGAATCACAAAGTACCTTCCATAAAAAGCAGAAACATTAAACCTGCAAGCTGTGGATTGCCTCACCATCAGTGTTGGACATTCTGGGCTTCTCCCCCTAGGAGAGCTTGGAAAATTCAGGGTTTGCATTTACTGTCTTGGGCATATTTTTTATATCACACGTAGCTCTGCCTGCTTTGTTTTGAGTCTGTTATACAGGTATACTTCATATATGTATCTTTATAGAACTACTTCTATTTTAAAAATCAACTTGTTCACACACATTTTGTCTAGGGAGAAAGGGGTCCTAAAGGAGATCAAGGAGAGCCAGGAATATATGGAAAAAAGGCAAGTGAACTTGTAATTATAAGTTAAAGCAAAATGTTATTGGTATCTGTGATGGGGTGACCTTGGCTGGCTGCCTGATGCCCCCAGCCACTCTCTCGTTCCCCCTTCTTAGCAGTATGGCCAGAGAAAATAAGGTGGAAAAGCTTGTGGGTCCAGATAAGGGAGATCACCTGCCAGTTAGTGTCAATTTGGGGAAAATTAATTTCATTTAATGACAAGTAAAATAGATTTGGGTAGTGAGAAACAAAGACAAAAACTAAAACACCTCTCCCAGTCGAGCCTTTTTCCCAGGCTCAACTCCCATCCTTCGTTGGATGGGGAATGGGGAACAGGGTGGGGTGGTCAGTCCACAACAGCTCTCTGCTCTCCTTCCTTCTCACGTTCCTTCCCTGCTGCCAGCTCTGGGGCATGGGAACCCTATGGAATATAATTTATATTTTTATAATATGTATTCGCAGATAATTTAATTCTGCAGTCATAACTCAAAAAAAATTTTCACTGTTGTTACTGGATGTTCTTATGTTTAGTATTATCAAACTTGCTCTCTGCATATTTGCATGTTTAGAGAACTGTCTTCATCCTGTTAATGGGTTGGTGTAATTCCGTTTCACGTAACCCAAAATGCATATATTTTTTGCAAATGCGTCTATGGATAACACACCATGTATGCGGTATACGTAATAATTGCAAAGAAGTCTGTACTTTTTAATACATAGAAATGTATGTATAACCAAACAGGAGCAAGGGAGAGGAGTAAGGGGAGTGAGGAGAGGAGCACGCGAAAGGAGTGAGGCTTATAGTGGCCATGAAGAGAGATATTTTAATCTGTAATTTATATAAAGCAGAGAGCGCATTTTGGCCATGGAGAGTTAACAGTTACATTTTCATGTGTCCTTATATTTTCTTCACGTGTTTATTGCTCTAGAGTTTTAAGCAATTTGAAAGAGGGTCTGTGTTAGGATTTCTATATTTTCAAACATATTTACGTTTCTGTAACAGGGTAGTTATTAATTGGCAGCTGGCTGTACTAAGAAAGAAACAGATCTCCTGTACATTTTCAGAATTAGAAATGCATTAATTATAGGTTAAATATACTAAATTTGCAGCATAAACATTGAGCATAACTTACTTTTTGTTTGCTGTTTTTCTCAGGGTTCAAAAGGAGAGAAGGGTGATACGGGGTTTCCAGGAATGCCTGGCCGATCAGTAAGTTTTGTGAAGACAATTTGTCTTTAACTTTTGCATGTTAATTCACCTGCTGATTACTGGTAACTGTTCCTACAGGGAGACCCTGGCAAAAATGGGAAAGATGGATTACCGGGAAGTCCTGGTTTCAAGGTAGGTAGAAATGTATATTCGTATCTTGCCAAAGTCTTCAACAGCATTGCTATTGGTCTAAATATACTCGTTTATTCTGTGGAGAATTACTGGAAATTAAAAGAACGTGGTACTAGGAAATGCAGAAGTTTACTGCAGCAGTGAGCAGATTTCATTGTTTTCAGTTGTTTTGTGAGCTGGGGCAAATCTTTTATTAAGAGTGTATCCTTAGAGATTCTTTATACGTTGTCTTCCTTATCCTTTTGTGTTTTATCTAACTCTCTTAATGAGATTTATAAACAAACATACACTGTAGAACATAATTAATTGCTTTTGAAGGGAGATGCAGGAAAGTTAGGGGAAAGCACTTTCAGTATTGAATGTTTGTGTTTGTATTCTCTTCACTGTGCAGTGCCCTTTACATTGAATTTAGAACAGTTTTTCAAGTTGATTGAGTATCTGTGTACTGTAAAAAAGACTACAGGATCCGATATTTGTATCACAGTGTGTGAGCTCGCTGGATGTTTTTCTTGCCAAACGCTTGTTTGCGCTTTTCTGATTTGTGAAAAGGTGGACTTCAACTGTATCAGTTTTAAGTTCACAGGAAAAAAAATTAATAATATGCAATGTAAATGTTCAGTTGAATTGACTTAAAGAAGCTTTTAAGCAGCAGCGTTGTTCCTTTTCTTAGTAATAAGGAAAGTATTTAGGACTGCTTCAGAGTGATGTTACTTCAGTGTCAAAAAGTACAAGTGTACTTTTAAGTGCATTTGTCTAAATTCCTGTTGCTTTAGTTGAAGATCTGAGTCTTCCATTTTGTGACCATACTTGTCTAGAGCAGTTGGGGATGCAGTTGGCATATCTGTGACATCTGCTGCAGCAGGGAGATGTGGTGCAAGACCTATGAGAGACCTAAACCTTTCGAGCAGCAGCTGCCAACAAAGTGGATCCAGCAGCATCCCAGGCTTGTTCTCTCAGGCTGGAGGGGAATTTCAGTCATCTGCTGGACTAGCTTCCTGCTCACAAATGGGACAGCACTGAATCCATACCAGGTTGCTCAGCTGTGTCTTGGTAACCTCAGTGGAGACTGCACAACTGTTCACCTTGTTCCATCCTTGTTCCATCCTTGAATGTTTTCAAGGTGAAAAATTTATCACCCTTATTTGGAGCAGGCAATGGCTCTACCACATCTATGTGGTGACAACTGAGTGAAGGTCTTAGTAAATATAATGAATGGAGCTTCTAAAGTCACTAAGCTGCTGACTGTTAACTGCTATAACTTTTGTGACTTTACTAGTAAGTTTTCAGTCCTATTTCCTCCTCTTTGGGTAGCCAAGGTGACCTGTAAGTGCCATTTTAGAGGGGCGTAGATCTCCTTTAGGTGGAACCTGCCAGCCCAATGTGGAAGCTTTGGCTGCCCTAGAGCACCTCAAATAGCACCCATCATTTGTGATTTGGTAGCTAAATTGAGCCTTTGTTCACTGTAATGGGGTCTTAGTGCCCTTACATGTCCCTAGACATCTTTGGATAGAATAGCATATGTAAGTGTCTTAGTTTGAAGCTAAAGGGATGAGTTATGACTTACATGCAACACTACAGCACTGTTATCTGTGAAATTGCCCAACTTCAATGTATAACTGAGCATCCTGCAATTCAAAGATTTATTAGCAGAAAACATCTAAAATAACAATCTTGAGAAAGTGTGTATAAAATTTAGCTTTTATGGTAGATAAACTCAGTATTTCCTGTTTTATTTGTTCTCCTTGGAAGGCCTAATGAGACTGTGCTAAAAGTTAATGGAGTAACTTTGTTTTATGTGTACTGTTGTTTTTTTTAACTGCCCTTACGTTTACCACACTAAAATACGTTAGTAAATGAAGTTGTAAGTCTCAGTTATGGAAAAAAATTCTCATTGCTCATTTTTCTTAAGTTAACTTCAGCAACCAAGAGCAGATTATTTCTACAATACTAAAGGACTTTTTCTTTATTTGTTGCTTGGTTTAGTTTTAAATAATCCTACATTAATTTCATTTTCATCTTCAAATCCCATTGATACATGCCTACAAATTGTCTTTATTAATATAAACGTATCTCCGACTCTTGCAAATATGTCAAGCAAGGACAATTGAACAGACATTTTAAAACACTCAGCTAAGTTTGTGTCCATGGACATACTAGCTACCTATGTAGCCATTGAAGTCAACACAGGTCTAAGTGGTAATGCCAGAGGAGTCAAAGAAGGCAGACTCATAGGTACCAGTTTAGTTGTGTCCTTCAAAGGCCTGTGGTGCATTTGAAATGTATTAGTGTCCAAAGCATCCTAAGGAAGCTGAAAAATATGACATAAGTCCTATGGAAAGCCAGTACCTTTCTGGAGTGGGAGTAGGACCCTAGACAAGACACCCTTGGGTATCTCTAATACGACCAAATGTCTATGTGTGGGCAGTGGAATTCAGCTTCTGTTGGCTGATCAGCTGAATCAGTCCTCCATTAATTGTCCAGACTAGACTTCTGTTGTCTGTGATAGGAGCTTATTTACCTTCCATGAATTTATGTCAAACGAATCCTCCCTTTTATATATGTATATCTATGCACGCACACACGTACACAGAGATATCAGCGCTAAGCTGGTGGAGGAATTCCTCTTCTGGTACGATAGAACATAGAAAAAAATTAGGTATTAATATTTTCTTTCTACAGTATTTGATAACATGGACAGGTAGAAGTCACAGTTGACACAACGTTAGCATAAAATTTTAACTGCCACTGGTGGCCATTTAGAGTGAAGCATTATGTTGCTAAAGGAGGAATTTGGAGAGTACTTTGATCTGTTTTTATGCTTGTAAAAAATATACAGAGAATTCAGTATAATAGTTATGTGAACGTGTGTGCATTTAAACTGGAAGACATTTTCTGTAAAAAAAAATATTGTACAAAAAAATATGACATACTCATTAGTTTTTATTCGTTTTATAATATAGCTAATAGAAGCTGTATTGTTCATTGTCAGCTTGACTTCAACATCTGCTTGCTATAAAACATTGTTTCATTCTGGGTCTATAATCAAATTCAGAGCAGTAACAAACATGCTGTCTTTGAAGGAAACTTCTGTTGGAGCTTTCCTGTTTTTTTACAATATTCATTCCAGGAAAGAATGTGGAAAAAGCATGGCTTGAAACCCAGATGCTACCCATTGTTACTTCCAGTCCTGTTTTTATAATTTTAAATTAATTATTGTGAGATTACTTTGTATATATTTTAATTGATCTTTAATTTATCTTTAATTGATAATAATAATTTAATTGATCTTTAATTTGTTTTACATGCTTTTATTTCTGGAATTATTCTTCAAATTTTCAGAATAGTATCGTACATATTTTGAGTAAGGGCATAAAGATTTGATCATTTCTGGTACTGCTGTATTCTTAAGTGCTTTGAAATATTTTTCCAGACTATTAGTTGTACCAACAGTTAGACAGTAGCAGTTTATTTTTTTATGCATTTCTTCAACCAGAAGTTGCTGTTCTGATTGAAAAGACAATTGTCTCTCATCTCTTTTTGCAAACTATTTGACAGCTGCCTGTTGGACACAGCATGAGGGAATACTGGGTTGACAACACTTCTTAGTATGTTTTAAACTGTTTTCAAGAGATGTTTATTTGGTGAAACCTTGATTTTGTGTATTCGTTTGACATTTTACTTATATTAAAAATAATAATTTAGTATTTGAAATATTTATTTTTATAATGCAAAGGAAATTTTTTTTCTTGTCTTTTTTTTTATTTTAAAGGGAGAAGTTGGACAGCCTGGATCTCCAGGCCTAGAAGGACATCGTGGAGAGCCTGTAAGTGATTAAATTTCTAACATATCCTTATGTACTGATTTATTAGGTTTTTTAGGTTTTGAGGGTTTTTTTAGTTAATGGCTGTTACACTTAATGTTTCATTCATATTGATTGGAATTGGTTGATATGCCCATTTTTTAAAAAGTGCTTGTTTATTTTCTTTTATTGTTTGTCTTTAGATTTGAATTTATTAAAAAAAATAAACAAGCCCTTAAAGTCAAAGATGCCTTAAAAGAAAGGATTCTTAACTATTCTGCTGCTATATATACTTATATGTATATATGTTATGAAATTATCTCATTATTGACTTCTTTCCTGTTGATATAATGATATAGATGGATTTTAATAATTACTTACACAAGAAAAGATTCTGGATGATTTTAACTCTCGTTTCTACAACATGGTCTATCTTCTTTCATATACTTGTTAATGGCACTTTTAAAGTTTATTTTTTTCACTGTCTACCTCCCCCTTTCCTTTGTCCAGTTTTATTGGTCTTTACTTCCTTGCACCTTGTTACACTGTCCATATTACCTGTATGTCTGTTCTTCTTGCTTAGCTGGGGAACATGCTGCTGCATTTTTGTTTTGCTTATTTCCAAAGACCGTTCCTCTACTGATATTTGGGCAGCTCCTCAGGGCAGCTCATTTTTCCTCCTCTTTATAGTTTGGCTTGGCTTTGTCTTCCTTGTTTCCTTGTTTCTCTCTTTAAGGCCATCAGGCTGCTTGAAGCAGATGAGCCAAGATGTCTGTAGAAATAACTGAGAGCTTTGAGTGGTGAGAGACAGCCAGCTGTCTTCAAACCATCAGTAATCCTTCAGTAGGCCAATAGCAGTGAACAGAGCTCAGTTGGTGGAGCACTGCTACATTTTGAATTTTAAGAGGAGGAGATACAGCTTTATACATTCGATGGAAATTTTGTGGTGTTGGATATAATGAGAGGCAATATGTGTTACATAGTACTGAAATCTGGTACAGAGTTTTGATAACTAGGAAATAACACTTGCAGCTGAAAAATTCTCAAACTCTTTAATTTAAATTTAATATACATTCACAAAAAGCTTTCTGAAACTCCGTGAGTAGACTGTGAAGCACTGGGAAATAATTCCCAAGATATTTTCTTCTACTTGATTGGCTTAAGTGAAAAACACACATAATTTCTCCCATGGCTTTATTTTTTCCTCTTTTTTCTACCCCAAATAATTGTGAGGTGTTTTAACCTTTTACAGTCTGTGGTATCATCGTATTTAAAAAAGACTGAAATTAAAAATCATAAAATACAACTTAAGGGATTTTGGTATATTTTTGGTTAGTACACCATAACAAATGTGTTGAGATAAAAATGAGTTCTGTCCCTAGCCTTGTTTTGTTTCTTTTAATTTTTTTTTTTTTTAAAAAAGTAGTTAGTTGGTCATTGTGATTTTTTTTTTTTAAATTAGTAAAAAAAAAATGGAAAGGAAAAGGCATTTCTTACCTAGGGAAAACTAAGTATTTAATACTGTAACAGCTCTCTTTCTGATCTGATAACATTGGTTAAGTATGACCTGTATCTTCTAAAGAAACATATTTTGGTTTAAAATTAATATAAATACTTCACAATATAACATTTTAAATGGCAATGTAAGCACATAAGTCCCATAATTTTGCTTTAAAGAGAAATGAAGTGGCAGACCTAAGACATTAAAATTACTAAGAAGTCTTTGAAAATCACCACAAAGTAATATAGAGGGAGACTTCCAATTTATAAGCAACTACAAAAGATTTAAACAATCCTAAAAGGCAAGTCAGATGGCATTGTATGCTTCATTTATAGTCAGTGGAGGTTCTGAAGAGCAGAAAGTCTAAATGCTGACCATGAAATTACCTCAAGGTAAACAGTAGGAAATGTAAGACACTGAGTCATCCCTGCTCATCTGCCTCTGTTGTAGCACCAGATGTAGCTACACCAGCCTCTGGTGTAGCACCAGACTGCATGTGTAAACATAGTGCTCCCATCTATTTAGAGCCTGGAGGAGGAGCAAAGGGCATTTCTGTGTGGCAACTTTGTGATAAAAGTGTGTGTTTGGGCTGTGGAAAACAAAAGCTATTCTCAGCTTTGGGATATATGGGCGCCCCTACTCAAGAGGGTAATTGGCTTTCATCTGTTGGAAAGTGGGATGGATTGTTGAGGGCTATGAGGGATGTCTTGTGCAACTTACTGCTTCTGTTGTTCCTGTTGTTCCTCCAGTGTGTACATTAAGGAACATAACATGTACAATTGAATAGATGCGTAACATGTAAGTGACTCCTCTCCGCTCCTCTTCTGTGGAATTCAGTGTAATCTTCTCCGGTGGGATACCCTAGGAGTTATGGCACTGATGTGGAAGAGAGGGATTGAATTCTGCTGTGCCCTCCCTGTGATAGCCAAATAGGGTGCCTAAGCTCAAGACAGGCCTCGGGTTGTACTGTGGAAACTGTATGACTGTATCACTAATCAACCACATGCACGGTTAGTGGCCCTGGAACAGCTCGGTGCATACAATCTATGTTTGTATGCACCCATACAAACATAGATGCAGATAGTCTGTTTCTTCTATTCAACCACATTAGTGTTAGACATAGCCTAATTTGTTAAGCTGATCTTTAGAAATAGTCATCTTATGAAATAACCATCTTATGATCCCTTTTGCTTTAGCAAGAAGAGCATGGTTGTGAAATTAGCTCATCTTGAGGCAGCATCTAAGGGGTAGCTGACTAGGATGGAGCACCCACTGAACTCCTATTGCCTCTAGCCTTTGAGAGGTGTGATTAATTTTTGGGCAACATACTTTCTGGTATATTATTACTCTTATTAATGCCCGAAGTTGTAAACAGGAAAAAGTAGGTTGTAAAGCTAAGTAAATAATTCCAAGTCATGTGGTTGTTTTCCCTCAGTAGTATTATTTGGAACTTAAGTTAACCAGGCCATCCCAGTTCCACCCACTCTGTGTAAGAGTAACATGACAGTATGGAGAGAATAATTTAGATAGCATTTAGTAAAGGTAGCAATCAAGCTCATTTTACTGATGACAAAAAAAGGCCATGCTGTCACTTGAATAGTTTAGTGGCTAGTCATCTATCTTACTGATGACAAGCTGTTTTGATAAATGCTTTCTTTTTTTTTTTGAGGGGCCAACTGTTTAAAGTATAGAATAAATCAAGATTTATTTGAGCTTAATTTCAGCCTGACTGTCCTTTTTAATATAGGTAGAGTTTTGTCAGAGTTTGATTTCAGTGGAAGCTCCTTGTGTTTACAATTATGCAGATGGGAACTCTGAAGTGAGTGCTTGTGGGTAAAGCTGGCAGGACATTTGTAGCGCTCTTCTAAGCCTAGCATATGCTCTCCTGCCACAAGTAATATGTCTGAGCATTTGCAACTGCTCATGTTTACTCTCCAGAAATCATATTTTTCAGAAATACAGCTGCAAACACTTAAAATGGTAGAGTTTGCCCTCAATATTTAGGTCACATCACAAGACCTCAGATGTGGCCTTATTTGTGCCAGCGATAGCAACGTATCACTACTTTCAGCTTTTGACCTGACTCCCACTGTTATGCCTATATTCCTAGTTTGTCTGTTGATCTTTCCTAACTGCATCAGGAATGCCAGATCTAGATCAATGCATTCTCTGGAAAAATCCGTGTTTTATGCTAGGTAATGGTAGTAGAATTCTTTTTGAAGTGTATTCAAGGTACACTACAAGATACAACAGAAGTTGCAGTATTTTATTCATAAAGCAGAAATCCTGAAAATAAACTGATACAGCCAGGTATCCTGTATGTTTGGAAAGCAAACCTAAAGTTAATGAAATTCTACTGTATCTAAAGCCCTGCTGAGATTGATCAAAACAGGAACCAAAGAAAGAAGATTCCTGATGTAGTTATGTAGTGGCATGAAGATTAAAGTAATTTTTTTTGTTATTAATTTTCTCTCTGTGTCATGTAATGTTTTGCTTGATGCACTTTATGTTGATGTTATGTTGGTTTGTACCAGTTTTAGTTAATAAGATGACATTTACTCAGCATTTGTATTTTATATTTGCATTTACATACTGAGTTATGAAAGGCTTCAGATAAAAACAAACCTAAAAATTATGTTATGTATCTATACAATAGGCCTTATGAAAAAAATTTCTTTCTGAAAGTGTTACTTTATTTTTTTATGCAACTAGTCTAATTATTGTATTTCTATGTTTAATCTTCTGTTAGATTAAAAAGATCCTGTTGTATTTCTGGTGCTCAAAAGATCGTGTTGTGTGAATTTATTATTTATGGAAATGTTCCATAGATACTCATTCTGATTTTATATTGTCTTAAATTTGGCACTCCTATAAAGGACCACTCTCTTTGCAAGTAGTATATAAAGAAGAAATTATTTCCTGTCAGTTTTTAAGATAAAAGAGATCAGGAGATTCAAGAAACTGGTTGTGTGAGTTTATCAGAATTCTTAGTTTCAGATCTGATGTTCATCCACTAGTCTGAGATGCCTTGATAGTAGAAGCTGAACTCTGCTGGCCTGCTTTTCAAAAGTGTCAGCATGACAGTCATAACGGAGGTACAAAATACCATTTTCTCTGCAGATGATATCTTGTGGGTCTCAGAAAAATACCTTATTTCTTTTTTCTGGCTTTTACCTCTAAATACATTTATGAGTGAAGTGAAATTGTTACTTGGCTGGGGTGGTTTTTTTAATATATAAACAGCTGATTTTGGTAGGTATATGCCATTCATCAGTATTTATTTCCAAGTAGGTTTGGTTAATTGAATTAGCTTTTTCATTATTATATCTTTATTCCTTCTTCTAATTTCTGAATTGTTGAAATAGACAGGGGAGAGTCTTGCTGATGACTTTCTGAGTGCTGGAACTACTATAACAGATGTTTTTAGTCTTGTTCTCACTTGAGGAAGCGGAGATGACAGCTTTGACTGGGTAATACTTTCAACGATCATTCATTAATTACATAGTGGTTGCTGTAAGCTCAAACACATTTTTTTAGACTGAATGCAGGTTTTTCTGTCAAGTATAATTTTTAGGTTCACTTTAGGTGGATGTATTTTTAGCCAACTTTATTTGCAACGTGGGTTATCTTCATTCTGACTGACAAGTTATTTTAACTAGATTAATTCCATACTACATTTATAGCAGAGTTAATTGCTGTTCAGAAGATAAATATGAAAGTGGTGCTGTAATGGAACAGGTAATAAAGACTTCTAGAATTTCACAGAGGCTAATCTGAGTTACTTTATTATTTCCAGTTGACAAAAATTGTATAAAACATGACAATATAGTTGCTGATCCAAAGTGTATCGAAGTCAATGGAAAGATTCCCATTGAATTCAGTCTGGACTGGGGCCACAATAAATGCTATAAGAAACTTGGACCCACTGACCTAACACTTGGAAAATAATGCCTGCTTTTCTAAGTTGTAAAACTAACAGTTCTCACCCATCTAATTCTCACTTTCTGGCAGTTCTTTGTGATTTCTAATTTCTAAATTTCTTTTCTCACACAGTATGAAATTACATTAATTATATTAATTTTCCAGAATTGTAGTAACTTTTTTGTTTTTGTTTTGTCTACAGAGACTTGGGAAAATTATTTTTTCAGTTAATGCCATTTTCTATTTGATAACTTTGGAAAATCAGGCAGAGAAGAGGTGGTGTACCTTGCTGACATTTCTTTAAGACTATTTTATAAATGTCAAGTTAACAAAGGGAATTTCTTAGAAGTTGTAAGGAAATATAGAAGGAGCTCTAGTTGTAAACCTACTATGGACATGAATGGCATATACTATAAATAGTTCTAAATGGTACTCAGAGTAGTGTGTTTTCTGCTTGTATGCTGTAGTGACCTTTTTATGGCAACCCTGGCACTTTTCTTGCTAATTCATATGCTGATAGAAGTCAGATGCCAGCATTCCTCCCCCATTGCAACTGGTTTGTAAACACAGCGATAGAAATACCTTTAACCAATGTGTTGTACCAATTTAAAATCTCACTACTGACTTGATGAGCTGTATTACGATAGAGATGCTTGTCATTTGTTAAAATATATCTTAATAATTTGTTAATCTTTTACATGTTAAAAAGACTGTTAAAAAAATGTGATTTTGAAAGAATTGTCCTGCAGTGAGCACTTGAAGGTGCAGCACTGTTAAAGAGTTCAGTAACTACTTCTAAGCACAAAATTAGTGGTAGAGATTATTTATTTATATTCCATGACTGATTCCAATGCATTAGTCCTGTTTATACACAAAACCATAAGTTCTTCTGAAGAGTCTAATTTCTTCTATGCATTAAAATAATTTGCAGTATTTATTGGAAATTTTTATATGGAGACTTTAAGCTTGTATTATACTTCTTGGCTATCTGTACCAGAAAGTGAGCTTTAATTCCCAGATGAGTGCTTTGACATAAGCTTATACTGTCTGCAGAGTAAGACACATGTTCCACCTGTGTTTTTTTCCACTGAGGGAATGATAATACTCACTTCATACTGTAGCTTCAGCCTTCAACTGTCATGTTTTCAACTTGGCTTAGATGGAGCCTAGGGATCTGGTTTGAAACTGAGTGAATTAACTTGGTGGTATGGATGTGTACATTACCTATCAGATATCATCTCTCATGATAATATTCCTCAAAAATACATATAAATGTTTGCCCATTTACGTGCTCATGCATTTAGGAAAACAGAGGCCTTCGTATCAGGTGCAGAGACTGCAATATGCATGTGCTTACAAACATCACTACCTTTTTTCTTAGCACCAGAAACTAGGTTTTCCTGTTATTAATATTGGAGTGGACCTTTCTATAGAGATTTTGGTTTGTATTTGAGCATTATAGCTATACAACTTGATTAAGTGAGAAAAAATCAGCTTACTTATTCAAAAGCATTTCTTATGAGTTTTTTAAGTTACTTTGAGCAGATGATGTACAGATACATTTCAAGTATATTAGTTAACATACTACTGCTTGGACCAAAAAAAAAAAAGAAGACATTCTTAAAAATTACTTGACTTGTTCAAGTGGAGATTTTTGAGAAATTGAATGGACAAATCCACAGCACTGTAAATTGATTCTGTATTCTTTATCAGAAATTTTTCTCCCAAATATCAGTTAAAAATGTGATTGTTTGCTGAATTGGCTTAAATTAAGAATTATAACAATATACTCTCTGTGTGTGTATGCATGTGCACACATAATCAATCAGTTAATTCACCCTGCTAAGAAGAAAATAAGTACTAAAGATCTTAAAAGATCTAAAGTACTTAACATTCACTTCCTTTGACATGTAATATTTTAAAAAGGACTCATTTGCATTCTTTTGGATCCACCTGATGTCAATAATAATATTTAGGGCATTCCTGAACTAGTGTACTAATTTCATGCAGCCAAGGAAGGCTTTTCTGAAGGAGAGGCTTGAAGAGAATGTTTGACCCTGGAATATGTTGCATATTGGGCTGGTGTCTGTATATTTTAGTGCCAGGAAAGTTGTTGTTTATACTTTCAGTAAACAGTGTTTCACATCTGCTGATTAATCTTAAAACAACAATATCTCTCCCTTATTCTTGCCTTACAGTTTCCTTCTCAACTCCCACAGTTTTCAAGGAACATGTCAAGAACTGTCAAATCCTTCTGTAATACAGATAACACATTTGAAATGACATCTTTAACAAAATAGATTTTGTATATTTCTCAACAGAAAGATTATTACTGGGATCAGAAAAAAAAAATGCTTAGTGAAATAGTTATGAATTTGAATGAACTTCTGACAGCCAAAGTACCCAACAGTCCCTCGTGGGCAGCAGCATCATCACATGATTTTGGCCCAAGTTACTTATATATGCACCACCTTTTAACCAAAATATGGTATTTGAAATAATTGAAGTAACATTTTCAGTTTATTGGGAAGAAAGAGCGAAAAATGGGGGAAAAAAAAAGTTCTTTTGTAACAGAGAAGGTATTTCACCAGTAAACATCCCATTTGTGGATTTAAAAGGAGTCAAAAGCAAGCGAGATGCAATACATTTTTTTCTCTTTATATAGTTTGCCAGATCACAGATAAGAATGGCCTTTTTGTATTACTTATGTTTGTAATTCACAGGAATTTTCTTCAAGATTATTGCTCAGCAATAATCACACAGAAAGTGTCATGTCTGTTGGAACATGTTATACTGCAAAATGCATTGATAACGTGCATGTCCTAAGTGGCAAATCACTACACACTGTGCTTATTGCAGTCTTTCAATGTGTGAGGCCTCAGAAGCAAGCTATGGAAAATCAAGATGGATCTGGATGTTTTGGTGTTATTTTAACATACGCTGCAAAATAGAAATGTTTTGAGTCTTTGAATATTTTTAAGACAATAAAATTTTGACTCTAAGTTAATCATTTATGATGAATAAAAGCAGACTATATGTAGGACTTTCCCCCCCCATTTATGGTGTATAAATGCAAAATTCAGACTGAACTTTTTAAACTGACCATTGGTAATTCCACATAGTCATGGACAATGCTATAGGGGCTAATGCCTCATACTGCAATTTCATATTTCATTTTTAGGCACATGCAGTGTCAATTCTCACTGGTTTGTATCATTGCATTTTGACATAACGGTAGTATAAAGTGTGATTTTTATCTTAGTAGTATGACTCAAAGACGAATTCCTAAATATATTCAAATTCTCATCTGTAGAGATTCTCATCTGCAGATGTGGTGTTTCAGGTTTCTAGGGGAAGTGCCCTCTTCTCTGTAAGAATGGTGTCTCTTTAAATCTTCGTGCTAGGGCATAATCAAAAGAAGAGAGGTCTCAATACCTTTAACACATCCCCTAAATACTTCTGTCTTCCCTTCATAATACACTTTGAACACTAAGAATTAGCATTTTCATTTACAGCTTAGATAAATATGTGCTGGAATTTCCAGTGACTCTGAAGACTAAACAGAAACTTCCCTCAGCTGATTACTGTACTTAAAACTCAAACATAAAGAGCAGGCTATGAATAAAGAAGACACTCAGACTGTAGCAGACAATAAATATTTATTATTTCAGTTGATTTCATGTGCACATGACTGTTCTATTCTGTGCTTCCCAACATGTTTATGGCAAGTTCCTTAACCACAAGTAGAAAGAAGTTTACCAAAAGGATCTTTGGCTTTCCTTCCTCTGATCCAACTTCAACAGAGTAGTAACAGTGTAGCCAGTTTTCTAGCCAGTTATCATTCTTCTTCAACATCAAAGAAGCCAGAGAAAAGACTTGTTCTACCTGTGTCCTCCCAGAAGGTTTGAGTTACAGCCTCACGTGGTCAGGCTGGTGCTATGAAGCAATCTAGCTGTAACTCCTTCAGAGCTCCAAGTGCTGTATCTGGGCATCAAATCTACAGTCTGTATTCTGATAATTATCCAGAACAATTTTCATTTTATCTCATATAGTCGAGTAGACATATTTAGTCTATTTCTTTGATATGGTTGTTCTTTGATATGAAACTATCCCATCATTAAATATTTGTCTCAAATAGGAGGGATCTTTTTCTTCTGAAATTGCCCTTTTGTTTTGACTGGGTTAGTTTAGGTTTGTAGATTAATTAAATTAATTTGTATTGAACCTCTCCAGAAAATGTGCAGGAGAAAAATAAACAAAGAACTTAAAGCATGGCTTCTTTTTAAGTTTTGTGTTCAAGTGGTAGTTGGGCTGTCAACGAAATTAAGTACTTGTTATATTCCTTCCATGTGTCCTTCATGATCAACAGCATTGCATTATTCTTGTGCAGTGTCATGTCAATTGTTGAAATTAGATTGTCACGTACTTTGTAGTGTAGAGTTAGGAGAAAATACAGAGAAGTTTAGTAAAGGAGATCTGCATTATTTGTGAGCCTTACAAATCCTTTCATTGGAGAAACCACATTAGTATTGCTTCTACTCAATACTTTTGCTATAAAGAAGATGATAGTTTTGTAACTGAGATCAGTTGGTTCACCTCACTTTAGGAAGCAGCAAAGACAGTTCCTGTCCACAAAGAGATTTAAATGTGAAACTGAGAAGCTGATGCTCAAGTCTCAGGCACTCAAGTAAATATAGCGCTAAAAAATGTAAGAAAATTTGGTACAGTGGGTATTTTCATTTTTTTAATCCTTACATAATGAAATTACTGTGAATCGAAGCTATGGAAAGTCTTGTCAGAATACAATCTGGCTTCATAACAAAACAAAAACTTAAACAATCTTCGATCAGAGTGAATTTAAATCCATTTGTAAGGTTAACTAATGTTTCTGCTAATATTTTTAAACCATTTAGGACACAACCTTTGGTTCTTTTTGTGCAAATTAGTTTTTGCTTTAGTAATTGGTTTTAGTGATTAAATTTAGTCTTAGTGATTGCTGTGTGAGCCAAGGTGTGATTTTCTTTCTTTGTGCTCTGAAAGGGTGTGGTCCCAATCTCTGCTCCAACTTTTCTTAGTGATTTCTTAAACAGGTAATTATCACAGAACTTTTTCTCTGAGAATGGATAGAAGTGTGTAGAAAATGATTTTTTTTTTCACCTATTATTTACTACCAGATTCTGTCTGTCAGAGCTTTTGGGACTTCCTTAGCCAAAAATGCATGCTGGCCCATCCTACTTAATAGCCAGCGCTGGACCAATTCTCTAGGAATTTTAGAGTCCTTTTTGGAACACAGTTTTACTGTTTTCTTTTGCTGCATCTTGTGACCAATTTCACAGTATGCACCATATGGAAAAAAAAAAAAAGAAAAATACATGATTTGTTGAACTTACTCACTGTTAATTTAACTGAGTGGTTCCTTACTATGGGAAAGGGATATGGCCAAAAATTGTGTCCTTCTGCATCTGTGTGACCTGTGTGAACAGAACTTGTTGGTTACGTGTTGGGTGCAAGGAGCAGATCAGCAGTCACTGCCCTTTGAGGAGGTTCTGCTGTCCTCAGCCTTCCCTTTCTTGTGTGTGAAAGGTACTCAAATGGTGTAATAAGTTTTTCTCCATATTTTAAGTAGTGGAGAAATTTTAAAGCATTTTGAAGGCATGTAACTGCTTGAGTATCAGTGTGTTTACATGTGTGTCAAACATGAGTTAGTTCATCATCTTCTGTAAGTTTTTTAGACAGATTGGATGTTGGGTTTCACAGTCTCTAAGGCTGATGCCAGCATGATAGGCAGCAGGAAGGCATCATCATGTCACCTGCAGGGCTGGGAGCTCTGATTTTGTCTGCCCACCTTTGGATCCACAGATTTGATAGGTCTGATACTCACATTATATTGTAGATTGTTTACAAGAAACAGTAACACCAATTTCAGCCTGTGAAAATATATACACAGTTTTCATTTTCTATTAGTATTCCAGCTTTCAAATTGCAGTATTCCAAGGTCTGTGTTGTTGGCAATGCAATTGGGGTCACTGTTCCACGTTTAGCATGTGTGTTCTATTTCTAATAACTCATTTGCTGAAGTGTTTGAAAACTCTGGTCTTATAACTGCAGATATCTTGGTAATGCCTTTTCCTTTCCTGAATTTAATTTAAAGCTGCTGTGCTAGTGTGGTGGATAGTCATTATGTCCGTAGGAATGCTTCTTTGTATTTAGCCTTTTTTTTTTGTCATTAATTCCAACTACTCAGTAGTAGCAGATGGGGCTTCATTGAATTTGTTTTCCATATATTTTGCTACTTTGCCCAGTAGAAGGTTTTATACATTATCTAAATTTGATTTATGTCTTTCATTCTGTTAAGATTATTAAGGATTTACTGTAATCTTTTATGAAGCATTTTGACTATTGTACTTTCATCCAAATTTTGGCTACAGTTTTACTTTTTTGCATGCTTGCAATAAAACTTTCATGTATCATCAAGTATGCTTTTTCAAGTAAAGATCAGTAATACGTAAACAGTTGTATTTTTCAGATGTTTAAGGGGATCATGAGAACATGTGAACAGATAGATGTTGTTTGTGAATCTCCTTCTGTTGCTATAATTCATGTAATGTCTTTTAGTGTCTTCCCAGAAGCAGAGTTGCAGATTTTCCAGTGGAAGGAACCATTGGATTGAAACATAATTCAGAGAATGCATATATACTAGAAGAGTCATCTTTTTATCAGAAAAAAATATGATGATCATAAAGATAGTTATGCTAATGTTCTCTACATCTGCTTGGGGAACTGACCGCAAAGCAGTTTGCTCTGAAGAGCTTTTGGAAATACTCTATAATTTTGCATCTTTGGTGATAGAATTTTATGATTGTGGATATATTACCTGTAGCCTAGAAGCTCCTACTTTGCATAGTAGGCCATACTGTCCTATGAGGCACTGAAGAGGTGGGGAATATTAAAGACAGTAGCAGAAAATGAAGAATAGAATAAGCTAATACATACTAATATTAGGAGTAAAATAGGTTTTGTTTTGTTCTGGAAAAAGTTTTTGCATGTGGTTTTTCTGCTGTTTGCAAGCATAAAGGTAAACATGATGGGGATACAAATAATCCATGATACTAGCTAGAAAAAGGTGGGGAGTATTTTGAGAAACGTAGCTTGTTTCTTAAGTAAAAATGCTTACACCTCGTTGACCCGCATATAAAGTCTCAGGCAATTTCCTTAATGGATTTTTTGTGGGGCTGCATGGAAGATAATCCATCTCTTTGATATAATCCAAAACAAAAATAGACACTTCATGATTAAAGAAAGCTACAAGAAAATTTTTCCAGGGATTATGAAACCATGTTCCTCTTACAGTTAAATCCATTCTGTCTGCCAGATGTTATAAAAGAATGGAAGATTTATTTAAATTGCTAAAGCTGGGATAAAATAGAATATTTATACAGAATTTTATAAGTGTCATAATTGAAGCTCATCATCACAATAGAAACAAATTCATACTTTTGGGTGTTCTGAAGTCCTAGTGTTGTGGGAGACTTCAGCTGAGGAAGACTGTGCAGCTGAGAAAGACTGCATCCATGGATTGAGTTTTATACCAAGATGAGCTTCATTCTGCCATGAAGTTTGAGACAGACAAGTAGACATAAAGGTGTGTGGGGCTTGGTTTCCTAGGGATTGGCACCAAGAGCCCTTGGAATTGTATGAGGGCAACTGCAGTATCTGACCTGCATGACACAGTTTTTAGAGCAGTGGCATCTTTTCAAAGGGTAGATATGCTGTCCCACAGCACCTTCAATGACACCAGAGATGATTTCAATTATCTGCATGGCATTCAAATGTTACTTTAGGTCCTGGGGGTACCCTGCAAAGCCTCCCCAGGTCTGTAACCAGAGCTTAGAAAGCTGACAGGCTTCTTTCTGGGTACACAGGAGTGAGTCAGGGTGGAAGACAAATGATTAAACAAGCAAAGGAGGCTGAATAAAGGGTAAGGACAACAGTGTCTTAATAAATAAAAAATCTTGGTTAGCTGCCAGACTAATACACGATCACATTAGTTTTTAGGCACAAACTCAGCAGTGTGTGATAAAACTGCAGCTGAGAATCTCTAGAATAGATATGATTTTAAACCAAGGAATTAGATCTCTTGCTGACTTTAAATTTCATGTGATTATAGCACTTGCTGATTAGGGTGAACATAATGAATAATATTACAGGCTTTTGTGGTGTAAGGGAAGACTTCCCATTTAAGGGAAAATTTCAGATAAAGGAGGAAGGCGTTTGGATGAATTAAAGGTAACTGACAAAGTTGGATTCATGGTGCTGAAAGAACTAAGGCAGTGCTTATGATTAACTTAATTTTTAAATGTGAAAAAGCACTGAATGTGTTACATGAAGTTGGATGTAAAAGGGGAGCAGATTTCTTGATTTGGAAGTATAAAGATAATGCGACTCATATAAAGACAGAAATCACTACAGCACAGTAGATGCTTTGATTTTTTAGCTATTCTGGCTAGAAATGTAATGCTACATTTTCTTGGTATTATAACTGCATATATGATAAGTACAAACCATTTAACATGTGTTTTCTGGAAAGACAAGGAAAAGAAAATTTAGAATTACAACCCCTTTTCTTATTTCATATGAACAAAATGTTGCTTGATAGCTTTGCAAAGGACATCCCCAAAGGCACTTTTTTTTTCTGTAGGCCAGTGAATCATGAATTATTCCATAGCATTGATTCTGTTACTCCCAGTGAGTGGCAGCTTTCCCATTTGTAACAGTTCCAAACATTGTTTTTCCCTTAGTGGCAGAAAAATTGCATGATGAATGTGCTTCATATTAAGTTTTGATTAAACACATGCGTTTGTAATAATTTTAGTTGCAATATACTCTTCAATAAAAAAAAGACATTTTTATCTTGCAAATGGAGTCAAAGTGGTTGCTTTGCAGTATGCTTTAAAATAAACATACTTTTTTTCATAATTAAAGTAAGGTTTCTTTGGCAGTTTAGTTAGTGTTCTAACTAGTTAGTTCTGTCACCCTATTAAACATAACAAAAAAAGTGCCTCATTACTCATGGTGGACTGAAAAAATGCACAGATTCTGGGGATTTGTACTGCATATGAAATCTCTGTTTAGGAACAAGATATGTTTCCAAAGCTTGATTTGGCTTTTGACCTGGAAGTTAGGGAAGAAACTCATGATATCTAAACTACTTTTTAACCTTGTCTTCTGAGAAAGTGCAAATAATTCTAATGGGCATAACCAGAGATTATCCATGTAAAAGAAAGTAATAGATTGAGATAGATCATGAGAAGGAACCAAATTTAATTTTTTAGGCATTCGGGAGCTGATCCTATAGAAATTAGTCTTTATAATTACTGATCCATGGAAGCTATATAGAAAAATAATTCTTTTGGGAAATATCATTTTTTATGACCAAATCGGCCACTTCATTCTCCTCTTTTTGTGCCAACTGACATGTGGAGAGTAACCGAAAATCTCCACCGCATGTACTGTGGGAATCACATCAGCATAAGCGATAGATTCATTCTTAGCTGAGTGAATGTCAATGAACCATAAGAGAATTTTAAGGGTCCAGACCAGCTCTCACTGAAATAAGAGCCTAAGTTCTGTATACTTCAGTAGTGCAGACTCAATCAGAAGGGGAAGAAGAGGGAAAAAGAAAGGAAATATGACTTAATTTTACAATTATTGTTCTTGGAGTTTTATCTTTGTCACTAATATAAAGTTAAATGTCTTGTACCAGCAATTTATTTTAACCAAGAAAGATCAACACAGCTCAACAGGACATTGTGTTTCTTCTTCTAGGCATGCTTATGTAGTGGTAAGTCGTTTGCCGTGTTGGATAAGTATGTGGAACTCTCTTCTCTCAGCCCTCCAAATTGCATAGAGATGTAACCATGGAAAGTTTTGGTACATCCTTTCAGGGTGAGAAGGTTGCTGCCTAGTAGGTGGTTTTTTTCAGCATATATGAAATTCTGTTTTGTATTACAGGTACAGATATCATAATTTGGTTTTATATTTTACAGCTACAGAAATAAATAATTAATTAAATGTTATATTAAATAGCTATACTGAGAACTCATGGGCGAGTCTGGAAGTTCCTAAATGTAGTGACAAATAAGCCCTATTTCCTATCTCTCTATTTGTGCAAAAGATCTATAGGAGAGTTTTGGACAAAAGTTAAATAAGAAAAGTTATGTTACATAATGTGAGTAGAAGTCTCAGAATGAGGCATTGTTTTCAAATTCTTTTTATTGCATTATTTGATGTCTTTTTTAAATGTTAGGTACATTGGAATTTTGATGACCTGTAAAAGGCTGAAGTTGTCATTGTTAACTCATGTGCCATTGACCAATGACCTGTTTCTGCTTGGTGGGGTCATTATTAACTAGAAGTGGGTGTAAGCTGCAAAAGAATGGAACTATCTTTTGCACAGATGTAATCCATAAGGAAGCTATCAGTTGTTACTTTCATGTTATTTTTTTCCCATAAAATGCATTTGTTTTGGTGGGTTTAGAACAGTCCTCTTGTCTTCACTGCAGCATATTCTTTTCAATGTTAGATTAAAATGCAAAGTCTTTAAAGCAAATTCTTGCTGCAGATTAATGATGGTACCAGTAAGAACAGTGTTTGTCCGACAAATTTTAATTGTTTACCTGAGAGAAAAAATAGACTAACTGAATATATACTACAGTTTGAAGCATACACAGAGTTTTGTTTTAATGCTGAATTATGTTCAATTAAATGCTCACTGTAAGAAAAATGTGAGATATGCTATAGGGCTGGATAAGCAGTGATGCTGAGGGAATGGCAGAGATCTTCAAGTATTTATGGAGGTGGAAGCTGGTGTATCTCAAATACAACTATAGCTATCTCTTTACAGTCACTGTATCACATCAAATATGATTTGTCATGTGGATGGTTCTATTGACCAGGACTTTTGCTTTAACTTATGTGGGAAATCTTCTTTCATTCATGGCTAGGCTTCGTGAACGAAGATTTAGGAAGGCTCTATCCACATTTGTTACAGGCACGCTGGTGGCTTATGAGGCCAATACGAGACAGACATATCTGATTGCAAAAGGCACAGCAGGAAAGACCCGAGATGGTGTGTTCCTTTCAAGACACGTGCTTTTTGCGTTGTCTTTTCTCCGTCCGAGAGTGATCCTGGTGCGTCTCAAAAGCAATCAGCAGCGTTGTAGATGGTTGTGTCTCCAGGCCTCCCCATTGGAGGCCAGAGTAGAGCAGTTATGGTGATCAGTATGGCCAAGGCTGAGATGTTGTTTCAGGGAGTCCTTGTATCTTCTCTTCAGGGCTCCTCTCGTGCGGCAGCCGGTGACAAGTTCACCATAGAGCAGGATCTTAGGGAGGCGGTGGTCCTTTATCCTTGAGAGGTGCCCTGCCCAACGCAGCTGTGTTCTCAGTAACATGGCCTCAATACTTGTGACTGCTGCTTGTTCTAGAATGGATGTATTGGTCACATAATCTGACCAGTGGATGTTTAAGATTGTACGGAGGCAGCGTTGATGGGAAATCTTATGGATAATGTAAAGTGGTTTCTTTCCCTGTGTCAGGCCAGGTTTTTGGGCAAGCAGGAGCATGTGAACCTGCCCAGTGGCAGACATGGACTCCTGGAACGAAAGCAATGGGGAGCAATGGAATATTAGTGTTTCGCTTTTACCCCAGATAATATAGTTTGCATGTTTCCAGCTGAAGCTGTTTTCTCTCACGTGTTTTTTTGGTGGTTGGTTTTTTGTATGTGGGTTGGTTTTTTAGTGGTTTTGGGGGGGTTTTTGTGTTTGTTTTTTTTTTTAATTGTCTATTTCTGCCCATGTTTGGAACCGAAATTATATGGCAAATGCTAAATTTATGAGGACATATATTTTCTGCTGAAACTATTCCATATATTTAAAAGGTTTCTTTTTTTCCTCAGGGAATTCCTGGTATCCCTGGAAATCAAGGACTCAAAGGACAAAAGGTATTAATTGTTCATAACACAGTTAAAACCTGCACATATATATACATCCATTCCAAAATAAGGGTTCAGTCTGTGCTCAGAGGAGAGTTTTCATAGTGAGGATTTATGACATCAAATACAAAAGAATGGAGATATGCTCCAAATTCTTTGTGGCATGTTCAAAAATCATTAGGTTTTATTTCAGCTATTTCAGAAGGAATGAATATTTCAGAAGTAACAAAACTAATTTTATAATACTTTGAGAAATAATCTTAGCTTACTAAACCTGCATAATTAAAGAATATCTAAAAAATTTGTTAAATGTGCATACTTTAATTACAGAATTCTTCTCTTGCTATAAAAAACAGGGTGAAATTGGACCACCAGGTCAACCAGGAGCAAAAGGGTCACCAGGAGATACTGTAAGTTTGCAAAAATTTGTTATTATGGACAAATAATTCTGGTGTTGTCGTTCTCTATTTGTCATAAACAAACAAGCAATGGAAAATACAGGAAAAACCTTGCATTTTCAAGTTGGAAAATATAATCAGACTAAGTCTAATCTCTGAATTTCTCCACAAGTATTATATACCCATTTTTATTTAAAATTTATGATTTCTTGACTGCACATTTGATAAATACAGCAATAGATTAGTCTGAATTTAGCCTCTGAATTAATTAGATTTGAATTGACTTTGAAAGTACTGAAGTAAATTTATTTTGAAAGTTAATTCTGACTTAAATATTGTCATAGTGTGCAATGGATTTCTGAAGATGAATTTCAGGATGCTTTTGTGATAGTGCTCTTTTGACAGACTATGAAAATAGCTGAGATCACTGAATTCCCAAACTGCTTAAAGAAAAATTTTTGTTTTCAATGAGGGAAATTGAAAATAGTTCATTTTTTCTTGGACAGTCCGGGTTACCACGTTTTTGTTACTGTCTGTGTAGGGTGATTTCTGTGTTCTTTATAGTCCTTTAGAAATCACAGTAGCAAAATAATTGTTCTGAAAGTTGGTGAAAGTATATATAGACTTCAAAAATGGACGTTTTAAAAGCAAAAGGGACACCTGCTTAAAACTAGTTACAAGTCTTTCCTAAATTAATAGGAATTTCATCATTGGTTGACCATATGCTGCCTTTAAAAACTAATTATCTCTTCTATTGAGGAAACCATGTTTATTTAGTTCCATTACTAATCATCCTCACTGTTAACATGTCTTTTTGCAGTTTGCCTTTTGTGCTGGAGACATTTTATCTTCTTTCCTGACTAAAATGCTTCTGAGTTTCCTGAGAGATACATAGTTTAGCATAATAAATATGCTGTTTACTACAACTTTTTAACTAGTTAAAGAACCTACGTTTCAGCCTATATTAAACCTCAAGCAGCTCAGTATAAACTATTACTGCTATAATAAATACTGTAGAGAATTACGACTGATGCTATTATCTGTATGGACAAGGGACCACACCATGACTGAAAGGCTTTAACCTTCTAAAAATTTGCGGTTTTTCTTAGAGTATTGAGCCATATGGTAGTAAAGGAGATTTTACGCAGTTGTGTTCAGTCTACAGAATTAGTATCACTTGTCAAGGGAAGAAATAGGTAGCACTTCTTGGTTTGCAGCTGAATGGCATATATAAGTGTTGTAATATTTGACAATAATTGAACGATCATTTGATTTTTTTACTTACTGCCTTATCTTGAGATTCATTATATGCTGTGCATGTATGGGCTTGTCCGTGCCCAATCCAAATAGAAGAAACTTCAGTTTCTCAGGAAGCCAACAAAGCAGTTCAGTGAAAATATTTTTATTGTCTATTGATGGAAATTTTTTCTCCATTTATTCTGAACAAAGTTGAACAAAATGCTAGAGGGAAGGCTATATCATCAGCTGTAATAAAACCATGTGGGATTGCAAAGTGTACATATTTATTTAATTCACCTACCGTATTTTCTTCAAATTTTATTTAGATAAATAACATTTGGTTCTTGATATACTTGAAAATAATTTATTCCTGTTTCCTGTTAAGTCATTTAATGTATTTTTTATCACCTGATAAATTAAATAGGAAATTGATGCATGGAGTATTTGAATATGTTACACGGCATTAGGGAATTTCAACCAGAAAAGATAGTGGGATTTTCCTTGTATTAGTCACATTGAATATGTTTGTTCCAGAAAAAACAGATGGAAAGCTTGTAGATGGTCTATTAATACCTTGGGAAAATTATTCAGTAACAAGTTCTTCTTCAGAAATAACTATCCCTATTACATTGCCAACACCAGCAATTTATTAATTTACTGCAATATAAATAGTGTCAGCTCTGGAAAATAGGGGAGCAATTATACATTTTATGTCCTTGAATTGTTCTTCATTTTTATTCAGGACATGCTCTTCTCTTTTAATAGTTTCCAGATTATGTTCTCAAGCTTTTCTCATATTGCATCTGAGTTTTCTTCTTGCAGCATGCTGATTTCATGTAGTTGTCTTCATATTTTTTTTTAATTAAGGAAGTTAAATATGACCTTGTAATGAAAGAGCAAGAAAGGAAACCAGGACAACTGGGTTTTATTTCTACCTTTCCTGCAGATGTATGCTTGACCTTTGGTTATACTAAATATATTTTCTTATTTGCCTTTTCTAGTATATGTTTGCATGTCAGTGTGGATATATACACATAGCTGATTCATTAATAAAAAAAAGCTATTCTTTACATTTAGTATTTCCACTTTATATAAGATAAAATGAACGGGGGACATTTTTGATGAACATATGCTGCTTCTGTAGTCCAAGGACTGGTGTGGGAGTCAGCTAGAAGTGATCTAGTGGTAGATTCTCGGTGTGTTACATGAGTTGAAACACGGGGCTACTCTGAGGTGGCAATGTGAAAGGAGCCAGAAACCCCCAGTCACATTTTTTATCCCTTCCCACAATACCTCCCCAAACTTGTGCTTCCTTTTCCCTACTGATTAATGTGTTAGTAATGAGAACAGAACAGAAATCTGAGGAGGAGAAAATTGTAATTTCACAGTGGTTTTTGGAAAAGGAAGGTAGTCCTCAAGGAATGCAAAAAAGATCACACAATGAAGAGGGCTGTATTTCAGAAGTAAGGAGGTCAATAGATAATATAAAATTTGATTTCAAAGAGCCAAACTGAATTAAACCTTACACTGAAATGAAAATTAATAAAAACTTATTTTTCTATGCAAATAAAAAGAGAAAAACTGAAGAAGCAAACCTCCTGTGCAAGTGAATTAAGACAGCATTAATATAATCAAGGTTAGGTTACAAAACCAAATGAATATTTTGTTAGTCTTGTTTTAACAAAGTTGGTGCTAAATGCAGTCCATCAGCAAATAGTTTATGGGAATACACAATCTCTTAGGTTATGAGTGTAAGCAGTCCTCAGAAACTTTAATCCATCTGGAGAAGAATTTGTAATTCTATTCCAAATTATGAAAGAAATGGGGTAGGATACAGTAAACTTCTCTTTACCAGATAATAGATTACACTAGACTAGCTGCATCACCTTTGATAAGAAGACTGATTTTCTGTATAAGTAAGAACAAGCATCAGGAAAGTTCAG
Source organism: Manacus vitellinus (assembly GCF_001715985.3). NCBI lineage: Eukaryota > Metazoa > Chordata > Aves > Passeriformes > Pipridae > Manacus > Manacus vitellinus. The sequence goes on from NW_021940604.1 coordinate 43,782,767, forward strand.
GAAAGTGTTGGAAATTATTCAATGTATGATATTGTGTTAATTTAGAAAAATTGAAGTTTATTAGATTTTTCATGTGCAATTGACTGAGTGGGAAAAGTCTTAAGACTGAGGAACACTGGCAGCAAAGTTACTCAAGTTTTAGTCTTGTGCTTGATACAGTTTATTTGTATTCACAGACATGTGTCTCTGGCCTAAAGAGTAAGTTGCTGTATTTATTGATGGAAAATTTTGGTGACCAGAACTTTCTTACCATACATCAGCAAAGAAACCTGAATTAATCAGTGGTTAACCTGTATTAATGTGTGATTAATAGTAAAGCAGAGGTGAAATGCCAGAAAACTGATGAAATCCTGAAAACCCTGGCTACAGAGAGTTACTTCTTGTTCCAGATATTCTGAATTTTCTCTTCTATTTGCACACACCCTTTCAGTTTTAGCAAATAAAGAATTTTTTCTTTTTTTTTTTTTTGCAATGCTGAGTTGTAATCTGTGTTAACAAATTACATGGTTTTAATTCCATGTAACCTTTGAAAGAGGTCTGAGATAACATCGTGGGAGTGAATTGTTCCTAGCATTTAATACTAAATGGAAGGTGGTTATTTGATTTATATGAAAACAAAGATTAAATAACATTAGTAACAATGAGTTTTGCAAATATTATCACTTGGACTAATTGATAAAATTTAATCTCTGACAAGTTAGATTTCCAGGCCTTATTTAATTGTTTGACTTTCTGTATTACTGTACTTTTATTTTATGCTGTGTCTAAAGTACACTTATAGTATATTGTCTTTCAGAGTATTTATGCAAGTACAAATAAAACAATGATAATATATTGGTTTTTATTGATGCATGCATCTTGAGACTAGCTTTAAACAGAAATTAAGAACACCAACCCTTTGATGATTTGACATCCCTTAGCTCTTATTTTATGTATGGAACAAAGACAGCTAAGCATGCCTTTGTCAACATGATTCCATTTGAGGAGTCCAAGGGAATGTTTTAGTGATGCTCTGACTTTGTACATGTGCTGAAGTGTCATGATATGAAATGGCAGAAGCTATTGGGTTCTAAATAATTTATTGTACTGTATCAGAACTATAACCTGTGTAGTAATATGATGAAAGACATTGTATTTCCTGTTTATTTCATTATGGAAGTAGAATAATGATACTATAAATACTATACTGAAGCCATTATTCCTCTAGTTTAGTACAGAGATGTCTCTGCCTTTTTCATAAATAAATAGGGTTTGATGGGACCAGAAGGCTCACTTGGTCTACCTGGAGCTCCTGGGCCTAAGGTAAGTGTTTGTGTTAATGTGACTTGGATAAATGACTGCTTTATAGATTTTGCAGCTAACTTTTTTGGTGTACTGAATATTGGTGAGTAGCTGTATGATTTTCCTGTATTACTTTCTATGGTACTTCAGTCTCAGGAGAGGTTAATATAACTCAGTGAATGGTGCCTGTCATCCCATGATGTTTGGAACAATTGCAGGAATGGTCATGAGACTGTTTCAGCTTTGCAGACCTGGAAAATGTTCTGCAATGCTGGGAATCAGATAATTCTCAGTATATATCTGAACTTTCTTCCCATGTTACATTTACTTATATTTTAATTGAGTTAAATAATGTTAGTGCTGTTTTTTCCACCCAAGGAGCCAAATTTATTTCAGATTTAACTTTATTGATTGTACTGCAGCAACAGCAAGGACTAATTTGACCCATGCTCTCAGAAGTTAAAATAGATACTATAAATTCAGATTGCTTAGTGTAACCTTTTAATTTATTCCAAGATGAGTTTTGGTCAATAAGCACTGAATTGTGTGTCCTAGAGAATATTTAGGAATACAGAATCCATTTCCCAAATGATGTATTTACATTTAGATCCATTTCCATCCATACGTTATTTTATATCCAGAAGTACATGTGCATTTATTTAAAATTGTATACTGGAGGTAGCATTTTTTTAAGTGGTCAATGTTTGCTATTGTCTAGAAGATTGAATACCTATGAAATGACTAAAAATTAAGTAGCTTTATTTTTTTTGGTGAAAAATGCCTTTTTTCTGTGTATTTATCTCATTCACAGTATAAACTGGTTCTTAGAGAATCATTCTTAATAAGCTCATTCTTACTGAAGGGCATTATGAAGTAGTCAATAATTATTAGATTTTAATGAAAATCCTCAAGCTGAATATATGCCTAATTCCATAGGCTACAATAAAAGTGAAAACATAAATAAATATTTTGACTTGGACTGATCCTAGGATTCTCAGGGTTTTATGAAATAAGATGATGGAAATGTGAGGTCAGTATGCACAAATATGGAGTGATTGGGCAAGGGAAATGAGGCAGGTAGGGACAGGACTGGTGAGCAGAGGCTGGCGGATCATGTTTTGTCGTCAGTATCTTATCTTTCCTGAAAGAAAGTTACACCTTCAGGCTTCCCATAAGGGAAATCAACTTTAGCCTTTCAGTCGCTACCTGTGCCTGTTTTTAAAAGTCAGTTTCTCAACAGTGTGTGTTTATGTTTGCTGCTCATAGCACATGTGACAAAGCATAATGATATCAGCCACACTCTTACATAATTGTTATATAGGGTGATAAAGGCGAACCGGGAATTCAGGGGAAACCAGGATCGTCAGGAGCCAAGGTAAATATGATTCTGGAAGTACTCTAGTTAAAGAAGGGATTTATGTACTATTTTACAAGGCAGTTTGTTTCACAGTAAAACAGTAGTTAACATCAAATTGCATCAAATCCATTTGATTACTTATTCTTACTAATTTTATGCTAGATTTTAGCCAGTGTAACTCAGGTGCTCATTAAGTTCAAAGCTGCAGACATTGCCATTACTTCAGATAGTATTTTTTGTGTAATATTGAAACATCAACTGTATTAAAATACAATTAATAAAAATAGATAGTGGAAAACTGAGGTTAAGAATTAGGAACCTCTTTTGTGGTTTCTCTGTATTCAAAATCCCTTCACAAATTTTCCAGACATTTCAATTATCTTCAGTTAAAAAATTTCGAAATATCATAGCCAGAGTGTATCATGTGGCCTTGAGAAAACGTGCAATATATGTTTTTGCACACAGAATATCACTAACAGAGCTATTGTATTACTCAGGGAGAACTAGGAGTACCAGGTGCTCCAGGTGAACCAGGCTACCCAGGCATTCCTGGTACCCCAGGCATAAAGGTAAGTATTTTTTCCAGTTTTACATTAATTGCATCTTTTATTGGAAGTGCTTTTCTTATAAGTAATCATTATTAAACAAAATCCTTTCTCTAAACACATCATTACTATTAGAGAATAGGACACATTTAAAGCAACAATATGTACATCATGAAAATTTTCTTCTGAAGGATGAAGCCTTGATATAAAGGCATTTGTGGTGGGTTGACCTTGGCTGGATGTCAAGTGCCCACCAAGCTGCTCTGTCACTCCCCTCTTCATCAGTACAGGGTCTTGAGAAAGTAAGATGGGAAAAAACTCATGGGTAAAGATAAAGGCAGTTTAATAAAGCAAAAGGAAGGCCATGTTTGGAAGCAAAGTAAAACAAAGTATTTATTCTCTACTTCCCATTGGCGTGTGATGTCCAACCAGTTCCAGGGAAGCAGGGCTTCAGTACACATAGAGGTTTCTCTGGAAAACAAATGTCATAATAATTAATGTCTTCCCTTTCCCATTTCCCTTAGCTTTTGTTGCTGAGCAGACATGATATGGTATGGAATATCCCTTTGGTCAGTTTGGGTCAGCTGCCCTGGCTATGTCATAAATCACAGAATGGCTGGATTGAAAGGAACCTCAAAGACAATGTAGTTCCAGCCCTCCTGTAGTGGGCAGGGACACCTTCCATCCACTAGACCAAGTGGCTCAAAGCCCCATCCAACCTGACCTTGAATACTTGTAGGGAAGGGGCATCCACAGCTTCTCTGGTCAACCTGTTCCAGTGCCTCAACACCCTCACAGTAAAGAGTTTCTTCCTAATATCTAATCTAAACCTGCCTTCTATCAGTTTAAAGCCATTCCCCTTTGTCCTATCACTACAGACCCTTATGAAAAGCCCCTCCCCAGCTTTCTTGGAGGACCCCTTTAGGTACTGTAAGGCTGCTCTAAGGTCTCCCCAGAGTCTTCTCCAGGCTGAACAACCCCAACTCTCTGTCTGTCTTCATGGGAGAGGTTCTTCTTCAGCCCTCTGATCATCTTCATGGCCCTCTGTTGGATTAGATCCAGGAGGTCCACATCCTTCTTATGTTGGGGGCCCTGGAACTGGATGCAGGTGGGGTCTCATGAGTGTGGAGTAAAGGGGGAGAATCACCTCCCTTGACCTGCTGACCACACTGTTTCGATGCAGCCTAGGATACAATTGGCTTTCTGTGCTGGAAGTGCGCATTGACAGGTCATGTCAAGCTTCTCGTCCACCAACACCCACAAGTCCTTCTCTACAGGGCTGCTCTCAATCCATTCTCCACCTAGCCTGCATTTGTGTCTCCTCTCAAGATCTTGCCCATCCCAAGATTACTGGTGAGGAGCGGGGTTTGGAGAGACAGCCTTGATGCTGTGGGAGCTCTGCTCAGCAGCAGCCGAAACACTGGTGTGTTATCAACGCCTTTCTAGCCACCAGTGCCCCACACAGCTGCTATGGGGAAAATGAACTCTGTCTCAGCCAGACCCAATACAGCATTACAGAAATAGAGTTGAATCAGGCACTTCATTTCCATAGGGAAAGAAAAGTTTAAGGATAAAGAGGCAGTAAGATAGGAGAGTGGTGTTATAATTAAAGTTTTATGAAATCCCATACGGAAGTATTCCATTAGACTTCAGCTTCTGCTCCAGAAGAGCACAGATTTCCTTTATGTCCGGTATTGTATATGCCAGCCATGTATAAATGTCTTAGGTATACTAGAGTACTTTGCATGTCAGTAGACACATATATGGAGGTGCCTTGCACTGCACAGAACATCTTAAATACCTATGTTTAGATATCTGAAGCAAGTCCCTAGTCAGTGGAAGCTAGAGAGAGATCCAAATTTAGGTGAGGTTATCTGACATAAATGAGATAATGGAACCTGAGTTACATTTTTCCAAGAGAAGACGTAGAAAAGTTAGTCTTCTGACCAGTTTCGAAACAGGGATTTGCAGAGCACAAAAAGACCAGTGGAAGAGTGACTGGAGTCAGTGTCATAACAATAGTTTATTAGTTTCATTATCACTATATATTCACTTTCAATATCTAAGGGTTTTGTAAGGTACGTGTACCAAGACAATAATGCAGATTTTATGAAAGGTGATTTTGTTAAAATTATGAAACTTCTCTAAATTTTAACTGATGAAGCTTTTGCAAAAGTCATTCATTTTATATGAAGATGCAAGTTGACTGGAGTTGCATGTCTTAAGTATGACAGACTTTTGAATTATTCAGGAAGAAAAGTGTGGTTTGGGCATCTGACAGTAAACGTGAAGCCTTTCAGCTGTAGATTATTTTAAAACTTGAAACCAACCAAATATTTGACATTCAAGTACAATACAATCGAATACAACTGGCATGAATGTCTTATGTTCTGGGATTTTTGATCAGGAAAATACTAGCCATGGTGGAATGTCCTCTTTGCTACTGTTTAGCATTTAACTAAATTGGTTTTTTTTCCCAGAAAACAACCAAACGCACAAATGTTTGGCTCTTACAAGAAAACTGACAAAACTAAGCCAAAAATCTCCATTCTAATTCTTTTCTTTACTAAGTGCAGTTTTGCACACCCCCCAAAGATCTGTCTTTGTTTCCTGAGCTACTATGTTCTTGGCCCAATGTTTTGATTCATGTCTGTTTGAACAGAGTCACAAGGGTTTAAGAGGTCAGAATTAGAGTAAGAGCCATCTCCTGTAACTTTAAGTTTCCTTTTCAATCAATGAAGAGAGAAAGGCACATTTTGAGAGTACGTGTTTTATACCTCTATTGTTAATTGGAATGAATAATTTTCAAGCACTGACTGTTTCTCTCCGGTGTCAATTAGATGGTGTTTGGTCATATTGATAAACCTAGATAACTAACTTTTAAGTACAATTTACACTATCTGATTGTCAATTCCCCCCCAATTATTTACTATAAACATTTCAAGTCAAAAGGAGTGGGTGGAAGTAGAACTTAGTCCTTAAATATTTTGATTAAATTTAAATATAGGAGGTTTGCCATTCAAAAAATACTTTTTCTTTGTATTGTCATGTATAACTTCTGCATGCAGTGTGTTTATAGTAAGTGTTACAGAAATTATTTATACTCTAGTCTATGTGGGTGAAGGCAAGCATACTTGAGGTTAGCATTCAGCTGAAATTTAACCCATGAGAAACACTGCCTCCTTCCCTGCTTACATCCTCTCCACTCCCATGCACGGAGTGGATAAAATCCTGCTGGATTTTCCACCTCATTATGTCATATTTTTTAGTTTTTTATTTGGTATGGGAGTATCCACTTTTCTTTTTGATAGTTCTTTCCATGACAAATTCCTTTTTTAGTATAGCTTTCTGGAGTTTTCTCAGTTTTTGTGTACATGGGGATAAAGTGACTTGTTTTGATTCAGTATAAATAAAAGCTATTAGATGCTTCTCTTGTAATTATGTGTTAAATTTAAACACAGACTACATGTCTTTGAGATGAATCATGTTGAAATGGAGACTTTTCTTCTGATATTTCACAGGGGGACAAAGGAAACCAAGGTGACAGCGGTATCCAGGTATATCAACTTTGTTCCTAGTGAAATCATCTGGCAATGCTATCAATACAAGTTTTAGGTGTTAATTCAGGCACTTTTATAAGATTAAGCTCCATAGAAAGTTTGCTTGAATAGCAGCAGTAACTCTCCTTCATGAAAATCAGCCCAGTATACCCAGTATGAATTTCCAGCTGCATTTCTAGGGCCTGAGCAGGCCTACCTACTGTACTGTAATAAGTGGAATTTTCTTTCTTGTTATCTGAAATCATGGTAATACCTACAAGAAAAAGTATGATATCACTGCTCAGATCCTGACTTGGTTCCTCTATGTTCAGAGTAGAAATTGTATTCTTTTGCACAGTTTCTGCTTTGATCTCTTGAAGAGTAACTTTTCAGACTGATTAGTCCTGGTTAGGATGACGTTTTAGGGTTTAACTCTTTGTGTTATTTTTCATAGTTTAATTACATGTACCAGATAAATGTATATTTTAAGAAAATGTGCTTCTTTTCTTAAGGGACTGAAAGGAGAGAAAGGAAGACAAGGAAATCCAGGCTTACAGGTACTGTTAAAAGAGGGATCCTAGTTCAAGAAAATCATAGAGATCCTAGTTTGAGACCACAATTCATATTTGTTTCTTAACACTACTTCCATCAACATGGATAGGTCTTTGCATCACATGAAATATATTTATGTACCACATGATTACATAGTTATATAAATTACCTCTTAAACAATCTTAATGTCTTTAAAATAACAAATACAACACATGTAGAGAAGATGGAGCCACATTTTTCTCAGCTGTGCATGCTAGAAGGATGAGAAGAAATGCACATGAATTGGAACGCAGAAAATCCCAGCTTGCTTTAGAGGAAAAGCCTTTTGCTTTGAGGGTGGTCAAACACTGGATCAGGCTGCTCACAGACATTTTGGCAAAACCTGTCTGGGCAGTGTGTTGGGTTGATCAAGTTGCGTCTGTTCTGCAAAGGAACTTGAACCCAAGGAAATCACTTCCAGGCTACATGTTTCTGTGCTTCTGGGATATTATATCTTGAGAAACAGACCATAAGTGCATTTTTTTATTATTGTATTAAATCCTTAATTATATAATAGTTTTATAAAATAGCTATAAATAATATAAAATGCAGATAACAGCACAAAGTGGCTTTTATGTAAAGGTTGTAAGAATAATACATGCGATGTTAAGATTTTGCATGTACCATGCTACATTTTCATACAGTTCATTATCTTCTAGACATTACTGGGAGTTATTGACATCTTCTGGGCTCATAAATTACAGATGTTTCCTGTTTCAGCTGCAAATCAGTGATATGCAGTTGTTTCTCTTTAACTCTGGGCCAGTGTATTCTGATTGTGTCATAGTTGGCTATCTTGTTGTACCACAGAAAATAACTATTAGTATTTATAAATACTTGTTAACTGCATACTCTGTCGTGTCTAAACAGAGAAGTATTTGTTAGAGGTACATATTTAAAACTAGACTTGGAAGGAAGCCACAGCTGCTTTTTTCAGAATTACGACATCGATACAGCTGCCTGTCTAGCCAGAAGGAGCTGATTCCTGTGGAGTATGGGCAGGAGATCTAGACTGTATGTTAGTTAACTCTCTCAGGCATTTGAAGGTTAACAGTAGTTCAACATTAAAGCTGAGCAGATTTTTTTAAAAGAAGCAGTTTAAACTAAAAGACCAGTCTTTGATTTTAAACAAATGTAGTGTCCTACTCTAGCATTTTACAAATTAAACATTCTGGGTTTTCCTTTTGTAAACGATATACAATTTTTTCATCTATTTATTTTTTTAATCATGAGGCAAAACAAAGTGATAGTGAAAGGAAACATTATTTTTCCCATAGAATGATGCAACTTGAATTGCTGGTGCTTGCTTTCTTTTTTTGGAGAAAGCTGAAAAAATAATGCAGACTGAGTCTAAAATTGTTTCCCATGCTTTTCTGATTTGGTTGGCAACCAAAAAAATCTTCTGGTATACAACACTAGGTCTTTCTAAGGTTTCTCAAGACTCCAAGACTTCTTAAAGATACAATACAGATTCCCTTGCACATAAGAGTGTATCAGAAAAGTGAACTGCCAACTTGCCATGGAACTTAATGGTCAGTAACATTATTGAAGCACCTGGTAGAAGGGACTCCAAAATCCTTTGCTACCATGCAAAATCTGGCTTACCACTGAGTTTCTATTTAAAAGGCTCTAAAATTAATTTATGCATAGTAAGACAGTATTAAACAGGTAGAATCAGTTTTCTGTTACTAGAACACAAAATTTTATTTCTTTTGTCTTTTCTAAAGTGAATAAGATTTTGTCTCTATGTTATGTTTGTTTTTAATATGTATGATATATTCGCAACTTATCCTCTTTGTATATGATATTAAAGGCATTAATGAATTGTTCATTCACCATGGTATAAATTTTTCATCATTATATGCAAGGGGTTTTTTTGTACAATAGCAATCACAGAATCTTTAAAAGTTGCCATTTGTGATTAATTATTGAAAACAAAGGATGCCAAGTAATTTGGTTCAGCCTGCTTTTTAAATTCTTTTTCATGTTATTTCTTAAAGGGAGTAGAAGGACTGAATGGAGAACGAGGAGAGGTAAATATTTTTGTAATGACAAATATAATATTACAAAATTATCCATTTGTTTCCACAAATTATATGATCTGTAAAATGTGTGTTTATAGTCTTACTTCTGTTCTCAGATGTCTGTAAGCAACAGAAGAGAAATTAATTGAGAAATATCGAGAAGAGAAAGAAATATTAGTTAAAAAGAGATGTAGTGAAATATATATTTCGTTAAATGAAATATTTTTAAAAATAACTAAAGCCAAGTATGTATTTTAAGGGAATTAAAAAGCCAACAAACTAACCAATAAAAACAATGAGAAAAAGTGGTTCAGGAAAGGAAATACTTAAAGGAAAAAGAATCTAGAGATTCTATGATCACTGCAAAATAAAAATACATTCATAAAAATACAGAATAGTATTATGATATTATTCAGCAGTAACCAATAATTGAAAGGCACAATATAGAAATAAGGAACAGGACACACAAAGAAGATCCTTCTTGTACCCCTTCCCTTTTTTTGGGGAGTCAGAAAGTTTGGAGCACATAAGTTAGAGATCAAGACCATTGTATTCAATGACAGTGTTGAGTTTACCTAATTCCTTTTGAGCTCTGCTGATATACTGTACTTTCAGCTTCTGTAAAAGTCTGTAGTAAGGATTTCCACAGATGAGCTCTTTGTCTTCTGTGTTTTAACTGTCACCAGTGAGATTTCTTTGTGTGCCTTTATTTCAAAGCCAATGGAAAGGAGTCTAGCAAAGCCTTTACAAGTATTTTTTTCAGAGGTTTCTGTTTTTTGAGACTGACTCAGAAAATGCAGGGTAGATTTTTTTCTCTCTACTACTAAGTCTATACAAGAATAACTCAGCTCAGCCTGAAACTTGAGGGGCATAGGGGAGAGTGTCCACAACGAGGCTGCATACAACTCTGAGCAACCTGGTCTAGTGGAAGGTGTTCCTGCCTATGGCAGGGGGTTTGTCAGAAGCTGCATTTGTTACTCTCCAGGATATTTTTAGAAGTCCCATCTTTTCTTTTTTTTTTTCCCTTGTGTTTGGCTAATGTATATATATTTATGGCCAAACTTTTTAATCTTTGTGTTGCATTTTTTTAAAAAATTGGTATTTAAAACGTTGATTTTGTTGGTTATTTTTTATTTATTTCATTGTTTAGTGAAATCAGAGTACAAATTTATTTAGAGATTTCTTTGTTCAAGTCTTTTAATTAAAGCATTGTTGCATATCAATAGCTGGATACATTAGGTGGAAGCCCAGTTCTGATAATTAAATAATTGTATGCATTTTAACATGTAAACTGTTTCACATGCTGCTGTGATTCTATGAAATACTTAAATTACAGTTTGACTTATAATTGTTTTGCTAAATCATTGTCAAAACTGTATACTATTGAACTAACTTCTTTAAATATTTTAAATCATGGCAATAATATATTTCTACAGAAAACTCATTTTAATATTTTTCTTACTATATGTTAAGCTATAATGATGTTGTGTTTATTTATTAAACCTATAGAATTAGTTGATTTTCTATTTTCATAAAATATGTTTTTTGTTAGACTCTGACTCCTCAATAAAAAGTTTCTTCAGCCTGTAATTCTCAGCACTTATTGAACTCTTCTCCTTTTTTAAATTTTCTTTTCCAGTAGCAAGGGTCAACAAACAAGGCCACACATGGGATGTGGTTGACCATTAAAAGACCAAGATATACTGCAGAAAATTTTCCCTCTGCAGTTTCATTTACTTTTTGGCAAGTTCTTCAGGCAGTTTCTGCTGATGCTTCCAACATTTTGTCCTGGTATTTTTATACTGGCTTCATGCCTCTAGTGTTTTTCTACAGTAGATGCCATTTTCCCAATATTCACTGTTTCTTAATGCTTTCTAACTCATTTAGTTCAAATAGATCCATTTGCAAGTCAGATGTCGTTTATGTAAACTTCATCCATAGCTGTAAAAGTAATTAAAAACAAAGCAAAACAAAAAACCCGAACCAAACCCAAACAACTCCTACCTATAAGAACAGAATGGTTTTCAGATCTCAGTATTCTAGTATAGCCACAGGCAGCTACATATGCTCCATGTGTTTATCTCTGAGCCTTGCTGACCATGTTAAAGGAGAAAAACCACCTTTGTAATTATGTAATTTGTAATTATGTAAGAAATGAACAAGTACAAATCTACATGATGTAATAAGAGGATCAATTATCTGTTACTACAACATTCAAGATGACAATATCAAAACAATAAAATGTTATTACAACTTTGGAAAAACTTCTGAATTAGTGTATAGCTTTTGAAGGTATGGACTGCTGTTCAGGTCATCTTTCCAGCAGTACTTTTAGGCACCTGACTGATACCTGTACTGCCTATCTGATTTTAGTGCCTAGGTCTCTGCATAAAACTAGATAATCCAGTACTGAATTTGAAGCTTGCTACCCTGCAGTAATTCTTGTGGAGAATTCTGGATTGTTACTAATTTAGACCAAGCCAGGAAGCTTTGAATTTTTCTGATTTATTCTGAAGAATTTTGATGAGTAATAGAGAAAATTAAACAAAATATAAATACCATAATTTCAAATTCAGTGTAAGTCTATGAAGACTGTGTGCATGAGTATTTCATAATTTCTTAAACTTCTATTATATGTTTCAGTAAGTTTTGTCATATATAATAGTCCTGTTCCCACAATTCTATCTAAAATAGTTGTAAAGAGTGAAAGAAAATTTTGAGGCAACTGATAATATCATGCAGAAGCTGTGCAGAAATGGAAGGAAAAAACTCATCAGAGAGCAAATGTAGTATACTGACTTTAATCTTGGGCATATACCAAATTACATTGTACTGATGTTTTGTTGGCTCCAGAGTGGGGAAAGGGTTCCACTTGAACTGTTGCAGTAGGTTTCCATACATAGAAGAACCATTGCTTTGATGAAGATATATCAAACTATTTTCCAGTATTATTTTAACCTTTTCCAGTGAAGCAAATGGACTATAGTTATTACCAGTCAACTGAAAAAAAAAACCAGAAGAATTGCTAACTCAAATCAAACTATTTTTTCCTTTGTCTTATATACTACAGACATAGGGGTCAAAGGCTTGATAATTACAGTAAGTTTCCAAGAACTTCAGTGATGCCAGAATTTCATCTCTAATTTTTCCAGCCTTCTAAGGAACTTAACATACTGTGAAAAAAATTCTAATTCTCATGAAAAAGAGAATAATGCCTTTTCTTCCATATGTTAATAATGAATACTAATTTTTAAATAGTAATTTGTAAATTAAATGGTTCTTTAAAGTTAAAAAAGGTAATTTGTTTCTAGCTATATTGGGTAATTGTATCTGAAACAGTTACCAAAGAATCTCAAAACTTCAATACGTCTCATCAATATCAAGTTAATATTTAGTGACAACTTATATTAATTTTATGAAGGTCATCAATAAAGATTTTCTCAGAATATGTTTTTGTGATGCTGCCTAGCTTCCAGATGATCGCTGAAGATACGATTGGCTTTTCATGGATTTTTCATTCCAGAAAGGTGAGAAAGGAGATCCAGGCATTCAAGGCATCAGTGGACAAAAAGGAGAATCTGGTGTCCAGGGTTTGGTTGGACCTCCTGGTCTCAGAGGTCAGCCAGGAGATCGAGGACCCCCAGGACCACCTGGATCAGATGGAAAACCTGTATGTACAGGACCTCAAACCTGTAATTTTGAGTACCTTAAAAACCACAAAGAAATTCATGATCTCTCTTGTTTTAACCGTTCTCTGTTCAATTCAGGCACGAGAATTTTCAGAAGAATTTATTCGACAGGTGTGTTCAGATGTACTGAGAAGTAAGTTTGAAAGCCTCTTTACTGTTTTTTTTTTCCTTGTTTGAAGTGCTAAAGAAGTTTCCTGATAATTGTAAAGTCTCCTTCTTGAAAACAAGTTCCGAATTGCCAATTTATCACTTGTTTTCTTGCAGGTGTGGATACATTTCCACACCACAGGTTCCATACTTTACCATCTTATTGCCTAAAGGTATCTTGTTCTCTAAAGAGATGAAACTGATTTTGTATTTGTGGTTAGGGGCACTACTTTTATTGTTTCAACACTCTAAGCAATTTTTTGTTTGAATTCTCTCAGCCCAGTTGCCTGCCATCCTGCAGAGTAGAAGACTACAAAGCTGTAACCATTGTCAGTCTCAAAGTGCTCCCCCAGGACTTCCAGGACCACCAGGTCCAAGAGGCCCTGAAGGACCAAGAGGGTTTCCTGGTTTACCAGGGAATGATGGCATTCCAGGGCTGATGGGTATCCCAGGTCGCCCTGGGGCTCGTGGGACAAGAGGTACTGTGTGCATATGTCATGGTGTAAATGGCCTTTGTGACTTGGTTTTCTCCTTCTGGTTTTGAGTGGGGTTAATGCAGGGTGGAGTAAGAGAATGGCTGGGCTTCTATGACAGAGTGTAATTGTGAACATGGTGCAGAGTGGATGTTTTCACTGCTTTCGAAGAACGCATGACAGAAGAAGAGAAAATACAAGAACTCAACAAGGTAGCTAGTGTTCAGTTCTACTGTAGTCAAACTGTTCTGATCTTTTTAGAGAGTTCTTAGTCTCATGTAAATGTTTCTAGCTGTGTTTAGATTATTTTTTTAGATCAGATATGCTTAGACATGGATTTCAATGCATTTCCATGTTTTCTAGTTTCATTTCTTCCAAACTTGTTTGGTTTTGCTATTTTAAGGAACAGTATTTATTCATTGGCTGCTTACTAGCTGCACTGATTTTTGGCATGTGACAACTTTTAGACTCCCCCTGATTTCCTGAGTTTTTGTCCTTTTGTTCTTTTTATCTCAAAAGGATTTTTACTCCTTTCTTTATGCTTTTCTTAAACATTCTGGATTCTTTTTAAGCAAGCTAAGGTTTATACATTCAGGTAACTCAGCTGTCCAAACATTCCAACTGATTTCTTTGATGTATTTGCAGACTTTATATTAAGTATGCATATGTAGTCTGGAACTAGAGAAAGAGACTGGGTGATGTCCATAATTTGGTAACTGGTAGGATCAAAATAATCAGGAAAGCTGTATAAAATACAGCTAACTAGTAATGTGCCAAGGGTAAGCAGACAAATGGTTGGTAAATATTTACTTTCTTTTTGACATTACCTGTGACCTAGAACATCAAATTCATTTGGGATGTAATAAAGATTTGCCTGTAGTGCTTTTATAATTTCCTCTCCAATAGGAGAATGTACAGTTTTCCTCTGAAGCATTCACTAACAGGTCTGGCTATTCCATAAGAGTTGGAAAAATGTGTATATGTCTCTATGAAGAAACTGAATTCACTGGGTTGTAAGTGTAAGAGAGCTCATATTTTTACACTCTCAGTATTTCTTTGGTGGAGATTTAATTCTGCTGTATGTTGTAGAAGATTGTCTATATATTCTGTATTCCACACCGACTCTGGTGAATAACTTACACTTCTGTCATACAACTTCTTAAAGTCTTTGCCGGTTGGAAAGCAATGACAGCAAATTTTTTTAATTGCCTATCATCTATTCCCTCAGCTCATAATGACTGTCTGCTTAACAAGTGCTATATCAGCTCTAAATCGAGTAGAAATTAGGATAATTTAGAACTCAGTTGCACTGTGTGGGTTACAAGAAAATGCTTGTTTTACATCCTATTATTTGCTTTTGAAATATTAGGTATTTTATTCAATAAATATTATCAAATGCTGACTTCCTAGTTCATTGGATGAAAGTAGTGTGCAAAGATATACCTGTGTTTGCTAATTCACAGGACTGCCAGGGAAAAACGGTGCAAAAGGCAATCAAGGAATTGGGGTTCCTGGGATCCAAGGCCCCCCAGGACCTCCAGGTGAGGGATGGTTTAGCTGTGCAGATTCAGTGCATGCTAATAATTTATTATTTCCAAATAAGTGTTTGTGGGATTTGGGAAAAACTGAAGTAGTTTGTACATATCTTAATTGCCACATATGTTTTAGGGATAATGACTGTCTCTTACATGCCCTTATAAATTGTCATATAATACATAATTTAATATAAGATGTCTTGTAGAGATTGGTACCTGAGACATTTGATAGATGGATCCTGAAATCAGCCATTATCTAAAAACTGAGCCCTGATATGATTATGTGACATGTGAGCATTGCTTAGTGAGGGAATATATTCTTCCTAATATTAATGTATGTATAAAAAATGCAGAGTTGGGTGTTTGGAACAAATATTAGGGCCTGATCCAAATCCAGAGTAACAAATAGAAATAGGGGGACTGATTCATGTGATGGTGGTTCCAGATTATGTAAAGTATAACAGTGTGCTAAAGCAGATTTTTATATTTTCCTGTAAAAGTTATTTTTATTTAAAGTGTTTTCCATGTGCTTTTAAAAAAACCTTAGTAAGGTATCATGTTGTGTATATAAACATATAAGCAGTTTGTGACAAGGAATGTCTTTTTCAGGAAATGTTTTCTTTATCTGCATACTTCACCAAAGAGCAGGGGTGTGTGTGGAGGGGTGGATCTGTTCTTGCTCTTGTTTTTATTTCAGTAGTCATGTATTTGTTTATTGCATGTGTGTTATTAAGGTCCTGAAGGTCCGCCAGGTATGAGTAAGGAAGGACGTCCTGGAGAGCGTGGGCAGCCTGGTAAAGATGGAGATCGTGGTACTCCGGGAATACCTGGACCGGTTGGACCCCCTGGAATTTGTGATCCATCACTATGTTTTAGTGTAATTGTGGGGAGAGATCCATTTAGAAAAGGACCAAATTATTAATTTGTGATATGATAATTTAGAAGAATAGGTATGGTGCTTGTCTTTTATGGTCTTTCAAATCTCAGGAAGGTGACCAGCAATAATCCAATAAGCAGGAACAAAAGTACCTCTGACATTATAAATATTATAAACATTATAAATAACGAACCCAAAGGTTATACATTCCTTTAGACAAGAAACTCCAAAACCCCAATGACTTTTTTTATACCTTGCACTGGTTGAATATCATCTGTTTTGAAAGAGTTTTTATAGGAATTAACTATAATATTTGATATTTAGTATTTAAGTGTCCTATAATTCTCCTTTTACCACTGAAGTCCTTTGCAAAATTGCTGGAAACACCACTGGGAGCAGGATTAGGTCTTAAATGGCATTGGTCAGGTATAAGTTACTGTGAAATTTTTCACATGCAGCCAGCATACACAGTATTTGATTTTGAAAGAATGTGGCTGGCTTTGACTTCATATGTGTGTGAATTTCACTGGCTTGTGTACGTTTCATATGTCATGGCTCCAGATGTTCTGTGAGCGAAAGCCTATATCAGATTCTTATAAATTAAGATAAATATCTGAATAATCATGGAAGAAATATCACCTATTTTGCCATGCAACTGTGCTTGAAACTGAGGTGAAATGCAAGGGTAGAACTACTTGTTCAAGGGTCAAGGTTTTATTGAAGATGGTACTGTCTAAAGATTTAAAGATTTAAAGGTTCCGTGTGGGTGATTCAACTTACATGAAAATAGCATTAAAAATAAAAAAAGAACGAAAGACTGATACAGCTGGCTATGATACAGTAGCTGTGATTTGACAAAATTAAAGATTAAAAAATGTTTGCACAACCCCGATGTAACAGTTCCGTGTAATGGAATATTAAGTTATATACCCTTTGCTGTTTCTCCTCAAGGACTGCATTGCCAAATTGAAGAAGCAGGTTTACAAGGAGAAAGGTCTAGCTGGTGGCTGACCAGCTGCAATGTTTGTTATGCTGTTTCCTTTTTCATTTTAAACAAGCTGTGTGTAATTTTCGTTGTAAGCTTTGCTAATGAGTTGTATTGCTTGCTTTTACATAAAGAGCAAAGCCACAGTTCCTATGACAATTTAAAATCCGTTTCTTAAATTAAGGCAGAATCTTGTATTGAACTTAACTGATGCTTCATAAGTGACTTCTCTAATGGATTGTTTTTCTGTTGTCCTACTATCAGAGAGTGGTAATATGCTTGACATTCAAGGTAAAATAAAATTTTGTAAAAAACTGGTGATAGTTTGATGAGCAATTGCAAGAGTTGCCTTTCTCCTGTGTTGCAGAGCAGAGTGATGTCTGTAATACATGGAGGGGTGGTTCCACCTGGCAGCTGTGCTTTTGCTCTCCAGCGTCTTTCCATTTTCTCTGGAGAAAGCATTTTCTCTTGGAGCAGCACCTTTCTGCTGGGCTCCTGATGCCTGTGGTGCCAGAGCAACCAACTGCACTGTGCCTGGTAGCTGCAGCCTGCCCAGAGCTGTGGCCTGTGGAAGGGTGATTGCAGTGAGTAGCTTAGCCAAACCACAGCCCTGGTTATACTGGAGTGTGATCATTAGCATCTCATAAAATCTAGTCTAAAATCCTCCAAAAGGATTCGTGAAAGCAACTGATATGGACCTCAGAAATTAGGCTGTGCATGAAGTTTTCTCCCCAGACAAGTGATTCTCAGTACACAATATAAGACTGCACCTGTGTGCAACCATTGATTGAATTTGTGGAAAAAATAACCTAGAAACCTCTTAATTTGTTGTTTTCAATCTCACACTGTTTATTTTTTGAGAAATGAAAGTGACACATTGCTAGGTCAGTGTAGTGGGTTTGTAACCCTCCCTGGGAGGGAAATGGGACTAGGATAGGTCACCTGATGTATATTTTACCAGTAAGGTACTCCATGTTATGTCAGCTCAGATATAAAGAGATGGGAAGGAAACAACTCCCTCTCTTCTCTGGGATGGTTGCATGGGATAGATGGCTGTTTTCAGAGGAGGAAAACACCTTTCATGGGGAAGTAGTCTTTATTTTTAGTTTTCCCTGTGTGTATAGTGGTTATAGTTTTTTTTTTCTTCTCTGCGTAAATATAAAACTGCCTTTCTTAGCAGCCTCAATTTTGCAAGTTTTTTTTCTTCCCCCCCCCCGTTCCCTCCTCCTTCTCCCTCTGGGGGGGATTGGGAGGAGTCTCGGTGGACACCGGCTGTTCAGCTAAAGTACCAATAACAGTCAGGAAGGAATCAGGATCCCAGCATACTTGTAGAACCTTTCTGAGCTCTCCACACTGCATGCTAATTTAAATCCACATTTAACACACATTTTTCAGTAAGATGTATGATGGTGGGAATGGTGAGTCTGAGAGGAAGCATAACCAGAAACAAAAAGAGAAAGTCAGGAGGACCTCTGACTGCAGTGAATACAAACAGAAAAACAGAATTCCTTACTTGTAGAAAAACCTCTTGATTTTCAGCCAGTTTGATTGGTAACTTTGGGTACGATTTCATTTGATGAAATTAACACATATATCAAGCTTCCATATTAAAAGTAGTGCTATTGTCACCCCTTTAGTCCTATTAGAGGATTGTTTCTGAATGACTGACTGAGCATCTACGTGTAATTTCCAATCTGCATCTATTAATTGTCCCTTTCTTGTTGTTTTTTACGTGTCTGGCCAGTTTCTATGCAAGCTCAGCTTTTGCTTTTCTGTCTGCATTTCTGCATACCCTGGCAGTGCCCCGGTAGTTTTCAACAGGTTTTTGTCCACTTTTCCAACTCTGGAATGCTTCTCTTTTGAGCCAACTCAGAAGCTCACAGTTAAGCCAAGGTGGTCTCTTGCTCTGGCTACTTCCCTACCTTTAAAAGGGGATTAACTGTTTTTGTTCTTCTGGGAAGAGAGTTTAGAAAGGCTCCCAGCACTCACTAGCTTCCTCATGAAAGCTTCCCATGAAATCCTTCACAATTTAGCTCTGAGAGAGCTGAAATTTGTTCTTCTAAACTTTAAAATGTTTGTTCTAATACTAACCTTCAGCATGGTCAGCAGGATCCCAAATTCCATGGTATTATGATTGCTGCATCCAAGGCTATCCCTAACTGAGATATTACAAAGCAAACTTTCTTGTTTTGTGAGCAGCAGGGCCAGCAGTGCCTTGTTCCTGGTTGGCACATCTAACATTTGTACAAGGAAGAAGCAGTCCTCTACACATTCCAGAAATCTGGTGGGTGACATGAGCTGCTGTATTGTTCTTTCAATGAACATGTGGGGTAGTTGAAGTCACCCATAAGAACCAGGTTCTGTGACCCAAAACTTGTTTAAGTGATCCAAATACTTTTCCATTGGTCTTACTCTCTTGATTAGGAGGTCAGTAGCAGATGCCTACTGTAAGATCCCCCTTGGAGAAGACCCCTCTGATCTTGACCAAGAAGCATTGTGAGACACTGGATTATTGTATTAATTATTGTCTTGGACCAGCTGGGGGGGGGTGTGTGTGGAATGGGACAGGTCAAATTTCATGAAGGTGAGGTGATGACCTGCCCCATACCCCAGCCCCTGTGAGCCTCATTGGGAGACCTTGGAGAAGCTGTCAGTCAAGACCAACCTGGGGGTGCTGCCCCATTCCACACCTCAGAGACCTTAACCCAGTATGGTATAAACTGGAGTATTATCAGATTAATGATCCACAGGAGAGAGCCTCTTATTTATGATTGATGCAAACTATGTAAGGTTCTTGCAAATGTTGATCTGCAGTCAGAAGCTGTGAATTAAAAAAAATCACAGTGAAACATGTCACCGTCTGTCTATCAGATATTTTCTGGAAACAGTTACTAGAAACTCTGTTAACTGACATTTCCTTACTCTCTTGATGATAGACTTTAAAACTGGATCTCGGGCTAATTTTAAGCAGAGGGTAAGATGCAAAAAAAATTTCTGGACATTTTTTATTAGTATCTTGCTGTGTGACTTTTAGTTAAGAAATATACTTCCTGGTGGGTCTAGTGCCTGTTGGTGTCAGTAGAGGAACTATGATCCACTAAACTAAATTTTTAATATAACTTCAGCTCATAATATCTCTGTGTGCATAAAATAGGTTTAACATTTACCACTTTACTATGCTCATCGATTGCTATTGTCTCGCAGATACTGAGGCATACACTTGAACATAAAGATGCAGAATTGCAAAGTATTACTGTGGGAACTGGATTTCTTAATGAAAGCTTATTGCTGTATGGAGCTCAGCAATTTTCACCTCTGAGAATCATGATCTTCTTAAAGAGGTTTGTAGTAAATACATATGGAGTGATGTGTCTCTCTCTCTCTGTGTATATATATATGATTTAGTAAAAGAACAGATGTCACAGATGGTTTCCACATGTGCAGATTTTTTTGGTGAATATATATATGTATATATATTGTGTACGTATATGTATCATTCTCAGAAAGATATCATAATCATCCAAATGGAAATAGAAAGTAAAAGACTAAAATCACAGAATCATAGAATGGCTTGGTTGGAAGGGACCTTAAAGATCATCTAGTTCCAACCTCCTGCAGGGACATCTCCTTCCACTAGAGCAGGTTGCTCAGAGCTCCATGCAACCTGTCCTTGAACACTTCCAGAGATGGAGCATTCACAATTTCTCTGGTCAACCTGTGCCAGTGCCTCACCACTCTCACAGTAAACAATGTCATCCTAATATCTAATCTGAGCCTTCTCTCTTTCAGTTTGAAACCATTCCCCCTTGGCCTGTTACTAGTCTTTCTCTATCTTACAGGGTCCCTTTAGTTATTGGAAGGTTTCAATTAGGTCACCTCAAAGCCTTCTTTTCCCCAGGCTGAACAATCCCAATTCTGTGAGCTTTTCCTTGTAGGAGAGGCGCTCCATCCCATGAATCATCTTGGTCACCTCCTCTAGACTCACTCCAACAGGTCCTTCTTGTGCTAGGGAACCCCAGAGCTGGATGCAGCACTCAAGGTGGGGTCTCCACTCTACTCGAGAGTGGAGGGGACAGAATCACCTCCTTTGACCTGCTGGCCACACTGCTTGTGATGCTGCCCAGGATACAATTGACTTTCTGGGCTGCAAATGCACATTACTGGATCATGTCCAGCCTCTCATCCACTAGCACCCCCAAGTCCTTGGCAGGGCTGCTCTCAATCTGTCAATCCCCTGGCCTGTACTGATGCAGGAGGTTGTCCTGATACTGGTGCAGGACCTTGCAGTTGGTCCTTTTAAACCTTATGAGTTTAAAAGGGCCTGCTTCTAGAGCTTGTCCAGGTACCTCTGGATGGCATCCCATCATTCTAGACTGTGTGGTCTAGTCTAGAAAATCTAGTCTTTTAAGAACTGAACTATTACAGTCCTTTTACTGCTTCAGAGCCAGATTGTCAATGTCAGCTTGAGGTGTAGCCAGTAAATATCAAGGTTGGTCAGCCTGTTAGAGGAAGAGCTGAGAATTGTTAGCTGTGCATCTTTCAGAACTAGAGAATCTCATTTCTCAGAAAACTCAAGGTGCATTAAAATGGAATTTCTTATTAATGGCATCTGACTATCTTGGCAATGAACACTGTCAGGAACTGTCACTACAGTTCACACAGATTGAATCCAACCACTGTGAAAAGATACTACAACTTTTTTTCTGTAGGGGGAACACATAGATGAGAAATAAAAGGGGTTTACTGTCTCTGCTGAATATGGATTAAGAGGTATTTTAACAACTATTGCCTTCTGGGATGATACTGCAATGTTTAAAACTTGAATTAATATAAAAAAATTTTATGAGTTATTTGTTTTGTTGATAAGCAAGATTTTCTTATAGCGTACATTACATATGTATCTTAAAGAATCTAAGTGCATTTTTATAATGAGGAAGTCATTACTCTGCGATTCCTGACTTTTTCTTTACAAGCATCTTTCTCCTCTCAGTATTTGCTACCTTTGCATAAAGTGCTTTTTGCTATCAAAAAATATTCTGGTGACATTCCAGTGTATTGTATTATTCTGCTTTATGCTTTTCTTTCTTGGAAAAAGATGCAATAGAAGATGTTCTTCCAGAAGTGATGTCTGGCCACTCAGCCAGCTCTCCCAAAGCTGTATTGGCGGGTTGGAAGCTTGGTTGTCTGCCATGGGCTTAAAGAACTACTTAAGCGCTGTGTATTGATTTTCTGACACTTTTTCCTAATTTTCTGCTTTTAAAAGTATATAGTGTTCTTCCACTTAAGGAAAAAGTAGGTGAGAATTCATCAGAAAATTTAGCCATTTGGCTGTTACAGCCTTGTATGTCCATAATGCCTGCAAAATGTCTTTCTCATGTTGGAAGTTCATAAACTCCAGAGTGTTTCGTCTGTTGTTTTGTGATTTTCCTTTTTTAAAGCATGAAAAAAATTCATAGTATCTCTGGGGCACACTGAAATCACATATTTAATATAATGCAAAAACCCTAGTAATGCCTAGAAACTGTGTTTCAAATCAATAATTTTATTGAACTGTTGAAAAACATAATGCTACCTGAGAGATGGAGGAAAAAAAAGCTCTCTTCTAACAGGAGCATGATTCTTCAAGGTATGCAAGGCTTTTACTGATGTGGGAGTGAATGTTACCTCTAATGTAGCCAAGATGGAGCCTGAAGAAAACCCTTAAGCAGTACAGTAGGCTGGGTAGCAAATGAAGGAGAAGGAAAAGGTCATTCACTTTATTCCTTCATTCTAATATAATATGAATTGAATGAATTGTGCTTCTCCTTGTCCTTATCGAAAATTTTGAGAAAATACAGTCTAGATACAAAGTGACAGACCTCCCAGAAGTGAAAGCTCAAGATGAATGTGCCAGTGATGAGCACCAGGAATCTCCAGAAGCTGAGACCAAAGTTCTGGATGAGAATTCAAGGGATCATAATAGCTGTCCCATCCTGATATTATCTAACTCCTGCTCTGGAAATTGGCAGGCAAATGCCAGCACTTAATAGTGTTTGTGTTATGAAAGTTTAAAGAGATTTTTTTATATACACAGTAAGTCCTTTCATAATACTTCTTAGAAAAAAAAAGAACAAACCTAGAACTTAGGAAGAAGAACCTGGATTTGTGTGTTCTGGTCACATAAAGCTCGTACTGAATATCCAAAGCCATCTGTGCTGGACACTAAGTTAGTTTGCCTTCCTGTGGAAGGGGCTGAACAGGCATTCGTAAAATCCCCTATACTTTCTTTCCCCCCCCACTGCACCAGAGCATCTCTCACATCCAGGAATCCAGCAGCCTATAGGTTTCTCAAGGGCAGTTATTCTTACTCAAGCTAACAGAAACACAGAGTTCAGTACTCATTTACTCTTTAGTATTCACTGTAAACAAATTACTGCTAAATTATGAGTCAAACCTTTGGTGCACACTAGTGTCTTTTGGAGGTGCCTGCCGTATGCCAACAGGCATACATACCACTGAAGTCATACGTAGGTGTCTAATGGTGGTACCCACAAAGTACCAACTGGCAGAAGTAAACAGCTATTAAAAGTTACTATCAGTGTTCCTTTAACAGGTAGATGTAGTAGATAATAAGTAGGAAAACTTACTTGTTTAGTGGATAAACTCAGGCAGGGTCTGCCATGAGAAGGTAAATTTTATAAAGCTCAAAATAGAAGGAGATTATTACCATTTTTCCTCACAATGACATCATTCCCATAAGGATTCCTTTATATTACATGCATACTGGCAAAAGCTTGAGAAACGTTGGAGTAATACTTTGATAGTCATCATGGCTCGGCTTCGTGAACGAAGATTTGGGAAAGGCTCTATCCACATCTGCTACAGGCACGCTGGTGGCTTATGAGGCCAATACGTGACAGACATATCCGATTGCAAAAGGCACAGCAGAAAGACTCCTTAGATGGTAAATTCTGCAAGACACGGTTCTTTTCTGCGTTGCCTTTTTTCCTCGAGAGTGATCCTGCGTGCGTTCTCAAAGGAAGCAGCAGCGTTATAGATGGTGTGTCTCCAGACCTCCCGATTGGAGGCCAGAGTAGACCAGTTATGGTGATCAATATGGCCAAGGCTGAGATGCTGTTTCAGGGAGTCCTTGTATCTTTTCTTCGGGGCTCCTCTCATGCGGCAGCCATTATAATAAGTTTTACTGGTTGAGAAATTGATAGCATAGCTCTGACTACTGTATTTTTTATTAAAAGCTGGATGAAGGGTGAGTAAGCCAGTATTTAATGTATAAATGGTGATCAGCTAACAAGAAGCATCTTGGAGCTATGCTTGATAAGGGGATGGGTTAATGCCTGTAAACATTCTAGTGACTCCTAGTGGGGAGACTCCCGCTCCTATCTGTCACAAGCTTGAGCTCTTACTGCACCTGCACATGGTAAGAATGACAAGAGATTAATTGATTAATTCCCAGCAGGCTGAGGGACATTGCTGCTGAATGTAATGCAGCTGAACTAAATTCCCATCTATAACAGAGAAAGGGAGAAGGCAGTAAACTAGAAAACAGTTATCAGAACTCAGAATTTTGAGATGTTGAAAGTTTTTGGTAGCAAAGAATGGCTCTGTGACAAGACAATGTGTGGAGAATTTTGATGCATCTTTGGTTATGACAGGTTTGCCTTCAACAAGTGTCTTTGTGGAAGAGTTAGTTTTCACCTGAATTGTTAGCAAACTAGTTGACCTTATAGACCAATTGAAAAAAATGGTAAACAGCTAATAAATTGTAGCTATCTTTCTGGCTGTGGAATGAGTATTTTATTTATATATGTAGCTGGGACAATATAGGCTCTATATCTGTGAGAGTGCTGTGCAGCCATCTAGCCAGGATGCTGGTATAGAAATATATGTCCTGCTGACTGGAGTCAACTGGATTAAAAATAACAGAAGCCACCTCATCCCCGCTTCTAGTTACATGTAGCATGGGAGTATGATTAGAGAAGAAGCATTGATGTGATAAAAGAGAGAAGAAGTTAACTCTCAGCTTTTAAGCAGAGTAGAAGGCAGTAAGGACACTGTTACAAGTGAGAGAGGCAAATTCCACTGAAATTATAAATTTTATACAGTTAATACTGTTACAGTGTGAACTCTAAGAAACAGGAAGTACAGTTTTCATTTCAGGTTGGGATTTTCTTTGCCTTTTATGTTTTAAAGGCCAGGTAATATCTGTAGGGTGATCTCCTCCAAAGTGTAATCCGTAGAAATGTCATGATTTTTAATGGCTTTCTCTCTCTTTCTTTCTGTTCTTCTCCACTAGGTCATATCCATAGCCTATCTACTTTGACATCCATGTATAAGGGATCCATTCACAGGGTCCCTACAATATATTCGTTCTTTCCTTCCACGTGATACTGATACTTTATTTGGTTTTTTTTTTCCCTTCTATTTGCAAATGACTTTTTTCTTTAATCTCACTTTCATTTTCTTTTTTTTAATATTACATTTCTGCTTTTTTAAAAGCTGTATCACACTGTCTATCTGTGTTTTTATCCACATCTTTCTTCTACTTCAGTCTCTCCTGCTTGCAATGCTCCTGTAAAAAGGAGATGCAAAAGCCAAGTATTTTCTTGGTATAAATATATATTTTCTTGAGGTATAAAGTGAGTTACTGGCAGATCTGCAGCCTGTAGCCTGGCTGTTGAGAGCTGTGTGCATAATCCATTACCACGGTGTGATTGTTCTCTCTGTTTGCTGAGTTGTGTGAGATGGGACTGCTGGGAGGAGGTGGCAGTTGCTGAACAGATGTGCTGAACAGAAGGATTCAAATAACTGGTGTTCTGGAGAATCTTTTTGTCATGGGAAGGGGCTCTGAGATTCCAACAGGGAAAATCTTCACTGCATTTTTTCTATTTTGTGGCTGTTACCAATGCTGGAAGAATCTGATAGTAGAAATAGTCATTCTCAAGTAAACTTTTTACCCGTTTGAAGCTGGTTTCTAACATTGCCCATACAGCAAATACAGCTTAAACCCCTTACTGTGCATCCCTTCCTTTACTGCTTAAAAACTGAGGCTGAGTGTTTCTTTTATTAAACAAGTTAGAGCTGGCTAGAGATATAACTAGATGCAATGTAATTCTGCAATATAATTTATATTGTGCAATATAATGTAGTCTAATATAATTGCAATAAAAAATGTGCAATATAATGTAAGTGGTGAGACACTGGAACAGGTTGCCCAGAAAAGTTCCTCATCCCTGGAAGTGTTCAAGGCCATGGGCAGGGACACCTTCCACTAGACCAGGTTGTTGGTCAATGCATATGATATGAACATTTATTCCTTGCAAGATTATGCAATGTATGCATTAATGGTATGTGCCATTAACTTCAAGGAAGTCAAAAAGGAAAATCTTAATGTCAGTTCTAAACTCGTCAAAATTGAGGACCACCTTTTCTCAGCGTTACAACCATTTCTCACATTTACTCCATCTGTTGTGCCCATATGCCAAGTAGAGAAATACTGTGTTTGGAAGAAGTGACATTTCAATTTCCAGTAAAATATTTGGATCCTGCAGAACTTTATATATACATAACAAAATGTTCTTCCATCTAAATGTTTAAAACAAATGTTTAAATAATTGTCATCTGTTAAAGTGCCCTTAGAGCACTGGGCACTGGGTGGTGACAAATGGAAATTAATTTTATAGCAAATATACTTATGGGAATTATTTTATGGTTATGGGAGTTGTTCCAGCATATCCTTGATGATCAACAACCATGTTTGCTGTGCTAGATCATCAAAAGAAAGACATGTGGTTGTACACTTGGGCACGTTGTTTTCAGACAACCTCATCTGCTCATTTCCTTTCTACATATAATAGCAGGGGTATTTTCTCCCCTTCCTCTGTCACAGCTTTTCAGTGTCTTTCAGGAGCTGCTTGCCTTAATACTGTCAGAGAAATTCCAGGTTAAGTGATGGATTTCTGTACTTTCACATCTGTGTTGCAAGTGGAATCAGTTGATCTCTCTTCTGTCTTAATTTCTGTTTTGCAATTCTTGTTTTTGTGGAGGGCCTCAGCTTGGCATCCAGGAGGTCTTTCACATACATTTAGATTCAGAAAGCCATGTAGTCCACCCACCTGAGGCTCAATTCACCTGCCTGCATACCTGCCTGTATATATGTGTGTGTGTGTATGTGTGTGTATATATATGTATACACATTTATGTGGTGTATATATACATATATATACATATATACCTCTACACATATGTGGTGTATATGTAAACATATAAAAGAAATACCATATATATGTATGTGGTATATGGTTAGCTTGCAGATACCTGTATGCAGCTTGTGTGAGAGGCTGTCACTAAACTATGAGATATATGAAGCTTCAGAAATTACTTCCTTTCCTTACTTTTGTTATTTCTTATCCATTGGATCACTGATTTGGTGAACCACAGGTGTACATGCAAGTAGATAAATAAACTCATTGAGGCTATTAGACCTAGAAGTACTCGTGGGCTTCAAACTAGACATGTATATGTGCTTTATTTATTTGTGGCTGTCTAATTAGTGGTATAAATATTGTCAAAAGCGGTACATGTGAAACAGTGTATAATAACAGCTTTGTCAAAGCCCCTCAGTGCTGGGGAGGGGAGCAAAACATCCATCCCATTAGCCACATCTGAAGTTAGACATGTGAGGATTTTCTCTTGATACCTACCCGTATGATTGTTATTTCCCTTTCCTATAAAGTGGGCTACGTTTGAAAACACTCATCCAAAATACAGGTGAGAGCATTTGATTCCTGCTTGAGACTGAAGGGTTCAATATGCCTGAAAGGAGTAGGAGGGAGAGAACTGTACAGGCTGGGGGGCACCTACCCAGAAGTTGTGTGAGGAGGTGGAAATACTACTGCTGCCCCCAGAGAAGTTTAGACGTCTGAATGCCCATTGCCTACAGAAACAGCTTTTGAAGAGACCCAGCTGCATTGCTTGCTGTGCTGTCTTAAAAGTCCCAGAGAGACCCAGCTGCACTGTCTTAAAAGTCAGACCACTGTGTTGTGCTCCCACGCTGGTGCAAAGCTTACAGAGCGGCATGAGTTAAACAAGGTGTGAAAGCACTCACAGGTAGTCTTTAAGCTGGTGTTTTGGCTGGGAGCTTGAGTGTCTTCAAGCCAAGAGGGCTGAAACTCCTTGATTCCTGGATGTTTCCCCTAGTGCCTGGGCACAATGGGTGCTGCTGCAGACCTTGTAGATGGGTTGCTGCGCTTTGAAGGACATTGCGAGTGGCAGAGCTGGCTGCGGCGGGGATCCTGGAACAAGGGTCACAGCAGGATTTCTGCAGGGGACAACCCAGCCCAGGCAACCTACCTGGCTGAGAAATAAGCCATGTACCGAGTTTCTCCACTTTGCTGGTGTCAGAGAACTCCCGGCACATTCTCTGCTGCTACTATCCTGCATGCTGGAGCCCACTGAGTCCTTTGGGCCAAAACTGCTACCTCCATACTCCCTCCCACACAACCCAAATTTGAACTGACAGTACATGCAGTGAAGCAGGGGAGCTTCTGCCCCCCTCCTGGGGCAGTGTGGGGAGCTCTGAGAGCATGGGGAGCTTCTGCCCCCCTCCTGGGGCAGTGTGGGGAGCTCTGAGAGCATGGTAACCCCAGGGGCACCTGAGATGGTAGGAGGTGTCTGGGCCAGGCACAGACCCTGTCATGAAGCCAGAAAGGCTGTTTTTTGCTAAAACATTCTTCTTGGTATTCCCTCACATGGATAGTGGAGATAGGGCTTGATTTCAGGCACCAGATCAACTTCACATCTGTTTTTAAGAAGCAGTATCACTGCTGTCTAAATACTTGGGGGACTTCAAAGGAGAAGGTGCGGCAGCACGGAGTCTGGGCTGCTCTCTGCATCAGCAGTGGCTGGCTAAGGGAGATTTCAGCATCAAGGCTTTTGAGTGAAACATTCGATAAAATGTGTTGTGGGTTTGGCCAGTTCAAGTCCTGATTCTGGGCCCAAATGAGGGCCCTAACTTACTATACACATAAAAGACAGAAAGCTCCACCTGAGGTTAATAATTGCCATCCTAAAAAATTCTTCCTACAATTCCATTCTTCCATTCATTCCATTAAATTGTTATGTTTCCTTTTTTTCACAATCTGGTATGTTTTTTCATTCCTGAAAAGTCAAACAAAGCTTTTTCAGTAAAAAGATACAAAAGAAGGGGCTGAGGGAGTGGGGGGAAGAAGCCAAGAAGGCAGATAAACCTATTACAATCAAACAAATAAGATGCCTATGTGTACACAAGTGGGATATATTTTAAAAGGCAGTCAGAAGGCCCAAAGCCTTACTCTCTGCTTCACCCCAAACTTTTTTTAAATAACATGGCACAAAAAACTAGCTGAGAAATTCCATACATAAGTATCTAATTACTTATTATTTAATTATGAGAAAGAATCTACATTAAATGAAAACCACTTGGGTTTAGTAGCTGAAGGGAGTTGCTATTTTCTTCATCATTTTTAGGACAATGGAGCATCATTTCTGTGATGAAAAAAGCAAAGACTGTTTTATTTCTGTCCAATTTCTCACTCAGATGTTTAATTCCCTCGTCCATCTTCCAAATCTTCTCCCGACTGGATATCGGTTCCTCACTGAATGTATTTTTTCTAAAAATCTGTGGGTTAAACTGCTCAGCTTTTGTATACTCTTCATGATTTTGTAGTTCACTATCACATCCTTCCTGAAATACCTCTTTTTCAGTTCTTAATCTTCTTAATGGTCTTTTGTATAGGAGTCTCTCCGTATCATCCTTATTGCCTGCTTTTCTGAGCTTTTCCTAGTTGTATGATATTCTGAAAAGCAGGATGCCATGGCATGATGCAGTGTTTTATGTTTTCTGTATTGTGTTTACTGTGTTATGATATATATTCTTCTTTTATTATAGTAATTCCAAATAATCTTTGACTTTTGTCTGTGTCTGAGCTTTGAGTTAATGTTTTCACAAATAAAGCAACTGAGGCCTTTGAGATGTAATAAGAAATTCAGACATACCTTTCTGTATCTGTGCTTAGGAATTATTTCCCCCCTAGGCTTTCACTTACTGGATAATGGCTTTCATCTTCAGGCAATTTAATTACCTGGTAACTCCTTCTAGTGAAAACTATTTATTGCCTTATTCAGCCAGTCCTAGATTTCATGATCCTGAGTGCATCTGTGTCATCTGTGGACTTGGTAACAGTTGTGAACTTGGCAACAGTTTTGAACTCATTATTTGTTCGTTTTCCACATACATTCTGAAAATATGGAGCAGCAAAAAAGGCTTGAGAGCAGATTCTTGCTGTCTCAGTCCCTTTATTTATTGTTGCCTTACTTTCTGTCTTTAACTAATTACTAATCTCCTAGAAGACTTTTTTCTCTTAGTGCATGATAATTTCTTTTCTTCAGTTTAGCAAGGGCTCTTGCTGAGAATCTTTGAAAAATCACACATACTGCATTCCAATGATCATTCTTAACTGCATTCTTATTAAATATTTTTGTTCTCTTACTCTGGGTATATTTTCCTCTCTGGTTACATGTTGAATTATGTAAGCAGTTTTCTTAATTGAAATATTTTTATTTTCTCCTTTTCTGCTATTTATCTATACTTACTTCTTTTCCTCCATTTGCTAAGATTCTAACTTGCTGTTCAAAAGCTCTCCATCATGCCTGCAAACCTTTTTAGTAATTTATTTTATTTTTTTTTAAAGACTCCTTCTGTTTAATTGTTCTCAATCAAGTTAAACTAGAAGGAGATCTGGAGGGAGGGGAGAGGAATTTTTCCATTCTGACAAGGATACTGAATGTACACTCTGTTTGTTATACTTTTCTGTAGCTGCATTTTGATTTTTGTCCTGCTAAGTACTGAAGAAAATCTGTAGCTACTTTTTATGGATTTTTTTTTTGCCTAGATTTTGGCAGTCATGTAGCCATGTCTTGTTTTGTTTGAAATTTTGTATTTTTTTCTATTTCCTCCCCAAGCCATACTTTGTTATGTAAAAGCATGAAAATACTAAACAAGATTTTCTCCATGGTTTATTTTGAGACTTCTGTGTTACGCAGTCCATATATACTATAAAGTATTAGTATTATCATCCAAGTCAAATGCATTTTGTCTCAGATAACATCTTTTAACAATAAACCCTTCATATTTCTTCTGTATTTAATTTTGCAGCATAAAATACCTTAAATTATATATTTAAGGCATGTCATTTTTATCTCTAAATATAAGGAGTATCCTCTGTGCTCTGAGGATATGTCTGATAATATACTGATGTAGAGAAAAAAGGGAAATATGGTAAGATACAAGAAATATAAAATATTCTACAATGACTGGAAAATTGAAAACATCCCACTGCAAGCAGGAAAAGGCATATTTCTATGATCTAAAAGGAGGGGAAAGTGTGAGGGAAAAGTACACAGGAGTAGGATCAGAAAGAAGAAGATTCAAATAGACTTAAAATTCTCAAGAGACAAAAAAGAAAACATGCTCATAGAAAGTTTGGCTTAAACAAAATGTTTTATTAAAATTCTTACTATGAGTAATGTTAATAAGAATATGGGACATGAAAGGAAAAAAGATCAGTTAGTGAATATTTAGATTAATATATTATCCACAGAAAGGGCCAGAAGGAGGACCCGGGAAACTACAGGCCTGTCAGCCTGACCTCAGTGCCTGGCAAGGTTATGGAGCAGATCATCCTAAGTGCAATCACACAGCACCTACAGGATGGACAAGGGATCAGACCCAGCCAGCACGGATTTAGGAAGGGCAGGTCCTGTCTGACCAACCTGATCTCCTTTTATGACCATGTGACTCGCCTGGTGGATGAGGGGAAGGCTGTGGATGTGGTCTATCTGGACTTCAGCAAAGCCTTTGACACCGTCTCCCACAGCATACTCCTGAAAAAGCTGCAGCCCACGGCTTGGACAGGGGCACTCTGTGCTGGGTTAGGAACTGGCTGGAGGGCTGGGCCCAGAGAGTGGTGGTGAACGGGGCTGCATCCAGTTGGCAGCCGGTCACTAGTGGTGTCCCCCAGGGATCAGTGTTGGGCCCAGTACTGTTCAATATCTTTATTGATGATCTGGATGAGGGGATTGAGTCCACCATCAGCAGATTTGCAGATGACACCAAGTTGGGGGGCAGTGTCAATCAGCTGGAAGGCAGGAGGGCTCTGCAGAGGGACCTGGACAAGCTGGAGAGTTGGGCTGATTCCAATGGGATGAGGTTCAACAAGACCAAGTGCCAGGTCCTCCACTTTGACCACAACAACCCCCTGCAGCGCTACAGGCTGGGCACAGAGTGGTTGGAGAGCAACCAGGCAGAAAGGGACCTGGGAGTTTGGATTGACAGGAAGCTGAACATGAGCCAGCAGTGTGCCCAGGTGGCCAAGAAGGCCAGTGGCATCCTGGCCTGGATCAGGAACAGTGTGGCCAACAGGTCCAGGGAAGTGATTCTTCTCCTGTACTCGGTGCTGGTGAGGCCACGCCTCGAGTTCTGTGTCTGGTTCTGGGCCCCTCAGTTCAGGAAGGATATTGAGGTGCTGGAGCAAGTCCAGAGGAGAGCAACAAGGCTGGTGAAGGGATTCAAGCACAAGTCTTATGAGGAGAGGCTGAGGGAGCTGAGGCTGTTTAGCCTGGAGAAGAGGAGGCTCAGGGGAGACCTCATCACTCTCTACAACTCCCTGAAAGGAGGTTGTAGCCAGGTGGAGGTTGGTCTCTTTTCCCAGGCAACTATCAGCAAGACAAGGGTGCATGGTCTCAAGTTGTGCCAGGGGAGGTTTAGGTTAGATATTAGAAAGAATTTCTTTACAGAGAGAGTAATCAGACATTGGAATGGGCTGCCCAGGGAAGTAGTGGATTCTCCATCCCTGGAGGTTTTTAAGAAGAGACTGGATGTGTCACTTATTGCCATGGTCTAGTAACCACAGTGGTGTTGGATCAAGGGTTGGACTTGATCTCAGAGGTCCCTTCCAACCCAGCTGATTCTATGATTCTATGATTCTATGATTCGCTGATTCTATGATTCTATGATTCTGTGGTTCTATGATATGAGACTATAGAGCTTACTTTGGGAACAAGATGAAGCAATTTCTGATTCATTGTGCTCTTCTTGGGGAACTCATGGAAGGCCAAGGAATCCTGGACAACTGGCAAAAGGCAAAGAAATTGCATTTAACATAGAAAGAAAAGTAGTTTTGAGTGGATCCTATTTGCTGAGAGAATAGTAAATTGATAAAAATGCAACTCATTGCTTGTCAGTATCTCAAAGAAATTTAATACTCTTCTTGGGAGCAAGTAGTACAATGGACAAGGGGAAACATCATTTATGATACAGCTTGTTTATATAGGCTTTTGATCTCCCCCCCATAGGACTGTCAAGAACAAAATAGGAAGTATGGTGGACAGTGAGGCGGATACAAAATTCTACAGAGACTTTCAGTCAAAAAAATGTTTGTGTTAGCTGGCACTTAAGGTGGCCTATCAGTGAAGTCAAATCAGCTCTTTCCTTGGCGTAGTATCTAAATTTTCATGTGTAATGCGTACTTGGCACTGTAAAAAACCAAGATTTTTTCAGAAGAGGGACAACTGGCAGAGGTTAGAGAGAACATGGTTGCAATTCAAAATGGCTTTGCTAAATTGCAGGAATAGTCTGAAATAAATACGATGAGTGATAACCTGGTAATTTCATGGTCACCCTAACAAGAGTTGCCTTCTAATACTTGACTCACTTCTGCCCGTTTTAGGAAAACAATATAACAACCTTTCTCTTTTGTTACCAAGAATTGCTCATTGCACTTTGATCATTTCTTCTCTGTATGAAATTCGCCTGACTATATGTAGAGATGAACATTGCAGGCTTTTGTATCTGAGCTTGTCAGAAGAGAGAAATAGGGTGTGATTTTTTTCTGATTTTAATGTAAATGTCCAAATTAGGCTAGATTAAATCCTTTCTAAAAATGCCTGTTTTCATTTCCTGAGTACTAAGGATTACTATGTTGGGGGTAGCATCTACACTGGAGTTATGTTAAAAACAGGCAAGATGAACCCTTCTCTCTGTCTACATCTGTACTAGAAAGTGAAATACTGCCAGTGAATGTTTTTGTCAGTGAATAGCTTGAAAATTCCCTGGCATGATGACTGATGTTTTCCCATATAATTGCCAGGTATAGTTCAGAAGTTAAAACACTCCAAAGACCTTCTCAGTGAGCTTGTACATATAGGCACCAGATTTTAGACAGCAAGACAGTTCATATGATTAGACATTGCCAGCTCCATCCCAGTTGACCTCGCCATCTGGAGAAGTCATTAACCCATTTGCCTGGGAAAGTTAATAAATCATTAGCTAACTAGTATAGGAGTGTTAATTTCCCCTTTCTATTTTAGAGCTCTCATTAGTACCTGCTCTTCTATTTTGGATGTTTACACTGGTTGCCCCCACAAAAGCTTTTGTCCACTTGTTACTGTTTTAGGTATCTGTGGACAATCACTGTTGTCCTTATCATGAGCATGGTTGCTATTTCCCTCTTCCTTAAATCCTGCATGCATGTATTTCTGAGTAACACCCAAATCATCTTCCTGCTGTATTTTATTTCTGAACAAGTGAAATCTTTGTTAATGCTATATCCAATAAATCTCTATTATTCTAATCAGGTAATAATTTTCATAATATGAAGGCTTCCAGATTTTGCTAGGGTTCCTTGCTTTTGGATGCAAAGCTTAGTATGTAAGATATTCAGCAACTTGACAAATTACCATTGGGTTTTTTTCTGACTCTTACACCACTTTAATCAGTAATCCTCAGTGACTAAAATTTCTTCAAGAGTTTTGGATGACTGTATCCAAAAAGTTTCTTTCCTTTCTTTTTGAGTGTTGCACCATGTCTACACAGCAGTCCCTTTGAAGCATAAAGAAGGAAGCCAAAGTGCTACCAGAATAGGTATGCACATAAACAGGGTATATTTTCTCTTTCCTCTGCTAACTGCTTTTATTTTGCCCTTCTATCCCTGAAAGCATGTGTATATGTCATATTATCCAAAAGAGGTCAGTCATTGTCTAGCCTTTTCATACCTACGAAAGAGTTGAAGAGAATATAATGTGAGCCTCTGGTTCTAGTGATTTCTGATCTACTCACTTTTAGTCCCAGAGGAACCATCAGCCCATATGTGGGTTAGCAATGTGGTGGAGTAGTCTGTGATTCAGATGAGCCCCGGCAGCTTTTCTGTTAGTGAACTCAGGGCCCTTTGCAGTGGTACTTTCTGATACTTCACAAGTCAGCAGATCATTCTTCCAGCTTCCTCAGCACTGAGTCCCAGAAGTACTGCCCTTTGAAATGTATAAGCCACAACAAAGGAGAAGCAGAGGCCTTAGGGCTTTTTTTTAAATAATTAGGTTAGATTCCTCGCAGGTCACCAAGATAGCTATCAGCTGTTGGCCTTGGCTGCTGGGACTAAGCAAGCAGCATTTCCTGCCTGAGGAGCAGACACATTCCTTCTCTCCTGGTGGAGTTGCTTCAGATTCCCTAGATAAGCAAGAGCCTTCACACTTCCAGATCTTCTTCTGCTTCGAGCAAATACATATTTCTTGCCACAGATCTTTTTCCTTTACTTTCTGACTTTCAGTGGATGTAAGACCCAGTCTTTCAAAAGTCTGCATCAGGAGATTCTTATATTTATTGGAATCCGTTTGATCACAGCTTGCACAGAAGCGGTGGAAGATCTGCCAAAGAGATGCCTTCAATAAAACATTGAGGACCCATCATTTTTGTCCTTGCATATTATTTTGATCTTCAATTTCCTGTTCTGTAACTTTGACAGGAAACTCCTCTGCACTACCTTTTCACTTTACCTTTTTCCATGGTTTTCTTTGGGTGGTTATGAAGAGAAAAAATGCTCATTGGAGCCTAGAGTATGTTTCTACAAGATAGTGATTATGAAAATGCATACAAATAAGTGGTATTATAATTATGTAATTTGGGAGGTCTAGTGAATTCTAGTAGCCAGAATTAGCTTGCAGAACAGAAAAACATTGAGTAGTTTGGATTAGAAAGGACCTCTGGAAGTAATCTGGTGTCTAGAAGGGTCAACTGGAAATTAAAGCCAACTTTGAAGTTAGATCAAGCTGCTGAACCATAAGATCAGAAATTTTTAGGACCCTTTAGTTATGGACCGTGGTTCCTATTTCATGTGATGGCAGAAATTTTGGTTTTTATTAATATTCCATATTCTGTAATTTTATTTTTATAGATGTTTTATAGATTCCTGTAATTTGATGAAGAGGCTGCAATACTGGATACATTTCAGACATGAATGAACCGGAAACCAAACCAGAAAAGATACTCAGGAGCAACAGATAAGAGTAGAACAGAAAAACTGAGTTAAATGTTATAAACCCACTCATCACCAATTAAGGCAGAAGTAACAGAGATGATAGATTGGGAAAGCTTCACTTTATTGACCTTTTGCATCATTGGAGGGCACAGTTCCGTCACACAAATCTAATTTTCTAGCTATGTTATTCTTGAGGGAGAGGAGAGAGAAGAAGAAAATAAGAAGGGCATGGGCAAGTAATAATTATACTAGAAGGGTTCCATACACACCACATGTTCCTGTACAAAATGTGCATCAAAACAGCCTTTAGCTTTTTGATCTGCTACAAACATCTGTATTTTGTGGGCTTATACAAACTCAATTAAATCATTCTCATATTTGATGCTAGTTGAACAATTATGCTTTTGGTTGCTTAGAGTTCTGTACAGTTAGTTCCCTTCTGCTTTAGCTTTGTTGAAGTCAGATCAGGATATCAAATGAAAATATAGTTGATACTCAGATCTACTTCTGAAACTAATAGCTACTGTTGTTCAAAGCAATAGCTGGTGTTCTAATAGTATAACTATTTGCTGGTGACATGGCAGCAAAAAGCTTTGGTTTCCTTTTGATATCTCTAATTATTAACCAAAGTGAATGTTACCTGATTTGCAAGAATTTACATCATAGTTCCACTCTGTCATAGAATATTCCAAATTAACCATGAAGGAACAAGACAATGTCATAAGCCTATCAAAATCAAAAGGTGATCTCAGAACACAGTTACAGTCATCCAAGTCCTCAGAACTTATATATAACCTCACTCATCAGAATTGGTTGTTAGCTAATACTGAAGATTATTTACTTGTAATGTATTCCAATGTATTCTAACCCTTACTATTTTTCATCTTCTTTTTTTTTCTCCTTTTTTTTTCTTTTTCTTTAATTGTTCAAATACATTGAGGGCAAAACAAACTAGAAAGTTACTTAACATGTGTTCTTCTGAGCACTTAAAATTGCCAGGAACCATCTAATTTTTAGCCAAATTATTTGCACAGTTTGTTGAGTTGGAAAAAAGTACATGTAGCTGACACAAAATTAAGCAGCTCCTGTGTGCAGCTGATCTTTAGTGATATTTTTCTTGAAATCTCCAAGCTAATAGAACTACCATATGTGTTGGCTACCAAAATGCATCTTGTAACTTGTTGCTATGGCTGTTGCCTATGGAAACTTACTTTCCTGCCTGATGTTAAAACATAGCGTTTCTTTCTCTAAACATAGTAAGAAGAACTGGAAATTTCCTTGCTAAGACACATTATTATAGCCTTGGACTGTATTTTAAGCTGATGTGGTCTAAGCTCATGTAGA
The DNA here is from genome assembly GCF_001715985.3 of Manacus vitellinus. Taxonomy (NCBI): domain Eukaryota; kingdom Metazoa; phylum Chordata; class Aves; order Passeriformes; family Pipridae; genus Manacus; species Manacus vitellinus. Next base: position 43,820,500 of record NW_021940604.1, read on the forward strand.
TTGTCTTCTTTGAACATGTAGTTATAACTATACTGCTTTGCAGTTGAAACACTCCCTGTACTAATGGCAATATGCAGCAATGTCTGTTTCTTCAATTTTTTTTTTGTTCTTTTCAACTTGCATAAATATCATCAGGATCTTTGAAGAAAACTTACTTTTAAAGAAAATTATTTAGATGATGCAATCTATAAGGATAAGAAAACTTGTCAGTTCCTTACTACTAGAGTGAAAAATGCATACAATACTTCTGGAAGCTGATTATGTGGAATTAGAGAAATACATAGGTCTTTCAAACTATGCTTCTTTGGAGGAGCATAAAAGGAACATAGTCTTTTCCTCTTGAATTCTAAACCAAGAGGAAAACTGGAACTCTTCTAGTCATGGTGCTCCAGGGAGGATCTGATCATTACTGTGCACCTTGTATTGTCTTTTAATCAATTTGATTTATTTTTAAGATTCTACCAAGTCAAAATGGCAATCACTCCATATTTATTTTTCATTCATATAAATAGCAAGCATAAAAGAAGTAATGCCATATTGAATGAGATCATCTGTCTATCATGCTTGTTATTTTGTACTTTGCAATGACCAGTAGCAGACACTTAATATAAATTTAATAGAAATACAGTATGCTAAACCTGCTCATTTCCCAGGAGTCAGCTCTTCATTTATGATGATCGGTGGTTGTAAGCACTTCCTGAACTGTGGGTCTCATCTGGACTATTGTGCTATGTAGCCTCTGACAGATCTATTCTCCATGAGAATTTTTTAATGCCTTTTGGAACCTTTTGGGCTTTTGACCTCCACAACATCCTGTGATAACGAGTTCTACAGTTTAATTTTGCATGTAATTTAATTATGTGTGAAAAATTACTTCCTATGTTTGTTTTAAACTTTCTGCCTGGTAAATAAATTAGGTACTCCCTGATTATTATACTAAGAAAAACAGTGAGTAATGCTTCTCTATTCAATTTCTCCACATATTTCATGTGTTTATAGATCTTCGGAACATCTCCCTTTTCTTATCTCTGTCCAAACTGAAGAGACTGTGTCAACTCTTCTTGCATTAAAATGACTTCATATCTTTTTTCAAAGATGTGCAAGGATACATAATGATGGAAAGGTGAAGGTGATGTTGCTATATATGCCAATAACTCACACTAAAATGGTGGCTGTGACTCCATTCCTTTTCCAAATTAGAGGGACTTCTGGACAACCAGCCCTTCTGACTACTAGGCTGTTTTAAAGAGAGTCTCTGCTTATATGCACACTTTTCTCCAACTGTCCTTAACAGGCAATTTCCATGACTTGTGCATGACTTTAACTTCAGAGATTCTGGTTAAATTTGCACTCTGGAATTACTCTGTTACCTTTACTTTCCTCTTTTTAGCCTACTATCAGTGTACTTACCTATGTTTTTTTTTTCTAATCTAATAATTAAAAAGTGCCATTTAATTGCTAGATATTCTAGACAATATCTGACCCAGTTCATTACTAAAGCTACACTATGTCTTCAGGACCTGTTTAGTTATTAATGGGTCAGGAACACAAGTACTTCATTAACAGAATTCACACCTACAGAAAATGAGATTTTTATGTCCAGCTGCCTTGTGTTATGCAGCAAAGATATGCCAGTCACCTGATTTGCAGCAGGGCAGCATTGCTGATAATCAGAGCTGTGTGCAGAAGGAATTGTGGGAACTGGTGGAATTGGAACGTCTATTAAAAGTGCCATGTACAGAGAAGTACCTCAGATCCCAGATGTGCTGTGTTTTCTTGTGTTTCCAAACGTGGCACTTTCATTCATAACCAAAATAATCATAACTGCAATAAATCCCATTTTTGTCATATGAATGCTTTTACCCTGTTCTGGTTAAACATTATATTTTATGATAACATTCATCAATCCTTTACCATTAATGTTTTTCAGATGTACACAAGTTACAATCTGCTAAAGAAGCAAGTACAGTGCTGGGGAGAGGGCAGTCACTGTCTCAGTGACAGTGAAATACACTGACACTTTATCAGCATGAACCACTCTGGGCTTCAGCTTCTGTTTTATTCTCAAACTAGGTTCCCTAGGTTTTGCCAATCTTTTGGTGATTCTTGGTCATGTTCCATCAAGCTCGGGCCAACCTTTAAGTATTCTGGAAACTGGATTTGGTTCAAACCTTAGAATAATTTATAGTTTGGGAAAAATATTTATATAAAACCTACTTTGATTCAGTCAGAATTTGGTGGATTTATACGAGTTTTATTTCTAGTTTTATATCCTGTTTTAATGGATCTGTGTAACTGGAACCTGAAGCTGGTGATACATATGTTCACAGAAGAAAAAAACCCCAACCTTATTTTAACTAAAAGTGCTAGCTGGTTTTGCCCATTTCCATGAAGCAATGAGTAAGATGAGTAATTTTCTTCCATTCTACATTGCAAAATTAACAAGGTTCAAGGATCCATTGCAATATAATAGTTTCCTGGCAAACTGAGCTGATGTTCTATAGGATCACACTGTGATCTTCAATTGTTATGCGCCCACAGGGGCAAACATATGTACTGTACACTTACCTTCTCAGTATGACTCTCTCCATGGCTCTCGTACATTATCTAGAGATAATGTAGCACACATGCTAAAAAACATCTGTTTTGGAGTGGAACATGTTCCCTTATGCACAGCATTTGGCATGGCTTTCTTCTTGCACGTTAAAATGTTTCTCACTCAGAGAGAGGTCATGCAGACCACCAAAAGACAGTTTGACTGAAGGCCTGTGTCTGAGGGAGGGCATGCAATCACAGAACTCCACAATATTGTCACCTATGTGTATGTTACTGGGTAACCTCACTGGAGGTTTTCACCTCAGCCTGAAAACAGTTCCTGGAATAAAAAAGAGACCTCAGAAGTCTAAAATGTAGTCTGGGCAAAAGTCCATGATGTGCCTAGTATGAAGTAGAGTGGCTTGTATATAAACAGGCACAAGGACCTGTGGAGCTGGGGCTGGTATACATTAGAGGGTGCTGTTAGTGTAGACAGAAGATGTTAGGGGGTCCAAAGGACACATTCGGGATCATGAAGGCAGCGTGTACATAGGTGAAATTAATTCTTGTCTTCCAGTTTAAGTCAGTTTGCAAGATCGTGTCTCTTTGACTTCACATAGTTTAGTTCAGAAACAGACTGAAGACAACAGGAAGAATCCTTTTTAAAGCGAACTTTATATCTCAGTTTGCTTTGTAAGGTACCTTAAAAAAAAAAAGATTTCTCAAATCTAGATGCCATACTTATTTAGTAATTTTGTAAAATTAATGTTGATCAGTGACTTTTGTAAGAATGATTACAGCTTATCATGCTAACAACTGCTTCAGTTTGAGAGGATGACAGGTGTGTTTCTTTGAAAATATCTTACCTTAGAATCATAGAATATGTGGAGTTGGAAGGGAACCATCAGGATCATGGAGTCCAACTCCTGATCCTGCATAGGACACCCCAAAAGTCACACGATGTGCCTGAGAGCATTGTCTAAATGCTTGTTGAACTTAGACGGGTTTGGTGCTGTGACCACTTCTCTGGGGAGCCTGTTCCAGCACCCAACCACCCTCTGGGTGAAGAATCTTTTCCTGATGTGTAACCTAAACCTCCCTTGACACAGCTTCCTGCCATTTCCTTGCATTCTGTCACTAGTCATGTGGGTGGAGAGATGGGTACTGGCCCCTCCACTGCCCCTTTTGAGGATGTTGAAGACCACACTGAGGTCTCCCCTCAGACTCCTCCAGGCTGAGCAGACCAAGTAACTTCAGCTGCTTCTCACAGAGCTTCCCCTCAAGGCCCTTCACCATCTTCGTTGCCCTCCTTTAATAGCTTAATGTTTTATATAATTGGATTTCAAGGCTTTGGGCTTGTAATTAATAAATGCTCCAAACAGTAGTCTATAATATTTATTTAAAGTCAGTCTCTGGGATGCAAAACAAACAAACAAAAAAGGAATACAAGCACAGTTGAAATGAACTATTACAATATTTTAAAATAACCATTTCCTTACAAAAGGGACGTAAGCTGTTAGAAGTTTAAAATTCAGTGGCATTTAGTCTTATTTGGAAAAATTTTGAAAGAAGTTTACAGATGCAGATGGTACATAGAGGCTTGAATATTTGTATAGAGGTCCATTAGACTGAAAAATTTCATAATTTACATTTTTTTCCTTATTAGTGAAGATGAATTCACCTTGTAATTTACGTATTCACACCCAACCTGTACATTAGATGACTTTGCCTGAACTGAGCACTCAGTAATTAACTGAAGATTTCTTGGGGGTGCAATTAAAACATATTGTAAGTGTTGAAGGTGTTACCTGGTCTGCTGTTTTATGTGACTACTTGGGTAAAATTTAATATTTGGCCAGGTAAGCCCAGCAATGAGAGAAATCACCTCTGCTGAAATTCTCTTTCAGGTTTAGCATTAATATGCTGGAAAGTAGAGATGGCAGTACTTCAGTTTTTCTCCAGTATGTGTCTCAGGAATGTCTCTATTAAATTAATGGCATTTATGATGAGATTACCTATTTATGATAGTGTTGATTACTTAAACTTTGCTCTGATATTTGTTCTTTGTAATTCAGAATTAGATTATCTTAAATGCATTATTTATTCCAAAAGAAAGAACACTCCTCTGCTTCCAAGACCACAATGAATATCCCAAATGGCTCTGGATGCCTGTGTGAGGAAAAGTTAATTGAATTATTTGTTTTATTGAAAAAGAATGAAAATGTTTTCCTTTATTTTAGAAAGATATCTTGAGAAACAGAATCACGTCAATCAGGTTTACATTCTGACTTAGACGTTTTTTCCTATGTCTTCATCTATACTATTAACCTAAGCTCCTGGAAAATAATTAGCATCTATCCTTCAAACACTTATCATAAGGAAGCCTTCAATTCACAGCATGCACACAGTAGTCACAGCCTTATTGCCTTATCCAAAGGCAACATAGTATAGCTGTTGCTGTTTCCTAGTCGGAGAACTGTCTGGGGGAAGAGCTGTGGGAACTCACGGCAGGCTCATCTCGAGTCCCAGGCAATCTGCCCCAGTGTTACTACCTAGTCAGTTCAGCTGATGTATTTTATCTCCAGACATATTAAAGCAGTTGGAAAGATTCCAGTAGACTCCAGTGGGCTTACATCAGGCAATCATACAATTGCTGGAGAAGTTAAAATTAATACACCTTTACTTCAGCTAGAGATTCTCTTGAAATCAATGTAAAATGATATGGAAGTATCTTAAGAGATATTTATCTCAGTGACGTGTGGTTTCCCCTAAGTACTGCCTGCTGAACTTTAAGGAGTGAATGGACTTGAGGTTTAATCAAACATTTCCTTCTAACCAGCTGGGTGGGGATGGAAGCTTTGCAGTGTAGAAGGGCAAGGGAGCTCATGCTGGCAGGAGACCATGGCTGTCTGAGCTGCCTACCTCATGCACAGGCAGTGATACATTCACTGAGCCCTGTAGGCACTGAGGCAGTTATTTTCCTAAAATTGTTTCATTATTAAATTTCCACTAAAAGAGTTTCCTTTCTATTGACAAATAGCAGATGTAATTTTCATTACTTTGTAAAATGAATTTAAATATTTGCTATCTCAAGCAAGTCTTAGTGCTCAGTATTCCCTGAATGTCAGGTTATTATCCAGACTCCTTACCTCTCTGTGTCTGAAGGAATGAATGAGTGACATCCCTGTGGACAACTGGGAATAGCTCACAACATGTAAATGATATGTTAGAAACAATTATCCACTTTTCATTTTCTCCAGGGTGTTCTGAGCCTTCACACTTAAACATACTCAACTACCTTATTGAACTCATTGCGACTACAAGCAAAAGTTTTAGAACTGAGCCATTTGTAATAAGTTTGGTCTTCTGGGTGCTCTTGTTGATTTATTTCTATTTATAAAATAAATTGGGCAGTATATAAAACGCTTCTGATGTAATATTAAAAGATGAAATTGTGGGTTTGGACCATTATTGGCTAGAAATTTTGAGACTCAGAAATAAATATACTGGAGGCAGAGTCAATCCAAGAAAACAATCCCACAGGCATGCTTGTTTCCCAGCCAAGCATTGTAGTCTTCCTATACTGATGCTTTGTGTTCAGGTTTAGGGTTTACCCAAAAGGGCAATAACTTCTAACAAGACAGATTTTTATTTCTATCTTTTATAGACTCTCTAGCTCTCTCAGGAATGCCAAGATGATGTTTTCCTGGATAAAAGGTTAAGTCATGAACCAACATTGACTGTTTCAAATGTTTTGGTCTAGAGTGTTCTACCATATATACTGTACAACACACATAGAGTTAATACAATTCATATTATGTGTGCTGACTATAAGGAATTAGTGTTGACATTCATGCAGGCTTGTTTCTATAAGTAAGTACTTCAGTTATTGCCTTTGTGTCCTATTAATTTCCTTTCCTTCTTGCCAAGCAGCGTGTTTTTTTTCAAATGAATCATTAATTTTTTTCCAACATGATTGTTTTGTTTAGCTAAATATTGAGTCTCTCTTAATAATGTGGAAGGAAGTCTTGACAAGAAATGAAACAGATCATGAATTAGTTGTCTGAAGCCATTTTTACACTCCTTTAAAAAGACCAAGGAAACCTTTCAAAGGAGTTCAAAGAGAGGGAGTAGAACATTTGATGCAGATGTGACCTTGTGGTATGTGGTTGGAAATGTATGGCAATGCAAAAGGTTAATTTTTACTATCAAATGTAAACAAATTTGTTTCTTATTGTTTCAAGGGTAGTTTTTCTTAGGGTTTCTCCTGTGTTGAATGTTAAGTATTCATTATACTTCACTATAGCTTTCATTCGGTTGCAATCATTGTAATAAGTTATGCAGTATTTATAAATTATAGTAGCACATAGTTCTGCAAACAGTTTCAATGCAGTTGAACCTCCTACATATTTGTCTTGCGTAGATATTTAATAAAAGCTGAACTGATGCTGCAGCTTTGAGGCACTAAAAAAAACCCTCTCTTCTATTGATCTACCTATTTCCACCAACTTCATGAGATCTTTGTTAAATTTTTTAAGTTTTGGTTACCTTGAGATCAGAAGTTTGTGGGTAGGGTGGGATTCAGAGTATACTATATGTCTTATTTTATTTATTTTTTTTTACTAAGTATCCATACAAGAATAACACACCAGCACTGAGCCTTGTCTTGCTGTTATATGTCCCTGTCTCCTTAACTTTTGGCAATCAATGGCTTAGGGATTTCCTAAGCTAGAGACAGCATCTGGACCATCATATTTTAATAGCCACTGGTGGACCCTTTCTCTATGAATTTGTCTAATCTCTTCTTTAACTCCATTTATGCTTTTGGCCTTAACAACATCCTGTGGCAATGAGTTCCAAAATATAATTACGTGTTGTGTGAAAAAGTACTTCCTCTTGTTGATTCTTAAATACTTGTTATGGGCAAAGTGTATTCTCTGCTGAGTGATAACACTGTTTGCTTTACTGCACTTGGAAGCAATCACACCCTGGACAATAGGTGTTCCCAGCAGTAGACCAATGCAGTTGTATGTGGGCACCAGTGAGAAGAGTGACAGGAGACAAGAGAAGTGTGTAGAGGCCCCTGGTTTATTTGAATTTGTTCTGTCATTAGACTGTACATAAAAACATGTACATGCCCTTAAATAGGAGTTGCACTGCTGAATCATTTGTTGATGATGTTTAACAAAGTGGACAAGTGTTTATTGTAGGCTCTTCCTCTTCCCATACTTTGCAAATGAACTGAAATATAAACTCCAATTTACCATACATGGTTAGATGCAAGTTTCCACTGCTGTGTGTTTAACAATGTACAGTTAATATATTATGCACTAAACGCTTGTGCATAATACAGATAACATAGTTGTCTAACCCACATGATGTATTTACTGTGTCAGGGTCACTTTTTTCTGGCCAAGAGCTCTCAACTAGCAGCTGCATTGAGGGATGTCATTGTGAAACCATGCCCCTGAGCAGCAGGATCAATACTTTTATTACTAGCAATGTTTTATTTGGTAATAAATATTTTCCCAGATAAGGTGATTTAAATGAAATTACTGATTGCTTAGAACTTAGACTTTTTACTTATGCAGCAAAATAAGGATACAGGGAACTCTAACCCAATATTACTAAAGAAACCAGTGCCTGAAAGGTAGGAAAAACTTTGTGCAGCTGGATACTCTTATTCATGTCAGTAATGTCCCAAATGATTAGGGTAAAAATAGGTCTTCAGTGTTTGCTTTTCTGTATCACTGTGAGTTAATTTTGGATTATATCAAGATGTTTAGTGTTTGAACTTGCATTTGCGGAGCAGTCCTTCCACATTTTTTAAGAGGAATATTCAAGAACTAATATTACTGTAGATGATGGTTGCTCTTTTCACATGGGTTTTGAAGACTAGAATTAAATTCTTATAGGGACATACTTGGTTGCACTATAATGTACTCTCCTCTTTCATTTTTCATTCAATTAAACACCTATTTAAATCTCAATAGAAAAAAAATATGCCTGAGGAAACACTTACTCTATTTGTAAAGGAAAGTGTGATATTGCTTTACACTCCACTGACAAAGACTCTCATAATATCACCACTAACCAGTGAAAGTATCTTCAGCTAAAGCCATGAAAGTGCAACATAGTCTATATTACTAGAATATATTTGGGGAGGAGACATATTACTCATTCTGTGTTGTCAGATTGTAGGCATCTCCCTAAGACAGACAGTAGTCTCTCTGTCTTCCCATATATAGAGAATGCTAAAAGAAAGGAAGGTCTTCAAAATGTTTAAATCTGACTCCTATGCCAAAGAGGGACACTACTATAAAAGGTTATCCATTGCTCCTATTCAGAATTGCTCTTTGGAGGTGCCTGTTTCTTTCTCTTAGTGTGATGTTTGGCAAAGTGAATTTCCTCCCTGCAGGTTTCACTTCAGGGAAGTGTTGTGAACTCTTTTGCAGGTGCTAAGGGAACTCAGAATAGTATAGAAATTGAAAAGAGGGAATTTACAGCATTCCCATGGACTGTGGAATTCAGTTAATGAAGAATTTTGCTTCCTTCTAGATGTTTTTCAAGCCCTTGAACCTACTGCCATGATTCATGCAAACTTAAGAGGTCAGAGTGCAGTAACTTCAGTGAGTACCATTTAACTTACATTTCATGTGCAAAATCATTTCCAGTGAAAAGTTTTCTGCTTTACTTCAAAGGAGACTAGCAATTTTCATGTTGGTAAAATATCCAGCAATGAGACAGTTGTTTACAGCCTGGCTTGTGCCAGGGGCTCTAGAACTGTGCTTAGAAATCTTCTTTAAAACACAGTGGTCAGAGGAATCAGGATAGATGAACTACAGCTCACAGTGGGGTACAGTATAGTCCTCAAATATGTATAATTGATGCTTTCAAAATATTTAGCTTTTAAATAAAAATTTAAAAAATCCCTGTATTAGAAAGAACAGAGAGGATTTATTGGAAAATATTTGTGAGTTTTCAGGACAGGCTTAAAACCTGTAGCCATATGGACAACATATGTATACATTAGCTGAAACCAATATGTAGTTTCCACTGTCCAGGCACATAAAATTTATTTTGTAAATGCATTTTTATGCCAATAATTGTAAGATATATTGTTTCATATCAGTGAAACCCAGTTATTTGTTTGTTGTCCAAAGTAAGCGGGAGGAATGAGCACTTGCATTAGCAAAACTGAGATGGCATCCCATGCAACTCAGTTTCAGAGCCCAATTTTTTAATAACAGAGAGTGATATTTTGAGAGAAAAACAGTACGAAAAAAATACTGTGTTGGTTAATATATGCAAAAAAATGGAGGAAAATGAACGTGGTTTTGAAAATGTAAGTTTTTCCTTGGGAGCTTGGGGGGATTTGTTTTGATTTTAAATAGTGTATTTCTTTGTGCATAGCTTTTCATTTTTAAAGTATGCATTCTTGGTTTTTTTCCTAAGCTCCTCCTTCTACAAATGTGTCATGACTTGAGAGAGGTACATAATGACATTAACAATAGTTCCTGGTTTCGGAATGGACTACTTCTGAAAGGAAGGTGAGTTTAAAGACATAATCAATCCTGATTTAGATTAGTCTCAAAATCTTTAAATTTGAAGGGTACCTGATACATTTGGAAAGGTACCTTTTAATTCTTAGCAGAATTGTTTCTACTGTTACTTTATTTGTTGTAGTTTCACACGACCTAGAACTATTTCATGCAAAAAGAACTGCTGATATCCCACCCATGCAATCTGTTGCAGCATCCCTAGACTGACTTGTATGCTGCCACAAAGCTCCTGAGGAGGAAGGAGGGTTGGTTGGTTGATCAGTACGTGAGTTGTTTTCCTTCTTACTCTTTCCCCTGTCTGTCTGGGAAAGGGAGTGTTAGAGCAGCTGAGTGGGTACTTGGTATCCAGACAAGGCCAACCCACCACAATGTTATGGTTTTGATTCAGTGGCTGATGTCTCCCCACATCAGTACATGTAGAGATGTGCACAACACCAATTTTGAGCATCTCCTCATGTTGTTCTGGGGTTTCGTTCTCCAGGCTGCCCACAATGTTTACAAGCTACCTTGCTCCTGATATGCCTTTCTTTTTAGAATAGGTGTATGTTTAGGTGGACCTGAAATTATGAGAAAGCAATGCATCCCTCAACAAGCAGAAGCAGAAGTAAAGCCCATACTTATGGTATAAATTAGGAAGCAAATAAGACCTGCAGTTCTTCAGTGAAAGCATGGAATGTGCTATGAATCAGGGTAACACCTGAGACAGAAGATGAGCAGTGATTCCCTAAGGAAAAAGCAGAATTTCTGTTTTCTCCTGGAATGGCACTCTGATATGGGACCAACTACAAATTTGTGGCAAGTGTGGCTATGGTCTTGCTGGGTGGAACTGGTAAAAGGTGAAAGACAGGAACCTGTAATTTCAGGGAAACAGTGAAAATCCTGTGATAAGCAGGATTAAAACTGGCTTCCATCTGCCTGACTAATATGAGGCCCTTGGAAGAGACCATCAGGGAGTTTCCCAGCAATGACTGTGGAAAACTGAGATTTGATCAAGACTCTGGAAAAAAAGCTTGGATCCACACTCAGTATCTGATGACACATTAAGTCCCTTCTACTGAAAGACAAAGATCACATGAACTGTAAAGGAAATGTTGGTATCTGGAGATGGTGTAATTTTGGTTGCTGGAACAAACATTTGTTTGGATTTCTCTTCGTGGGGAATGATGTAGTTCTCATCCCTATGTTTGAAGACTCACTTCAGTTTTCTTTGCCACCGGAAGAACAATGGTAAAGACAATTCAATGCATGGAGATGAAGAAAGGAATTTCTGTAAGAAACAGTTTTAATTGTTATGGTAGTCTGTTAAATACTTAATTTGATTTTTAGGGTTAAACCTCTCTTTAAAGGATTGTAAAACATACAGTCACCACACAAAGCTTGTGCCAGTGTGCTTTAGCTAGTAACTGTGTTACTGCTGAGAAGAAAAATCTAAGAAATACATTCAAGATTTTTAAAGTTTTTTACATAGAAGGAAATTTTTAGGGTTTCACATATGCCTTGAACTCTTCTTCTACTGAATATTGCTAGACACCTTTCTTTGACAACTTTTTAGAGATGACAAGGTTTAGTACAAGGCTGAATGTTGTCAGACCAACCCCTGTAGACTTGCTGACTTGCAGCTGAACACTAATGCTCTTTTACTACAGCTTTTTGTTCTGAGAATCCTTTTTCATTAGACTGCTTGAGAAATTCTCAAATAAAAAAGTGCCTACAATACAACATATAAACCTGAAATCTCAACTTAAGCAATTGGAGTATATAATAGTAAAAATTTTCCTTTAAAATAGGAAGTGGAAATTTCAACCTTTAGAAAGGTCTTTGCTGAGAGTATCAGGTGGAAATTCAAGTGGAATCTGCTCATCAGAGCAGTTGGATCAATGTCTTCTGGATTAGTCTTATTTCCAGTGACAAGTTAAGTACTCAGCAATAAGCAGCAATGATCTAATGATCTCCATGAAACAGTTCATTCAGCCATTTTTAGGAATACATTGCCATCTGGTGTACAAAATTTTGAATATGTCAGTTTTACTATTTAAAATCTAATGTCCTTGGACAGAAAGTCTTCCATCATTTTATACTTACTTCCTGGAATCAACCTATTGAACTCAATGAACTAAAACCTATAGTACTTTTCAATGCAATTTTTTCATAAGGGTTTTCAGAACATTTGTGAGTTCACACAATGGAAATAATATATTTCAGTTGCTACAGAGACTACTTACATGTCGGTGCTATCAGTTCCCTGTGTGACTGGAATATCTGTCTTGTATTATCTCTAAGCTAAGAGATAAAATTGAATATAATCCTACCAAAAAAATTGTGCTTATATTAGTAAGACAGTCACTGCACTGAGGTGCTGCATTCTTACTGCTTGTACCTTGTGCAAAGGGAAGTTTAAAAATACAAAAAGCAGACCTTCATCCCAGACAGATTTTAAGGGATGTTTTGCTCATTTGAATTAGGTAAAGATTTGTTTCCTAATTTCTAGTTTGATTAAACAGCAGATTTTGAATAGTGGCTTTCATTTGATCTCATAATAAGGAACTCTGAGTTTGTATTGGTCTTTTAGTATATGTCTTCTGATCTTCCATAAGCACTGATCAAGGGTGATCATGGTATTTGAAAACTAGTGAAACTGGCTCCTCAAATATCACATTTGTCACATGGTAGGCATCATAAAACGATTCTCCTGCTACAAATACAAGCAATCTGAAAAAAAAAAAAAAGGAAAGATGGGCTGCTTAAATACATACATTTTCTGAAGTGTAAATAAAATTCTAGTGTCTTAAAAGCAAGCAAAAACCCCACACCCCTCCAGCTCAGTCTACACCCAACCCCCAGTTATATCAAGTCTGATAAGAAATGGAGCAATCACAGAATCACAAGAATATTTTGAGTTAGACGGGACCCACAAGAATAATTTTGGGATTGCTTCTGAATTTCCATTTAAAGAATTTTTTTATTAATTCTAATGAAGTTTTAAAAAGTTGTCTTTTTTAACAGTTGATTTCTAGTTTGGATAAATTTAAGGTGAACTAGTTGAGTGACTTTCTAACAATGGCACTATACTTGCTGTTCTGTGCCTCTACAATATCTAGTACAATGGGGTCTGGGTCTCCTTGGTCATGAAAGACTGCCAGGCTAATAAAGATGTTTAATACTAATCTTTCTTATCTTGGGTTTCCGAGGACTTCTTTTTCTCTTCTCATGGAATCTGAGGAAAAAACACACGAGGTTAGCGGGTCAGGCTCTAGTTCTTCTAACAATGAACTTTGATTTGTTTAATTCATCTGTCAGGATTTGTTTGGCTTTACATAATTACTTCCAGACTTATCTGTGATAACTTAATGGCTTACTTTTGTTGTGACCTTTTTGATAAGATTGTATATAAAAAAAATTACACTGATTGCTTAAGAGGATGTAGGCAGTACTATAAAAGACATTTGTTTGATTAAATGGTAATTAAAAAGTGAATGTAATTAAAAATACAGTTATGACCAACTCTTGTTCAGTATGACTCTTGTGGAGCTTAAAAGTCAGTTTATGCTATTGCTTATAGTGGTTATTACTATTTATTATGTGTAATCTACAGTAAGCACTGCACAAAGAAAAAACTACGAAATAGTTATTACAGTCCCTTTAGAAAAAATAATTGTCTAAAGTAAACTTCTAGTGAATTGCATTTTAAAATTCTTCCTATTATTTATCCTATTTCTGCAGTCAAGTGGGAACTCACAGTATAAAGCTGATCCTTAAAAAGATAGTAATTTTCAACAAAGAGAAATGTTTTGGCACATGCTGCAGAAAGCTAGAGTTGCTCTGATTTTTCTACATTCTCTTTTGGAATAATTAATACTTCAAGGAAAACTAGTCCCTGCCGTGTATGAGAATATAAAGATATGGTTGCACAAGTGTGGAAACACAATGAATGTATGCACCTCCTGATGTAAAGACTTCCAAGATCCCCATCTCACTAGGACATCTTTGTCTTATCCCTATTAAACTATGCTTTGCACCTGATTGCTAGTGAGTCAGGAAAAATAAGAAGGAAAACTTGGTACAAATTAAAATTGTTTAATTATAAATATAAGTAAGAAAAAATTAAGCTCTTTGATTAGGCAAAAAATCAAGAAAAAATGTCAGGTTTAAGATCAAGTATAGACTTTTATTTCTGCTTCATCTGGATGATTTGCAACATTATGTCTAATTCTATGATCACATTATAATTTTAAATAAGACAGCATTCTGTGTTTTTCCAATACACCCATGGAATCATAATAAGTTAATCAAGGCATAAACTTACACGTTTTGTTTTCTCACTTGACTGCCTTTCCATCTGGGACAGAAGCTAAGAATGGAAGCCTTGAAGCCTTGATTTCTGTTTCCACCCTTTTCTTCTTGGTCAATTTTAATAAATTTTAAAACTCTTATCTTATGAAGCTTTGCAATATATCAGACATGATTGCAACACTTACATTTAACAATGCTCTGAGGGGAATAGAAAGTCGAAGTTACACGTTCTTCTAGAAACATATTGCATAAATAGAAAAAACTTCCAGATCATGGAATAAACTAGTTCTATCTATTATTCTCAGTCTCTCTCTCTTTTTTTTTTTTTTTTGTTCTTTTGTTGTTGTTGTTGTTATTATTTCGATTCTACATAGTTTTCAGAGGAAAAAATGTTTTTAATCTATTTCCTTCATTATGTTATCTGGGAATAGTAGCTATTCATACTTCTCTGTTAAAGATTTGAAATTAGCCTTGGATGACAAGGTAGTTCAGTTCATTTGTATTTGGATTTTTAACCAAATAACAGTCTTAATGAATCTGATAATATTAAAAAGAATAGTATTTTTTCTACAGGCTTGGCTAAAACTGGATTCCCTTTTGTGTGTTTTAGCTGTAAACTTATCATGATCTATATCTTTAAATAATATTAATATTAGAGTGCTGTTCCTAATCTGCTGTGCTAGTGCCAGATCTAGATCTCTCCTCATCTATATTTCTTCTTCTGGAGTTAAAACCCAAATTCAGGCCAGCTGCTTAGGTAGCTAACATCTAGGGTTTTTTTTTTCCCAGTGAAAAATAGCAAATAGTAATAATCAGCAGTTAAGTCTCTGCTCTAAATCAAGCATGAGCTGTACCATCTGTAGCAGGTATTCACATGCCAGATGAATCTCCCAAATATTTCTGTGATGACCTTTGGTTTTAAGTATGCTCTGAACAAGTCCTTAGGTTTGAGGTGCACTAACAAATTGGGTGTTTTCTATAATGTTACATCTGTAAATGACAGTTATTGTAAATTGCTTGAGAAGCTCCTTAGTGGAAAATGTACCTTCTTGTGTGACTTGAGAGGATGGCAGCTTTGAGACATAAGCTAACACAACTTTGGCTGTCCCTTCCTTTTTCTCCTGATCGTTTTCTGTTAGAAGAAATATGTGAAGTTCGGATGTGAATACAGAACAGTTTGTTTCAACTCTTTTTTTCCCTTGTCATGCAGAGCAGTTGGGTAACCCTCATCTGAACATTTCAATGCTAATTCAAGTCATCTTCTGGTGTGCACTGTGTCTGCTGAATTTGCTTTCCCCCATCCCTACATGACCACCTGAAACAGAGTTGTTCTTGGAAGAAACTGCTGGGAAGTATATAGGGACTTAAAAGTTCAGAAAAGGGAGTTTCAGGTGTTTTTCTTGTCCCTGTTTCAGGATTAGAGAGTTGACAAGATGGCCACAGAGCAGAGAGCTGGATACTGCTGTCATACCCAAGGCAGAAATATTTTATCACCCAGTAGAAATTAGTTCAGCCAATATATTTGATTTGCTGTTGTTTTTATATTTGTTTGCAAGATTTAGAATAAATTCCTAGACCATTGTGTCCCTTAAAAAAATGTGGGTTTGAGCCAGACAGGGACAATAAACAAATATTTCCCTGATGTTTTTGGTTACTAGGGACCCCCGGGAAGGAAAACAAATAATGCAACATACACATGCCTGGTTAGCCTTACTCTAGGATTAATTTAATCTTTACTGTAATAAATAACCTTCCCATGTCGGATATATGATTTCCTTTACTGCTGCTTTCAATATTATAGAAGATAACTAAGTAAAACCTAGATTAATATTAGTCAGCTCCTCTAGACCCCAACCTGTACCTACCACAGGGCACGACGGAGCCCACAGCTGAGGTGGGGATACCTTGGGGAAATTTATTTAAAAAGGGGCAAAGCCACTGTGGGACACACAGGGAGAGAGAGAGGGAGACAGAGGAGGAGAAGGGAACTGAGGAAAAGACAACAGAGGGAATGAAGGGTCAGAGGAGTAGGAGTTACACTACAGTAGAACAGGCACACCCCAGAGGGATTGCAGCCCATGGAGGGAACATGCCAGAGCACAGGAAAAATAAAAGAAAGAGGGATTAGCAGAGAGGAACCACTTTGCACTAAACCACATCCCCTGTACCACCCATCACCTGCACTAAGGGACTGAATGGACCTGTGGCAAGAACAAGGAAGGAGGAGAAAGGACTGCAGGGAAGGAGCGACATGGAGAACAGCTGAGGGAAGGAGAGATGCCTGAGAAAGGGAGCTGAACCTGAGAGAGGATGAAGGATGGTGGTTTTTTTCCTTTTTGTTCTTTGATGTTTACATTTTTTCCAGTGTCTGGATCAGTTATTAAATGTTTATTGTATCTGACATTAAATTAAGTTCCCCAGGTTGAATCTCTTTTGCCGAGGATAGAGCCTAGTAGTTGATCTCCCTGTTTTCATCTCAGCCCTCAGGCTTTCTCACTCCTGTTTGTCCTATTTCCTCCCTGGTTCCACTCGACTGGGGGAGTAAGCATATGAGTGTTTGTGAGCTTATCAGGGAGCCGGGGCCAACCCACCACACAAACCCTTTCATAATGGTTGTGGCTGTGATACCAGGGTCTCTTACACCTTCATTTTGCAGGTGAGGCCTTGTGGCCAGATTTAGCCCAGTTCTGGTGTCAGTGGGAGATTTCAGAGAAATAACACCTATCTAGTCAGTGGCACAATGAGGATAAAAAGTCCAGTGTAGATAGGTCTGAACTGTGAGTCTTCATATTTGGATGTGAATCAGAACAACCTCTTCTCTGCTGAATTCAGGGCTCCTGAATCTAGCACTGACCCTTCTCAGTGCACAGTCTTTGTGGACTTAAGCTGTAATTTCCTTTATTGCTTGACTGTGGGAACGTGGAGGAATGTTGTAGGAGCTCTACTGAATTCTTGTCGCTTTTCTCCAACAAATTTTCCCAGCACAGCTTTCCAGGGTACACTTCAAGATCAGGATTGTGACTCTGTCTGAGGTATTAAATCCCTTTGAAGGGATCTACAACTACCTGAAAGGAGGTTATAGCCAGATGGGGGTTGGCCTTTTCTCCTGGGCAATAGTGACAGGACAAGAGGACATGCATGGTCTTAAGCTGTGCCAAGGGAGGTTTAGGTTGGACATTAGGAAGAATTTCTTCACAGACAGGATGATTAGACATTGGAATGGACTGACCAGGGAGGTGGTGGAGTCACCATCCCTGGAAATGTTAAAGGAAAGACTGGACTGGTACTTAGTACCACAGTCTAGTTGTTTTGGTGGTGTTTAGTCATAGGTTGGACTCAATGATCTTAGAAGTCTTTGCCAACATAATTGATTTTGTGAAGACCAGCTAAGAAGAAAACTAATGATTAGATATGCTAGTTATGATGTCATCTGGTTTTGTTTGGACTACATGTAAAATTTTCATCTCTGTATGCTGGAGTAAATATTTTTTTTTAGGTTGGACATACTGGATGTAATAATCTAAAAGAAACTGAGAGGATTTTTCAAAGCACTGGGCCATTATTTGGGAGAGGTTTTAACCAGTATATGGGCACACTGACTTTTAGTCCTTTACATTTTTACAGCAAGCCATCTCAGGCTTTTGGTTGAAACTGAAGTCATTATTCTGAATTCCTCCTTCAGATTGCCTGATATTATGGCACTTTGGTCCTTTGTATGTACCTAGTATGCTTAACTTTAATTATACCCTGAAGTACTTCAAGAGATAAATTTATGGTAATAAACACATCCAATGTTTAAATTTTTCATTTATAGAATCCAATATTAATGACAATTTTTCTGATTAAATACTTACATTGAAGAAGATTTCAGAAGTGAGCCTGGTTTTTTTTTTGCTAAAGCAGTTACACTTGCTTTTCCAGTCACTGCACATATTTATCTGCAGCTTCTGAGCATCAGGGAAGCCATGTGCCTGAAGCCAACCTCTGAGGTGCTTTCCCCACTAGATGGCAGAAAATACTTTGGACCAGAATATTTAGCAATTTAAACAAAATACAGAATTACTGCACTTAAATACTAGATTTTTCCAATAAGTGCAGAGACTTTATTTATTAAAAGTTTTTCTGGGCATATATTATCCAGATTCCTTTGAGTATACAGTCCCACAGTGTAAGTGTACAGTCCCACAAATACATGGTAAATTTAAATTGCAAAAGTTTGATTACAAAATTCTCTTGTTACTTCTGTGGAATTGAAATCTGAAAGGCTTGTAGAAATTTCTGTATAGAAAAATCTACTTATCCAAAATAAGCTGCAAAAGTGCAATGAAACTGATGCAAATACTATCATTACAGTGTTTCCATTATAATGAGTATCAGGTTTTGAGTCTGTATATATAATATACTATATGTATTTTAAGTGCTTTGTCGATACAAAGCATATTGAGTTGGCAAGCTTTTTACCCTGTAACAGTTTTCACTAACATTTGCATGGATATTCAGTTTAACACGGTTTAGGTACAACACTGTGACAAGGCAGTAATCCTTGTTTCGCCAGCTCTTCCTAGTGCATTTGCAGCTCCAGCAGCTGGAATCTTCATTGAATAATGCAGCAAGTATGCACTTCACATATACACAGAAATGTCCTTCTCTCTTACATACATGCATGTATGTAAATGTCTATCTATGCTTTGACCTATTTTCCCCTAAGTGTTTCTCTCACTGAATCACAGAATATGCTGAATTGGAAGGGACCCACAGGGATCATCGAGTCTGATGCTCAGCATCACGAAAGCTTCACAGTTGTTAATGCAACTCCTTACTGTGAATGTTTTTCATACAAGTTTGGCTTCAATATTTTCTGCAGACTGGAAGCACTGAAAACCTAGCTACCTCTCAGGCTGAGGCTAATAGAATGTATTCTGAAACAGTCAGTGGAAAGCAAAAGGGGGTCAAAGACCTTAAATTAGGCAAAACTTACTTTACTGATTTATATCTACGGAACAGATGAACTGCTGAGTATCAGTAGAAAGTTTCCGAAACACTTGGACCTCAGTTTGCTTTAATTAGCTGACAGTTTGTTAACTTGTCCCTGTGACTTAAAATATATTCTACATATTATGCAAATTATTTATTATTGAGACTAGTTGAATCACCCATGTTTTTAATATTGCCGGTTCTAACCCTCATTTTTCAATCCCTTATGATTTTCTGAACTGTAACACTTTTTCAGGGTAGTATTTTATATCCTGGCTGTGCCTCAGGCTGAACTTTTTGGAAATTTTTGGCTAAGATGGTTTAGCCATTTCCAAGAAAGTCTGGGGAAAATGAGTTATTTGTTCCATGTTTTTTAGAAATAAAATAAAGTCTGGGATCTTTTCTCTGAATGGCTCTTGCTGCCTTGTGCTCTAGAGTTAGGATTTAAAATTACACTGAGAAGGAACAGGCAGGGAAAGGCATTTTAGAGTCAGAATATGACCTTTGCTACTCATGGGAAAGTGTGTTACAGGCCTTTGCAAAATCTTTCTTGCACATAGGCTGTATAATCTCCTTTGTTTTCCTGGATGAATGTCTCCAGGGAGCATACCTGTGCATCACAGGTCTACCAGGGAGGGCATTCCCACAGCATGAATGAGCACACTGCCCTCTGTCCATGGGACTGTGGCCAGAGATGGGAAAGAAGCAGGCTAGATTCATCACTCCCCATTTCAGATGTCTGCATCTATGTCAGCCACTGTGTGCGTGCTGCTCCCTGAATAGGCTTTCTTAAGCATAATATATGCTCTGTCTTTTAAAATCTGCTGCCAGGGGGTGGGGTAACCCAGGTCATATATATTTCTAATCCGGTTGAATCTGACCTGAAGACTCCAGTAAGAGAATCAGACATGCAGTTCTGCAGAAGGAAAACTGGGCTGGCTGAGCACAAAAGAGTGCATATTCTCAGCATAAATTGGTTTCAGGTACAATGTTTTGCTTGACAAAGGAGACATCCTGACAGTACGTGAAGGCACCTCAGTACTTTTGGCATCAGGCAGAGTCTCCAGAGTAGCTCCTGCAGCTTAGTGACAATCCTATGTTCCAGTTCCTGAAAAAGGCAGTTTCCTTGGAGTATGCTGGTCCATCTTGAATAAGAATTCATTGTTCCTTAAGAACTCCTGAACTGCCACATATCTTTAAGAATGGAATAAGTCTCTTATTCTGTCAAGGTGAAGTGTTAGAGATTTATTTAGATGAAAGGAAACAGCAAAATGCAAGACAGTAATATGTTGCTGGAATTTAGCTATGCTGTTTTCTCTCTAGCTTGTTGTGAGCCTTAGAAGGAGGTTGTGTTCTTGTAAGAATTGTTTCATGAAGAGTGCAATCAGAGAAAACTACCCTAGCATTATCCAAAAAACTTCTAAGTTCTTGCTTGCATATGGAAGAACAAAGCACAAATGGTTTTTCAAAGGAAGCCCTTCCCTCTATTGTGTAGTTTGAAGATACCCACTGTATTACCTTAAGCTACTGAAATGATACCCTGACACAGGCAAATTATTTTGTAACTTACTGGAAATTGCCCTTTATTTTGGATTTTTCTGTCACTTCTTCATCCTTTTATCAGGCAGAAAATATAAACATTGTCAAACTTGTTTTCTTTGTTTTAACTCATGTCTCTTGTAGAAGCAATTTGCTGTCTGCTAACTGTATTTCTTAAGTGAACTCAACCTTGCCTTCTCAGCTGACATTTTCAGATCTACTATTTCACAAATCATGTGTCTCAGGAAATGATTATTGCATCAATATCTTAACAGCACTGTAGAAGTCAACTGGACCTCAACAGCTCATAGAGACCAATTAGGCTAAATAAACATATTTTATTCCTAAACTGGAAGAACATTCTCTGAATAGTATAATGCTATTACTCTCTACATTACTTTATGGAAGTTTTTCAGTGGAATCTGTCACACAGAATGGTATTAATGTCTAGAAATAGCCTTTCTTGTGTATGTTTTAATATATATAAGCTGTTCGAATATATATAAATAACTGTTGGAAAAATTGCCTAGGTGTTTTTTTTTCTAGTTTTCCATTTTTAAACATAATACAGAATGAAAGTGTTAAACAAAGGGAAATTCCTTCTGTGAAATAACTTCTTCTAATGACATTTCCAACTGATCAGGTATCCGCTATGGTTCTGGGCAGGTTAGCAGATGGTAATGTTGCTTTGGGATTGTGGTTCTATGCAGGTTTTAATGCTCTTGCTGATACCATATAAATATTCCAAGAAGACTTACACTTGAAACCAGTTAGAAAATCAACTGTGTCACTTGGGGGTATAATTGGGCCTATATTCCCTTTGTTGTTGCTGTAAAAGATAACACAGCACTCCTTTAAATATACGTTTCCTGTCTCCCATAAAAATCTTGGCTCTTAGTTTGCTTTCATGTTAGCAGAAGAGATTAGTTCCAAATGACATTAAGAATCAAAGAAGCTCAGCAAATTAAGGTGCCTTGAAGAATATGTCAAATAAATCCAATATAATGGGTTGTTTGGTCTTGATAGCAAAACAAAACAAACAAAAGCAACATCCCGTGTCTGCTAAAATTTCAGTACGGTGCTGGAATGGAGGTCAGAGCTTCCTCGATATGAAAAGGAATCCTGTTACAGGGATAAGTAATCAACCACCTGGGAGAATATAAAACTAAAATGAGAGGTGTCCACGGAGACGCAGCAGTGCTGCCAAGTTAAAGATTTAAATCCAAATAAAATATTACAGTAGTCTCAGGTGATAGCATCCATAGAAGTTTGGACCTCATTAGGGGAATTGAAAAGCTTAGAGCTGTTTCCAGTAATAACACTCAATTTAGTTGGTTAAATTAAAACCAAACTAATCTCCTTTCCATGAAGTGTTTGGGCAAGTTGTAGAAAACTCCCCCATCAGTTTTCTTGTAGGAGAAAGAAGTCTCATATAAACAGTGCAGCAAGACTGAACCGAAACTCTTTGCACCAACCTGGCAATTCCCATTTACACTTTGATGTGGTCCTATCTCTTCACCTATTAAAAAAATCTAAGACCTTGCTGTTTCATCTTTCATCAGATCTTATAAAACAAAATTTCTGGAGTGTATTTGTGTTCACAAGTGTCAACTTTACTCTCATAAAAAAAGTGGTGAGTTCATGATTTTAATACAAGCTGATTGAATTTGGTTTGAAGGAACTGGAGTTTTCCTTTTCATGTGGCATCCTCGGTGTTTTTTCATGTAGTCCTCATCAGTTTATAAAGATTCTTAGAAACATTTAACTAGCTGGAGTTAAAATGAAGAGACGACTTTAAAGGAACTGTTGAAGTAAGGAACAAAACATGTTTGATATATTAGAAACCAATATTAAACTGAAAAATGAACCAAACTAAGCAAAAACTATACTCCTTCATAATTCAAGGAATATCAATTGCAGAAAATGACTTTGTACAGTGTATCTGAATATCCTTCAGCAAAGATTTTTCTATGAACCATACTGACAAGATGACAGCAAATTGCAAATTTAAAATGTTTATTGGTGATTAAACTTAATCAGTCAGTCTTTATCTTCCCAACCTTAAACAGCACTATTGCCTCTTGCCCTTTGCAGTTTTCCACAAAAATTTTGAATCAAGTGTCAGTGGTACAGCAAATTTGCTTTTCCCGTTTTCCTCAGCATTTTTGAATATATGTAAAGCCAGACTTAATAAGTTGTCTGTGTTTAGATTTACCAAGAATTTTACTCTGACTAAAATTAGAGCACTACAGCAAATAGAGCTTGGTATCAACATAATAATTAGTTGTGGACACCATGAAGGCAAAATGACTTTGTTTTGTATACAAAGTTTTGGTAAATATGTATAAATAAATCTTGAAACATATGACATGTCTATTGCCCTTTTTTGTTACTTACTGTGTTCTACAACTTATCCTGGATCCAATAAAGTACTTAAGAGGAATTGGCCTCAGTGAATTTCTGCATGTGTTTAAAGGTTAGCATATGCTGGAGGGCTTTGTTGAATTGGACATCTTGCTTGTATCTTGTGATTTATCATGCTTTTATTATGCTGTCTAAGTTTCTCATGCTTGTCACCTTTGCTTTCACAGCTTAGATAATTTCTTACTTTAAAAATTCACTTTGCTCTTGATAAGTAGTGAAAAATGTCATTTTTTAAAGTAAAAAGTGTCCCTTTGAAAACTGTGTAGAGCAGGAACAAGAAATAAAAGATGAGAAAATTAATCAGAACTGTTGAGTCAACAGGACTGAAATCAAGAAACTGCTTTCTTATCTTTTGAGATAAGGAGACATTTTACTACAAACTGTCTCGATCCTTCAGTGTGCTGCCACCATCATGTCAAAAACTCTTCAGTGTGGTCCATTCAGAGCTCTTTGGATGGTTTTGAAAATATGCTAAATGTGTTCAGGGTTGAGGTTAGAGTAAGACAAATCTGAAGAAATGAAGACATTACACCATTAAGAGATCCAGATCCCCACAGTACTCCTGTTGGGCAACTTATGGTTGCTTTCCATAGGAGAAATAGAAGATTACATGAATAGAGCATGGATGCTTGAGACAGACCTGTCCAAGTCCCTGCTGCTCTGCATTTGGCTACAGGATACACAAATTGTGAAGTTTAGCTAAGGTATGTTGTTGATGAGGGCAAAGCTGTTGACTTTAACTTGCAAAACTTCAGCTTGATATATCAATCTTGCAGGTATGGCCATGTAGTCACTGAACAGATCACAGTGATTTCTGAAAAAAACCTCCAGTTGCTGACTCAGTATAGATGGGAAACAGAACTTTGGGGATGTGCTGTATGGGCTGGACTTAGCAACCTGGAGTGTGACAGGAGCAGAAAGGCTCATTCTCAGGCCATGAATGTTCCCTTGCCGGCCAACACAGGCAGACTGTGACCAAGATGCTGCTAGTAATACCCAAAGTGTTGAGTAACATACACATGTGTCTAAAATCTATGATTAGAAATGCCTTAATTGCTTGAAAAGTTATACAGAAGAAATTAATTAACTGCCTCACTTAAAAAATCAAATAGCAAAGAACAATGCTAGAAAGTTCAAATGCTAGAAAGTTCTGATATTCCATTCAGATATACCCTGCTTTTTTCAGGGTACAACAGAATAGTTGAGGCTTTTCAAAGTGCCTTGTGTTAAAGTAATCTGTTACATAACAAATACTTAAGGGCAAAATAATGTTGACTTGTTGATTCAGTGGGGTGTTGTTTAGTCAGTACTCTCTTCCTTTCCATGCCTTTTTCCATCCCCTTATTAAATTTGCTTTTTCCCCTTTACTAAGTCCACTGATACACAGATTGAAGTATCATGAGGTAATCAAATAAATTTCTTTTTAGGAAGCAATTGATCCAAAGGCTTCTTCAATACTTATTCTAGATAATAAATAATGAAATTAAGCTGTACTTACTTAAAAGCTACCCTACAAACAGCCCGACCTAGTACTTCTTGTTGAGACAAAATCCAGTGGAACCTGTGCCATTGAAAGGAATGCACACTTGGACCCCAAATAATCACAAAATTATATACTGACTTCATTTTGTTCCTGAAATTGCTAGTCAAAAGAATTAGGCTATATGTATGAATCATGTGCCTATGGAATACAGCACATTGTGAAACTAACTTCTCATTTATACTTTATTCCTATTGTATATGGAGTCTAGAATATTATGGATTTTAATTTTTTTTAATAGCCATGTATAGCCCTCTTAAACTGTGAGAGTCTCTTTGGAATATAAGCCTGTTTATTTTATTGTACTCTGTTTAGTTATTCTAAAAAAGAGTTACAGACACATAATTGTAGCCATCTGTTGTGTTTTAAGTCCAATCTAGCCCAAAAGTCAAAAAAGTCATGGCAACAACTTATAAAAACAATGGCAATAATATGAACTCACTATGGTTACTGGTGAACCTTTATTTCTCCTGTCAAATGAAGTAAGTTTCCTCAGAGAATTATTTTAATGTTTGATTTATTTCTTTATTAAATATACCCACAGTATGACCAGCTTCTCTATCAAGATTGTCATATAGCTGTCTCCTTGATTGTAAATCTGTGTTTCTCCAAAAACATGAGTTCTATTATTATAAAAAACCAATTTCAAAGTGAAAGCGCAGTGCTCACCATATATTACTCTAGCATAAACCAGCAAGCAGGATTAAGATTGTTTAGGAAAATTTATTATTGGTGATGAATAATATTTATCATATCATATATTTAACCCATAGTCTGACAGATTTAAAATTCATTATTTATAGATTTTAGATATTTGATGTATTAGGTTTAATAATTCACTGAGATATTTAGTAAATAGTTTCCTCAATTAATTTAATCAAAATGTCAGTGAGTTTTATGAGACATAGTTAATTTTCAGTATTATTCTGTCTTCTAGGCATATTCCATTTGTAAAGGTACCACAGTTATTTTAGCTAGGAGTGATGCATTGGTATTTGTACAGTGAACAATAAATGGCACATGTTGAAAATGACCTCTATATGTATTGGATAAAGTCAGATAGATGCTATCTCCTACCACAGATTGTTGACATGGTATATTTCATTAGTTCCCTTTTCTCTATATTTATGAAAAAAAACAGATGATAGAAATCCTTGCACAACTGTTTTTTATGAAATCATTTACACAACTAGCTCCTGTTAAACAGAAAAATGGAGTGTTTGGGGAGCAGCGCTGTCCTTTGAGGAGAATTACAGACTACAGAATTCCAGTGGCCTGTAATTTCTTGAGAAGGGTGTGGTCACCTGAGGCATATCCTGGCTAGACCCATTTCTCTCTTTTGACTGTGGAGAGCACAGCCTTACAATGATCATAATTTGGAACCTCATGCAGTGCTTGCCATTAGGCAGGATGGATATGAGCCCCAATGACAAATTACTGTCTGTCCTACAAAGTTCCCTAACAGTCACCAACAGGGAACTAGCTTGTTTCTGTCAAACCAAATTGGGCACTGTAATGGTGAAGTTAAGATGAAAAATAACAGAGATCAGTTTCCAGTTGTCCAAGCCACCTCCATGGGAAATAAGAGGATAAGTAACTGATGGGCAATTTGTAGATTGTTTTATTCAGCTAGTAATAATATAAATAAAATGGCAGGTAGTTCACATTGCTGTAAATGGGAGGTAAAATAAGAAATATAAATGAGTGTCTGTGCAAACTTCGCTGACAAGTATAAATGTCATGTAAAACCAACTGCTGTTTCTTCACTTCTCATTTATTGATTTAATTATGGGTGGATATCTTTGCTTTTACTCTTGGTTCTTTTGATAAATATGTCTAGTGAGAATGGGAGTGAACCACTCTCATTAGTATCTGCCTCATACTACCATTAAAAGTGGTGGTGGAGACTTGTTAATTTTTTTCAAGGTTCTACAAACAGTATTGGTTTGTAACCTAAAGATGACATATTTGCAGTAATAGCAACCACAAAGGTTTGGTCTAAAACATCAACTCTGATTTTTTTTTTCCCTGGGAAACTTGCACTGAACAATTATTCACATTTCCCTGTATTTTCTCGAGCTACAGTGAAAAAATTTCCATACACATAATTTTCTCATTTAGGTGTCCTTGGAATCCTCCCCTTTTTTTCTCTCCTATTTTTGCTTTTAACAGACTTCTGATTATCTCCAATTTTAAATAATTTTCCAAGTATTAAGTCTCGTTTGTGTATGCATTTGTGCAAATGTAACTCTCTGTAGCCACTGTCTTTTAACTCTTAATGCCTGAAGTTATCTGGTTTGATGCATTCCTCTTACTACCTTTTATCAAATAACAGAGTGACTAAAAATCAACTTATTTTATGTCATCCATACAAAGCACTCATTTCTTTACTAATTTATCATACAAATATTTCTCAGACTTCAGGTATTATTTCATTACAAGCAGGTCAATGGGTAAAAGTAGGGCAAACCTGTGGTTCAGAAGGTGAAAGGTATATGTGGCTGTGGAAAAGCTGTGCTAGACTGGAATCTGATAAGTAGCACTGTTGGTAAGCTCACTCGGTCATCACCCACAGGCAGCTGGGGCTGTCTCATGCAACTGCAAGAGTTTTTGATTTTATGGATGTTATGCCATCTACAGCAAGTAAGAGAAATAATTTAAAAAAAAACCCAAAAGACCTTAGAATATTCTCAGTATTTATCTCAGGAAACTGAAATACTGAAGGCAACTTCAATGCAAGTGGAATGGTTTGGGATGACTTAAAAACAAGATTATTTCTTTAAAAAATTAGTACTGAAGATCAGAGACTTAAATTTCTAATTAGAGATCTCATTTGTTAAGCAGGTGATAGTAAAAAAACCATTTGAAAAGTATTAGTAAGATTAAAATATTGCAGTAAGATTAAAATATTGCAGTAAGATTAAAATGTTGCAGTGTTTGGAATGTCATTTTACCCTAAATCTCTCTCTCCCATTTCATCTCTTTCAGACTTTGGTTAATATTTATCCAAGCTAATGGTTAATATTAATCCAAGCTAATGGTGCAAACACTCTGGGTGTGATGCAACAAGCCATAAAAGCGTGTTCATAATTCGGAGTATTTGAGTTATCCTTTCAACTGATTAGCATATGATTGAGTGCTCTGCTGCAATGGGGCCAGAGTACATTTTACTGGTAGTTAGAATGAGTTTGCCTGTCTGCTGTAACACACACCTTTATATCTGACTCCACCCCTACGCAGGATGGAATTGGTAATTGTGGACAGTGGACAGGATTGTTATTGCATTAAATTGCCAGACAATGCTCAGACCATCCTCCAGTACTGCAAACACACACACAAAAAAAAAAAAAAAAAAAAAAAAAAAAAGAAAAAGAAGAAGAAGAAGAAGATAGGAATCATGGAACTGTGTTCTGTGAGTTAATAAAGAAAACAGGCCTGCTTCCACACTTCACATGAAGGGAAAATCTCCCACTGACTTAATTAGGTGCACTGCCTGACTAAGGCCTGCATGATTTGGCCAACATTTCCTATCATTCCAATGTTATGACAGAAGTCACCAGAACAATTCCAGCTGAGAAGAAGTTATGCTCCACAGTGCATTAGGAGAACAAATGGAAGATCACTGCAGAACCTGAGTATATATTGACAATAGCTAGTGATAGCACATAATCCTGTTACTCAGCTCCTGTTGAACTCTCAGATTTAATGACCCTTCTATTTATACATGACATGAGACAGAAAAGGTTTACTGTCAGGTAAGCAAAATTAAGCTTTTGCTCTAAGCTCTTGTACATTTTGTATAGGAAGCTCTGTTTTGACAAATCCTGTAAAAATAGCATTATATAACCAATAAAATACTCTTAGTACCTATTACAGATTTTCTGTTATTGATATCTGGTGGCAGAGATTTAGTTTCATTAGTTTCCCTATTTGTGTATCATTTTTGTAAGGCTAATATCTAATTCTGGTTTTCCAATAATAACTCCTAATAGTATTTTTTATTATCTCTCTTTTCTTCTTGAGTAGCCTAAATATTGACAATAACAGGTTCATATTGCAAAATGCTTCAAGAGGAAAAACTGTTGGTGATCAAAGACTTCTGTCTCTTGACCATAGAAGACAGAATTATACTTTATTTGCTTTTTATGACACATCTCCTTTTCTATAGGTTTTATTTCTGAAATACATGGGTTTTTTCAAATTTTTTTTGCTGCTTTTAAAAGGCCTTATATACTTCCTTGCTATAGCACAAAGTAACAAAGGTCTGCAGTCAAACACATACTCCTAGAGCAGAGAAACTAGATTAGAGATAGACTCTACTGGTTTCTGCTTTCACCTCGGTAAGCATCCTTTTCTGGGAATTGGAAAAAGGCTTCAAACACCATAAAACATGTGGAATTGATAAACATGATGTCAAGGCAATCAGTCTAGTCAGTTTGGATAAAGGATTCAGATGATGGGGCTGGAGTTTTTTTCCTTTTTTATTGTCACACACCAAGTTGGTTGTTGGTTCCTCTCATTTTCCGAGCAATGAAATATTGCTTGAGCTGCATTTGAAGGTGTTTTAATATACAGCCAAAGCAGAGAAAAAATTATGTGACTGAACCTACAGCAGCACCTACTGCAATAATTGTTCATTAGCAGTCCTCAAATCTACTGGCTTTTCTAAATCCTGTTGGTTGCACCCCACCCTGATTCCTTGCTCTCAGCTCCACAACCCTGCTTGGGAGGTGCTGGACACCTCTACCCCTGGACAACCTGAACAAAGGTTCTCCTTCCCTCCCATAGCAACAGCTGACTGGAACTTGCTTGAAATCTCACCTTGAAAGCTTCCCTCCTTTATCATGATTAAAAGCAGAGTACAAGTCAGCATCCAGAAAATGATCCACCACTGCCTGAAACAGATTTTGCTGTTCCTAGGGACCTCACAGGATCTAGGCTAGATATGGGCATCCTAGACTCAGATCCAGCGTTTCCAGTCATCCCACAGATTATTGCTTGTTCATCAGTTTTTCTGACAGCATTGTCACTGAAGCATGTTTTCCAGCCTTTTTTCCTCACACAGTTGAAATCAATGCCACCTAATAAATAGCTGGTGAAGAGTGATATTTGAGATATTTGAAACCTCAAATATAGATATTTGAGAAATATCTGTGGTATAATTTCTGTGTATTTTCTATCAATTTTCTTACTCTGTTTCTCCCTTTACTTTCTCATTACTTTGGATTTGTTCTCCAAGGACACAAAATAAAAACAAAAAATATTTTTTTCATTTTCATTCATGTGTTTGGCCAAAATTATAAGTCTTTGGTAATGTAATACTGATAACTGTTTCAGGACCCAAAAGAAAATCACAATACAAGTCCTCTTTTCTCTAGCTTTTTTTTTTATCTCCCCTGCCATGTAGTGGTAGATTACCTCCTATGATCTTTTCCCTCTGCTCCATTTGGAAGATCCAAAGGCAGTGAAGACTTGTTGAAGTTCCCCTTGGAAGGAGGCAAACTTCTGTAGGAGAAAGCAGAGAGAGATCTGCTGGTAAGGCTCACTCCTTTGTCTCTTTTCTTAGTCTGGAAGTGTGTTGGAGAAAAGAAAGGAAGTGACATAATTAACTTTGATAATCTCTCTGGTTGGTAGATAGTCCTGGAGGAAAATGACTG
Organism: Manacus vitellinus; assembly: GCF_001715985.3. NCBI lineage: Eukaryota > Metazoa > Chordata > Aves > Passeriformes > Pipridae > Manacus > Manacus vitellinus. The sequence goes on from NW_021940604.1 coordinate 43,851,021, forward strand.
AATAGTGTTTGTTAGAACAGCATTGTTCTGAGGCCAAATAGAGAAAAAGAGACTGTGAACAATTCTTTCAGCTGAGTCTTTACTGTACTCAGTTCCAGTCAGGCATAGAAGAAAAATTAATAATTTGAGAAAAATATTCTGTTTGTCCTGAACTGCTTCCATTCATATGTTGTTTTCAGTTAAAAATGCTAAATGCTTCCATACATCTCATTTATACATGTGCCTGTTAAATTACAGCATATTAAGTTACACATATGCTCTTGTGACCTACTTAATTTTGTGCATATCAAGATCCTTCTCTGAATATCTAATTGCCTCCATGTTTTTTTCTGTCAAAATTAGGTACCTAGCACTTTTGGACCATACATGTAAAGAGCCGATGCCATTTGTCGCTGTTGGCTGTGGGAGATACACACTCCTGCAACATGAAGAACAACTGAAAGAAACCAAGAAACAAAGGCAAAGCCAGAAAACTGAGGGAGAATATTTGTAGCAGCAAGGGCTGCAGACGTAAAGGACAAGGATGAGGCAGGCAGGGCAGTGTGGGTGGCAGCGGCTGCTGAGGGTCTGCGGTGCTGAGAGGTGGCAGCAACCCATGTGGCATCACCCCACTGCCTGGCTGGCTCTCCCCCCACTGCTGACAAACAGCTGATGTTTCTCAGGCTACTGTGTGCCACTTTTTTTATTTACACAACATACAAGGAGCTTGTATGCAAGTAGGAAATACAGCTTGGTGCCAGGAATTGAAATTCAGTGTAGCATCTCAGCAGAGGCGCCACACGATGACATGATGCCCTTGTCAGAGCAGCATAGAGATGGTCTAAGTATTTTGGTATCTCTGGGTAACAGAGTCTGTAGTACCTGCCTAGGGCATTAGGAGAGCATCACCAAAGAACATGTTTTCTTACGGAAGGTCCACATGGTACAAATTTAGGCAGATAATACAGATGTTATATAATATTATACTTCTGAGAGACCTAAACTATAAACCTTTTCTGGTCATAGATGAGAGGAACAAAAGTCTCCATTAAAAAATATAGAACAACTGAAGTCATCAAAAGACAGTTAATAATGACCTATAAAATTCATGCAATCTTCCAGTCAAAAATATAAAATGTATTTTAAATATTTAACAAAGAAAGACTACTAGAGGCAAAAGTATCTTTTACAAGAGTGTCCTGGCAAGAGGGGCAGCATAACAGTCAATTATTACAAACAAAATCCAGGTTTCTTAATTAAAATACAAAATACTGGCTCTGCTGTGTAGCCTGTAATAAGTTATGTCCTGAGAAGACTGTAATTATGCTGGCGCCTGCTAGTGCTGCCATAGTTAAGTTTGTCACCATTTCCATTATAAACCCCATTTTTAAGCAATTTATAATGTAGCTATAAAACATGATTTTAGATTGTAACTTACTTGGAAAATAAATTCTTAGACTGAAAAGTTTCATTTCTTTCTTTCTTTTTTTTTTTTCTTAAATACAAATAATCTGTTTGGTCATCTTTATGTTTTTTTAGGAGAGCACTAAATAAGCCAGAAGTTTTATGATTTGTAAGCTTTCTGGCCATTCTGTAATATAAACATATTTTCTTTTTTCATCTTCATTAAGAGGATCAGTCACTGCTTAAAAGCAGAGAATTTTAGTTCTTTGAAGGACCATAAATACAAGAAAACAAACTTCACAATTCTTTACAGAATTAGTGAAGACTGATTAACTTTGAATTACGATGAAGAAATGAGAACTTAGTTTACCTTAGACCTCAGAATAAATCATTGCAAAATGTTTCTGCCATGAGATTGACCTTCCCTTTCCAGTCCCCTTCTCATGCCTGAGGAAGATGTGGTCAGAGCTGGAGGCAACAGCATCTCGAAGGTGGAAGCTTTCCTGGCAACCCGTTGCTTCTGCTTCTTCTAGAAAAGCTCATGGAAGTATACAGAAAATATCTGCCTGAAGTCACAAAAAATTCTCATTGATTTATCCCAGTGTACATTTTATCATCAAAAAGTGATAAACAGGAGAAAATAAACACAGAAGATATTGGGCATCTGCTCTGAGAAATCACTGTGAGAAGGTACACCTGATTAGGTTATGCAGAAATATATTTATCATGTGTATCATCTAATCTAAGCTATTAATGAACAAAATTCAGGATTTTTTTATGATTCAGTACTGTGTTTCTAGAGAGGCAGATATATTTTTGGATGAGTAGCACTGAACAACAAATAGCAAAACCTATGAAAATATCATTGTGAATCCTCTTCCCAAGGAAAAGACTGTTCTGCAGTCTCAGTCAGCATCTGTAGCTGTCTTATAATTTGCATGGTTTAACTAGAATTCCTTCAGGAAATATAGTTTTTTCCAGTTTAGAGGTCTAAATGCTAAGGAACAAGGACTGAAAGTAGTAAAGCTCAAGAAGCAAAAATGAAGCTCATATATCTCTTTCATGTTTAGATTAAAATGCAATTTCAGATGCTAAAGTTGCAATGTAAATCATGCTTCTCTTGCCAAAGCCTGCTTTACAAGAGATGTGGATTAGCGTATTTAAGATCATGCAGATCATGTTTTCAGGCCTCTGGCTACATAAAGGGTTTCTAGACCAGCAGCATAAACTGGCTTTTCACTTCATTCCTTTGCCTTGCCATCTTATCAAATTCTGGCTTGAACAGACTGCTGTAGTAAATACTGGTCATGGAGCAGATCATCTTCAGAGAATCGCACGGCACATACAGGACAACCAGGGCCTCTGGCCCAGCCAACAGGAGTTCATGAAATATAGGTCCAGCTTGACCAACCTGATCTTTTATGACCAGGTGACCCATCTAGTGGATGAGGGAATGGCTGTGGATATAGTCTACCTGGATATCAGTAAAGTCTTTGATACTGCCTCCCATGATATTCTTCTGGAGAAGCTGGCAGCCCACATCTTGGACAGGTGCGCTCTTTGCTGGATTAAAAACTGGCTGGATGGCCGGGCCCAGAGAGTGGTAGTGAACGGTGCTGCATCCAGTCGGCAGCTAGATATTAGTGGGTTTCCCAAGGTTCAGTATTGGGACCAGTCCTGTTCAAAATCTTCATCAGTGATCTGGATGGGAGGATAAGGGCACCCTCAGTCAGTTTGCCCCAAGTTGGGCAGGAACGCTGATCTGCTGGAGGGTAGAAAGGAGTTTAGACAGGCTGGATTGACGGACCAAGGCCAGTTGTATGAGGTTCAATAAGGCAAAGTGCCATGTCCTGCACTTGGGTCACAACAACCTCATGCAGTGCTACAGACTGGGGGACAAGTGGCTGGAAAGCTGCCTGACAGAAAGGGACCTGGGGGTGCTGGTTGACAGCCACTGAACATGAGCCAGCAGTGTGCACAGGCGGACAAGAAGGCCAAAGGCATCCTGACCTGTATCAGCAGTACTGTGGCCAGCAGGACCAGGGCAGTGTTTGTCCCCCTATACTCAGCAGTCGTGAGGCCACACCGAAACCCCCATGTTCAGTTTTAGGCCCTTCACTGCAAGAAAGACTTTGAGGTGTTAGAGTGAGTCTAAAGAAGGGCAACAGAGCTGGTGAAGGATCTGAAGCACAGGTCTTGTAAGGAGTGGCTAAGGGAGTTGGAGTTGTTCCGCCTGGAGAAAAGGAGTCTCAAGGGGGAATCTTATTACTCTCTGCAACTACCTCAAATGAGGCATGGGAGTTGGTCTCTCCTGCCAAGCAACAAGCAACAGGACAAGAGGAATACCTTTAAGTTGTGTCAGGGGGAGTTTAGATAAAAAAATTTCTTCACAGAAAAGACTGCCAGTCACTGAAAAAGTTGCTCCAGGGAAGCAGCTGAGACACCATCCCTGGAGGTATTTAACAGATGTGTAGATGTGGCACTTAGGGACAAGGTTTAGTGGTGGACTTGACAGTGCTGGGTTAGTGGTGATCTTGATGATCTTAGAGGTCTTTTCCAACCTAAATTATTTTATGATACTATGTAGAAAGATCAGTTAGCACATACCAAAGATTTTAGGGTGTGCATAATCTAGCAGTTGTCCCATGCACATCTTTTTCTTTCACAATCCTTCTCCAAGAGATTACTAGTCTCTCAAGGACTGCATAATTCATGGTAGTGCTTACTTTCAATTGAAAGTACTGGAGCAGCAGTTCCTTTTTTACTGCCTGAGAGGCCAGCTGATCTCTTACTAAAGGGGAAACTTTGCTAAACAAAGGAAGTAATTTTAAAAGAAGAAAATAACATCTGTCTACAGATATGTGGGGAGAGAAAGAAGAAACGTGAAAATGGAGATAGTGGGGGAAAAAAGATTTAAAGTTTAGAAAGCTGAAAAGAAAGTCCATGTGGGATCAGAGGCAGCATATCCAAGTGGCAGACTAAATGTAGAGAGACATAATGGGAGTAAGTATGGGGAAGTGAGGAAGAGTGTATATAAAATGAAGCACAGGAAAAAGGTATAAAACCCCCAAACTAATTTAGAGATTAAGACACTGCTGCATCACCCCTCTACCAGTAGAGGTGCTAAAGCCACGGCTATGGAACACAGTAGCAAAATGCTCAAGGGAAGAAGTAATTCCTATATTTAGATAGGTAGAGTATTTCACTATATGAACAATAGTGCAGTGTAGCTATCTAGAAGCCATCCATTTAGGAATTAATTTCTATCTGTATCTGTAGCTGAAAACAAAAAGACCTTCAGCAAGCGGCAGAAGAGGTTCCCTGAAAAAGCGCTGCAGCCAGTCTGGGAACAGCACAAGATACTTCTGGCCATGCAGCCAGAGAACAAGGAGACCAGCAGGTACCAGTTGGCAGCTGGGGCACAATAAAACCGTTCTACAAGCTGAGCCAAGAATAATCTTCTTTAAAAGTGCTTTGCTACTTACAAATGTTACTCTTGTCCAAGTGTTTTGTGTTTGCCTCAGCGCAGTTCCAGTCCTTTTTTTTTTTCTTTCTTTCTTTCTTTTTTTTTAAGATAATTAGAGGGTTATTGTAAACCAAAGGGGATTTCTGGGAGCTCTTTGGGTTTGTAAATCATGCAAATGACAACACTGTGATGTTGGATCATATTATTAATTGTATGTTTTGCAGTTCACATACTCTCAAGCATATGTGTGAAACAAGTTTTTCTTTTTTTTTTTTTTTCCCAGTTCTTGAGCACAGTAAGTTTCCAAAAAAGTTCTCAGGCAGATTGCTAAATTATTTTTCTCAATTTTCTTAATGTTAAAGAAAAGTATAATTTCAATGCTGCAGAGTATTCTGTGCTGATAGATTTACAACACTGTGCATGTACTATGAATAAAAAAACTTCACACATTATTATATTTAAAGCTGGAGCCCTTTCTGTAAAAAAGTGCTTACCTTCTAGGCTGATTTGTGATTTTCCCTGAGGTTCTGTAAACCTGGATGAAAAACTCTTTTGCTACAAGAAACCGTTTGGTAACTGAATAAATAACACTATAATCTAAGTATTGAACACTTCCACACAGCGTGTTATTTAGCAAAGCATTCCTCTTCCTGCAGCATAAAATGGAAATACTCTCTCTATAAATAAATAATACCCTGAATATTATATCAATATGCAACATTTACAAACATGACAATTTATGCCTCAACTGCCAATTTCTGCAGCTAATTCTACCAATTTTCACACTGTGTCCATTACAAATGGAATTCCCTTTGCATTAGGAGGCACATCTTTCATTGATTCAGAAAAATATATTTGTGTTTCTTTCTTACGTTGGTAGGGTGACAATACAATTGTCATACAACATCTAGCCCAATAAAACAAAATAAAGAACTAAGAGGAAGCTATCATACAGGTTTTGTTGATTGGACATTTGGAACGTCCAGACATATACATGTCCAAAGGCTAAAATTTACACCTCATGCAGTCTATATGACTGTAAATCTGACTTAGATACAGGTAGTATAACAGTGTTGCCAAACTGTGGTGTCAGTGTCGCATTTTTGCGCCAGGAGGAGTCCAAACTACTTGCTTTCTTTTTGCTGGGGAATCTGCAGTTTTAACCACTAATTATTCTGCTCTCATGAAAACTTTTTATAAAAGTCTTTCTCCATGTACTTTTTGCAACAATAGCCATGCAGAGACATAACAAGGACAGACTTAAACATTTTTAATGCTAGATCATCTGTTGATGCATAATATTGATCTGAATGCCAAATTTAGCTGGTCATTAAGAAGGGAAAGAGCCAGCAGAATCATTCAGAAACCTGAGCGTGCATAGGTTTCTGATTTAGACTGCAAATGTCTTAAAGAACTTCTACATTTTAGTCTATTTTGTTAAATAGTTGCAGAGAATCTTTACTGTGGGGAATCACGCTCAGCTGATGTGATATTGAGAACAGGAGGGATTCTGCCCTCAGTAGCTATCTGCTGATTTTTGTGTATTTTTGAGTAGTGGGCATTACCCACGAAAACACTTTCACCTTCAATGATTAGAGTGACCTGCTGGGTAGCTTTTCTTCTCATCATTTTTTTTCACCAATTTTTTTCACTATTACAGTGAATGGTGATCCATTGGAATCTGAGATTGGCAAGATCTGGATTCCCAGGTTTCATTACTTCCCTTATGATGTTTGCTCTGACATTGCTTAGGTTAATACAAATGTAGTGAGCTCTGAATTCACTCACCATGTGCATTCATGCCACATTGTTTAAGAAATCATGCAGCTGCTTCCTGTCTCGCTCTGCCAGGGGTGCCTACACGGTGCTCTGCTGCTTTCCTGCCTCTGAGACCCTGTTCTCCAGGTGCTGCTGTGTCAGATATCTGCCCCTAATGGGAGCTCACTTCTGGAGGAATTTTAGTCTTCCTTTTCTTTTTAAAGGACTGGATAAGGGCTGGCGAGGTGATTTCTTATGTTACTATCAGGTTGAGCATCTGGGGAAGAAAGAAGTTCTGTCTCTGTGTATCTTGACATGTTGGAATTCTATTTTTTTCTTTAGAAGTATGTTGTTTCATGTTGGAAATGCAAAATAGAATATATGAGCAATTGCAGATACCTTTCATTTCTTTAGCAAAGACTTTCAGTTTTAGAGCTTTCTCTCCCCTGTATAAAATAATCATGCTAACAATGAGTGTTTATGAAACAGTGGTTTATAAAAAAGGACGTTGTATTTATATTAATGAAAATTTCTTATTTTTGTATTCCAATCAAGGATATTTAGTGTCTCAGTGTAGGGTAGGTTAATGTAAAATAAATCCTTTGTTTTTAGGTTACTTGTTTAGTTGTGGCTATGTCAAAAAATAACAGGAGCTGTTTTCATGGAACATATGATTACTAGTTTATATGTGTTCTTATTCAGTTTCTGTCTGGAAAGATGTTTACTACATAAAAGCATCCTCAAACTTGAGGGCATTTTTTGGCTTTTTTAATGCAAAAAAGATTAACTAAATGTGGACCTCTAGACACTCTAGTGGGACAATATAGGAAGTTTCTCTAGCTGGAAATTCTGATGGACTGAGGACTTAAATCCTCTGAGCAATCAATCCATTGGCTTTTACAAATGCTTAGGGAAAAATGGAAATATATTGCTGGAAAAGAGGAAGAAACCTTGTTGCAGGATATGTGATGGCCAAATTCAAAAAAGACATATGTTTGGTGAAGTCTTATGTACCATTGGAATTGTCTGAGCAGAGCAAGTGAAAGGAAGAAAAAAAACAGAAAATAATACTTTTCTTATAACAAATGGATTTTAATGGAAAACCTCAATGAGGAAAGAAAATGTGTTCTGATTGTGATTGCTCTTCTGCTGAGGAGAGCAAGACTTTTGCTAAATAGCTTCTTAACTTTAGTGTTAATTCAGCAGGTCTAGTATGAGAGAAATCCTTCCTTGGGAGAAGCATTGTTTCATTACATGTGCTGATTTATGACAGAGAATCAGCTGTATTTTAATGATGTCTGAACTAGACTGTAAATATAAACTAGGACTCGCAAATATGAGAAAAACTCATTTGTGGTCAATGTACTAGATAAATTGTTCCTTGCTTCTTAGGGTGTGACTATACTTGCTGTCACACTCCTAAGTTTACTCAAGAATTGCGTGATTTGCTGAGTAGGTGTCATGTAAGGGAAAACCTGATGGGACGGATTTTATATACCTGTTTTTTTCCCCAGTGTCATGTTGACAAAAATCTTTTCTGTTCCTTTTTTCTCCCCTTCATCAAAGAAAATCCCCTCAAGGCTAAAGGCAAATCATAGGAGGAAGGAAAATGACCACCAATAATCTTAGCAGTATGAAATTCATCATGGTGATTTTGTTTCAGTGAGAAGAAAACACCAGTTACTGGCTGTCAAAAAATGCTAAGTCGAACCTTAACTTCATGGGCAGCAGCTTTAAAATCTATTTAATATTTTTATTTCTTCAGTTAAGCTGTTTCCTTCTCCAGTAAATAGCAGGCTATGGGATTAAATCCTAGCTTTTGACATTTACTGGGAAATGTAGTATAACAATTTATGAGTAAAAATGTACTTTGAATAAATTATCATTGCAAATTACAGTTTATGAACGTTGTGACTATACCATTATTACAACATTGGCTGTGCACAATTTGAAATCTTGCTTGCTGAATAAATTTGTTTCATTCAGATTGCATTCCCAACATTTTTAGAAAAGAATGAATCAAGCCTCACCAACAAAATTTCCCACAGAATTTACTAAAAAATTCACCTTTGTTTGCTAAACTTATCTAAAACATAAACATTTCTTGGATTAGTGAGATGCTATTTTAGTCTGTTATTGAAGTTTACTAAACTGTAGACTCATAAGAAGACTCACAAGAGCTTTTGTATTATGCCATGCTTTTAGCTATCCATATGTCTTAAAATTGTTACAGTTAAAATTGATTCTGCAAGCTGTTAGGAAAGAAACAACCAGTAGCCAAAATTAGGTATATTACTGTAAGCTGGGGAGGGAGAGAGAGATTTAAAGCTCTGTCTGGCAAGAGAAGGGTTAAGGACTTTTTTGCTATACTCGTTTCAAATTACAATGAGAAGCCTCTTCTTTCCCAGCAGGGTTGTGCTTACATTAGTCTTTAGATCTCTCTTGAAGAGAGCTGTTATATTTGTGCCTGCTACAGTTGGAAATAACAGTTCAGAAGCTGAAAAGGCTTGAATGGATTTACGGAAGGTTATTTTTTGCGAGTAAATTCATGGCAACACATTAATTTGATTAGTACATGCTTTAGAATTACTTTACACTCAAGCGATTCAAACGATGTTAAACTTATCACCAGGCTGCTGGACAAACATGTGTTACACCACCAAGGTACAGATCAAGACAAATCTGTGACTCAGGATTTTATCTTGGGAAGAGCGCAAGGTGTACGAAGAACTCAGAATAACAAGGGAAGATAACTCTGGGAACTACAATGTGTCAGAAGAACAGCTCTTGCTAATACAGCTCCCCACCAAAGACCTGGTTATCTAAGGTTTATATAGGAATGCCTAGGTCAGCTGACAAAATACTGGTCTTCTGCTCCATAAATGCAGAAAAACCGATAACAACAGTGGAAAATTGGAAGTCTGAATTTCAGCTTTCTTAGAAATAACTGCAACCTGACACATTCCATAATATTTAAACAGGGTGGGGGGAGAGGAATCACCAAAGATGTTACGTTTAGAGATGACATTGACATGAAGAATAGGTAAATTTTGTTTTTCAGCTACTGGGAAAGCAGACCTCATAGGAACTCAGAACAAGTAGCAGAAAAGATTTTTTTTCTTTGTTCTTTTTCTTTTCAAAGATGAACCTAACTGCACTCAAAGCTTTCGTGGGCTTGCTCTGGAATTGCTGGGTTCTGGTGGGTCACGCACAGGGAGGTTTAGGAGACAATCATGTCCATTCGAGTTTTATTTACAGGAGGCTGCGGAACCACGAGAGAAGGGAGATTCAGAGAGAGATTCTCTCTATCCTGGGTTTACCTCACAGACCCAGACCATTTTCACCAGGAAAGCAGGCTTCTTCTGCACCCCTCTTCATGCTGGACCTGTATAATGCCATGACAAATGAAGAGAATACTGAGGAGCTGGAGTATTCACTAAAGGGATCAATGGCAGGGGAGAGCAGAGGGATACAGAAAGGATACCGTGCCTCTCCAAATGGATATTCACGGAGAATACAATTATCTCGCATGATCCCCCTGACCACACAGAATCCTCCCTTAGCCAGCCTGCACGACACCAACTTTCTGAATGATGCTGACATGGTCATGAGCTTTGTCAATTTAGGTACGTGTAATTTTTTTTTGTTTCTACTCTCTTTGACAAACTGTTCGCTAGATCTTGTGAGGGGCAAACCTCCCGGCCAGACTGTAACCTGTTCTAAAACGGCAGGATCAGGCCCGGGCTGCTGTGCCACTGGTAAAAGAAAAATCGTACTGATGGTGAAGTAGCTACGTTGTAGGTGGCCATGGAAAAAGGATTTTTCTCACTGTTTATATAAAGTCAGTTTCTATAACTCCCCTCTGCTGGCTTCTGTTTTCTTTCTTTCATTGATGTAATGAAAATTCTAGCCTTAGGCCAACTAACTCCTTTTTTTTTTGTAATCTCAAAAAATCAAACGCTTATGCCTATTGCTCAGTTATTTCCCCCACTGTTTTCCTTAAAGCTCACACACGAACAAGCATCAGTTATTAATATTTTAAAGCCTAGAAAATCATGAAAAGGGAAAAGTTAAGCCATTTAAAAAAAAAATTCTTAGGTTATTTAGTGGTTTTTTTTCTGTTGGTTAGAGTCAGAGTTTTATTATCTTTTCAGCTGGATGGCTGGATTTTAAATGATCTGTTGCTGTTTCTTTGTTATTTCTATTTAATAACTACAGACTGTATTTTATTATACTGCCATGGTGCTCAGAGTCTGCAATGGTTCTTATTTTCTGTGTCATAAATAAATTAAATAACAAGTAAAGTATTAAACACCAGAAACATGCAAGCAAAAAATGCTTTTGAAAATTATATCAATTCAGACACAAAACCTGATAAAACTAAATTAGATTGTCTTCTGAGTATAATAAACATGCTTACCAGTTACAGTGTAGTTAAAAAAAGCAACTACAGATCTCTTTACTAAAAGGCAACTTAAATCTCATTTAGAAAGCTGCAAATAATTCATGGAATGCATTTACTGTTTTTATAACTGTTTTAAATGCTGCAGGACTCATAAATTTGGCTAAAAAACCCTTCTCGTTTGACCTGAACAGCAAGAAATTTAATTGAAATCTTGAATTTTCTCAATAAACTGGTACAAAATCTGATGAACTCTTGTTTTCCAGGATAATACTTTCACTACAACAGTACATGTTCCAAAATACTTTCAGATTATCACACACATTCTGTACCTTTTATGTCTATCATGTCTTTGATCCTTGCTGCAGAATTAAAAATGTTCCCAAACACTAAAATGCTCAATAATTTAAATTTCTAGGAAAGTGACACACTACAGTTTAGTTCTCGTATTAATAAAATCACTTTTCATTAATTTTTTGGCAGATAAGGCGGTGTTCAATTTTGAGATCTTTTTCCTTAAGGGTAACATGCATCCACACCTCTAAATACATTTGCTTCTTGTTCTCGCTCCTGAAATAGCAGACTAGGAAAAAATGGAAACTGTTTTTTTTGAAAATGTGTTCCTTGTCCTTAAGAAACAGTTACATATTACCCATGAATTACTTTTAAGTCAACATTGCATGCCTCAATTTACTCAGAGTATCTGGAGTCAGCTGAATTTAAAATGGCAACATAATACAGGAAAATAGGAAATGCTCTGATCTCCGCAGCATTAGTCAAGGCGCTGATTCTGCAAAAATTTTCCTTGTGTGTCCTGAGAAATACCCTCTGTAAATATGTCGCAGAGCATTCAAACAGCAGCCCTGAGGACTATTTACATGGGACCCCGCCTTTGATTTCACAAAATGTCTTTTATTTCAAGAGGACTTCTTCCAGTGAATAAGTAGAAGTCTCTGAAGCTCAGTGTCAGATATGTCCTAGGCTGATCCTTCTGCACTTCCTCAGGCACAATGCAGGTTTCCACTGAGTGTCTTACCTTGGGTGGGAAATTTCTAATATTTGACTCATTTTTTTGGGAAGCCAGTATTGCCTTAAGAAAGTAATTCTGAGAAGCTAAAGCACATCTTATGTTTCTAAACGGTGAAAACTGGGGGTAAGATGCTGTATTTTTCAAGTGATTAATAGACACCATTAACTTATAAGAAAATACTGTGTAAATGTCAGGTTTTATTCAGCATCTGTAAAATTAAAACGTGTCTCAGCTCTAAGTTAGTCTAAATCCTAATTCACTTTAAATGCCCTTCCATGCTTGTTGGATATTGTGGTTTATCACACATTCTGCCATGTAACGTGTAAAAAATATTGATGACCAATATAGATTAGCTTCAACATTTTTATTAAACAATCCTATGTTTCAGTATAATTAACATTAAAATGAAGTAAATCACGGAACTAAGTGATCATTTTATATGATTTATGCAGTATAAGGTTGTGACAGATGAGGGCAAGCTCTTTTAATGTAGAATGGGGAAAAATATGCAGTGATAAGTGAATGCTAACGCTGTACCTTAAAATCAATAAATGCTGATGCAGCATAGTAATAACTCAACTGGTTTTAGATTTGAAGCCTTGGTCAACTTGCATCAACTTAATGTGCTCTGAAAATAGTATTCACCGTGTTCATACTTGCACACAATTAATTACAGAAGGTGTAATTATAAAACTCTATTAATCATCATGATATTTTAAATTGAAACTTTTGTATATAGTTGTAGCCAGTTATAACAATTTAAGACATATGTGCTAAAACAATAACTATGTAGCTGAGATGTTAGATAGGAATTATTAAGCACAAAATTGAAAAGACTGAATAAGATTAAAACGTAAAGTAAAAAAATAGACAAGGACAAATAATTTTATATTAAAGAATAAAAAATGAAACTTATATGCTAATTTTGATTAAAAATCAAGCTGTCAGAGTTGCAACTGCCTCACTTTCAAAAAAAAATTAGAAAATAATCATCAAGGGAACTGCAATCATAATTCTGTCAAGCAATCAGGGAGAAAAATAAGAATGCATTTACTTCTCCTGAAGTTAAAATTGTAAACACCTGTTCTTTCTACTGGAATTTATATCAGAATTTCCATCTCTTTCTTTCTTGAAAGATACAACAAGACAGAGATTATGTCTTGTCCTGTGTTTTGTATAAGACCGTGTGTGTTGGCAACTCTCCATAAATATTGATGAGTGTAACAGAGGAGTTAACTGGGTTTGGTCCAGCAGTCAAAGAATAAATCCTCCACTAAACACACTGGGGTTTTCAAAGATCTGATTATATCACCTACAAATTCAGAACTTTGTTTTCTTCACTGGCTGTTTTTTTATCCTGTTATTATATTTTATTATATTATTGCAAAGCCCTGACTGTTTAGAGTTCTGGCATCTTCTTTTTGGCTGGTCTCCCAAAATGACATATATAGGATACCCTGTTCCTCAGAGAACAGGCAAATAATATTCATGTAGTCCTACTCACTTTTCCACTCACTCAAAATTTAGTAAGGGAAGGACTTTTCTAAGATAAATGTTAGTGTTCCCACTCTTCACCTCTCACCGAAAGAGGGGGATTTAATAAAAAAACATGTACACATCTGAAGCTGGGAGAAACAGCAGCACTTTTGTAAACTACATTTAAACATTTCAAATATTGATTTTTCCATTGTTGTCAAAGTGATCATTAAATCCACTATGCTTAAGTGTTCCTTTTCATGCAATTCAAATGGTCTGTATTTTCATTTGTTTACAACACATCTGTCAATTTTTCTTCTAGCAGATTGTTTCATTAGATAAGCAAGTCTATTTGCTTTCTTCACATGTTCCTGTTAATTGATATGAACCTTCTATAAAATAGGGGATAAATACATACAAGTTTTGTGGTTTTCTGTTATGTTTTCTTTCTTAGCATATAAAATTAATCTTAAAAACATGAAATAAAATTTGTGACCCTGCCCTACATATGCTAAGAAGGATACGATATTATTGAGGTTTTTAAAGTAACTGGTACGCTCCAGAAAGACAGCTTTTCTTCTTCACACATAATGTGACTCCACAATCATGTAATCCTCAAGACACATGTGCTGCATTCAGTTCTTAAATCAGACGCTGAAATCAATGGAAATTTTGGTCTGAGGCGCAGAGGGCTGTTCATATTTCTCCATCTTCTCTACCCCAAGTTTGTACACTGTCTTAAAGTTCACATTCTTTTTTAAAACCTGAATCACTAAGCAAATACATAAATTCAAAAGATTTACAACCCATTGTGTACACTGGAGAATGCTAATGTGGCATAGAACAACTTTTTATGCAGCTACTTTGAGAAGTCTATAATATATTGATCCACAACAAATACCTGCACAAATATATTTTTGTTATATATGAAAAAGAAAGGATTCTTAACTGTGATCAGACCTTGAGCATATATAGTAGCTTATTTCTTAAATTAAACTAATTCAGTTTCTACAACCTTCCACTCACAGCTAACATATCATCAGCGAGGGATATGGAGTGCTAAACTATAAAATGCCAGGAGCTGTGGAAGGGGAGCTGGGATCATTAACTTTTCTCCTCAAAGCTTAGAAATGAACATATTTTCCTTCTTTCTTTTCCACCGGATTTCAGATGTTACTGTCGTAATTTTAACTGTAGGTGAATTTCCTTGTCTGTAGTACAGTTTTAGTTTGTAAAATGCAGACTTCTAATGAAAATATTGACACAGCCTTAACTGAAGTGATAGAAATAGTGCTATTATCTTGCCTTGAACAGAGGGATGCTATTACAGAGATAAAACTTGTTAAATAGCAAATAGACCCCATGTCTTTAATTTTGGAATGGGAGCAACACTGAGAAAAAATGGGAAAACATTTGTGAAGTTTTTTTGAATGGCAACCCAAAGTCATTAAGATGTCATTTTTCACTCTTTAACATAAAATTTAAAGCAAATTAGATCAAGCAGGTCTCATTTAACCTTCATCCAAATTAGCTATCACTTGACATCTTGAAATCCTAAGATTTTTTTTCCCCTTAATAAAATTTTTGTCACCCAATCAGTGAGTGGAATGAATTTCTTGTGACCTAGATATTCAGTCAGACATTTGAAATAAATATTAATTATGAAATAATTTTCTATTATAAAATTAAATATTAATAGAGCTTTTTGCTAAATAAGTTTATTCATTTCTGGAACAAAAGGACTTTACCCACAGAATGACATGCCCTAAAAAATCCTCATCCAATCCTTACAATTCATTAGACAGTTTTAACCAATTTTTGTGCGATGACAGAGCAGGTTGTTAGAGTTTGCTTTTGATATTGAGTAAGAAGTATTCTCCATATTCGTTTTTGGAATTATACTACATTTGTTGTTTTATATTGAAATATTTTATATTTCCTTTGAAATCTCTCAAGTTACATGAATCTTATGAATTATATAGCTCTACCTCAAAATAGGTTTGTGTGTGATCCATAAATATCACCTAACAAAATAATGTTTCTATAACTGCCAATTAATTTTTTTGCCAAAGTTAACACTTTAAATCCAAGTAAATTATTGTATCTAACTAGCCAAAAAAATGTCAAACTCTCCATTAACTGGGGTATAAAATTGTCTGACTTTCCTTGCCGACAGGTTTGAAAGAAATTGCAGATAACTGAAGAGAAACTGATTTAGCAGATGGTTAGACGTGCATGGTGAAAAGCTATATATATTTATGGATATATATAAATATATTGTTATTAATATTTTTCCAACTGGGAAGAATGGCTGACCCAGTTCTGCTTCTTCTTTAGGAAGCACTCCTTTCCAGACTAAACACAGACTTTGGGTGGGGTTGTGGTGATTGTATGTATTGTACAGTGCATATTTTCCCAGGAAAATGCAATCTTGCAGTGACTCTGGCTAGCCATGAAAGAGAAAGAGGGAAGTTGTGGAGACGCCTCTGTGTGGAGGGCATGAGGATTGGATGAAGACCCTTTTGGTGTGCTCCCTAAACTCTGGGTTGTTTGTTTAGACAACAGGACAACTTTGGCACCTATGTGATCTCCCACACTTATTGCTCCTGTTATTATTTTCTCTGAGCATTAAATTATGCAAAGAATTTTACCATGGCTATCTGCCTGCTTACTGCCTGAGTTATGGAGGTAATAACAACAGGGTCAGTTCCTTTTTCTTCTCTTTTTAACCATGGTGGTTCCTTTCAGCTTGCTTTCATAGGCGTACAAACTAATATACTTTTGCAGAAAATTGATTGATTGCAGTCTGATCATTCTAGGTGTCATCTGGTGTTTCCACATAGCTGAGAATGAACAGTTTATGAAGTGCCAATTGCAGCCTCCAGCTAAAGAAAGGCTCCCCAGGGCTTCAGGAGGGCTTTGGCTGCTACCAGACTTTCTAATTATTTCCCACACTTTTTCCTATCCTCTCCTCCTTGTCCTTTCCCTTGTCTCTAACTCCCACAGTCTAGGTAGGGTCACTGAACTTTAGTTTTATGTCAGTGACATTTGGCTGTAGAAAGGATTAAAGGCCAAGAAGTGGTGAGATTAGGCGACAGTGCGGGAAACGGAGAGGGAAGGAATGAGAGCAGGCATGAGAGAAAAATGGCAAAGCACAGGCCAGGCTTTACCTCTTCTTCTCAGTAGGTAACAGCCAACAATGGGGGCTGGATACAGGCCTGCTGGGCATGGGTAATGTCCATAACAGAAAAACAGCCTCTGCAGGAACTTGTATTACTGGAAGGTTTAGTCCTACTCCTCTGTTCCTCACATGCAGCATGATGTTGTATCACTTCAGAGCATTTCCCATGCCTGCAGAGTTACAAAAGTGGAAGTTTATTATGGTAGAGAGAAGAAGTTGCATGCAGACAGACAGAGGGCAAGGAGCATGGTAAAGACAGACAATGTACAAATGAAAGGGAAAATGAGTCCAGTTATGGGTTTCTTCTCTCAGTAAGCCCTGATGGCAAAAGGAGCACTTTTCTTCTCAGTCCCTTGTGGCAGACAAACTACTTCAACCTCCCCAGGCACTTGGCTTCCTGGGCAAAACTTTTCATCCTTGCAAAATAAAATGCAGCTCCCCCCACCCTTCAGTATGTGTGTGCAGGGAGTACACAGATGGGCTACTAACATTTGCAGCCATAAATAACTTAGAAGCTAGCTTTTAAAAACCACAGGTTAAAGGATAAGAGCTGCCATGACGCACACAGAGAGGCTGAGATCAGAGGAGCAGCTAAAAGGGGTCAGGAGAAACAATGAATCCCCTTGTTCTGAGTCATATTTATGAGTGCTCCATTGCACCTAAAGTTCATATTTATTGGCTAGGCCATGGGGTTTCCCCATTTGCTCATCTCTTAAAATAACACCCCTGGTTAAACTTTCCTATAAAACACAGAAATGCTATAGCAGGCAGACCTTGTCAACCCTGACAACTACATTATTTAAGTTTGTGGGTGGGGCACACCAAGCAGGAGCTGGTTTGTGTATTGTACTGAGTTATGAATTTGTTTCTATACAAAATATGATTATAAAACAAGTAGAAAAGGAAAGGTTTTACAGATCAGCTCTCCACTCAGAAACTTCCCACTCTTATTGAAGGATGTTCCAAAAGGTGCATTTAAACGTTTATTTTCCAACTCTTTTTGAGCAACAGCTCTGGTGCAATAGATCAAGGACTTGCCTTTATCAACCACAACTTGGTGACGTGTGTCATACCTTACCAAAATGTGCTTTTACTTTTTTTCCCAGTGTAATTCAGGGCAAACTGAGACAACAATTATTAATGAGTCAGAACCTAGAAAACTAACCAGGACAGCTAGTCTGGTACATGAAATGTATCCATAGCTGGACAACAAGTGACTTTACAGAAGCAAAATTCTACCTAACTCTCTTTTTCAAGGAGAAGCAGAAAGAGGAAGAAATTTTAACAGGTGGAATTTCTGTTAGGTTTATCTTTACCTTACTTAACAATATTACTTATTCAGACCCCATGAGAACATAAGAGTCTTTTCCAACTTCAATGATTCTGTAATTATATCCCTTTGTGTCTATTAAATGAGATTATTGTTGTTTTAATTCATAGGTATTTGACTGTAGTCAAATTAATTAAGCTAAATTCTTATGCTCTGTATCCCTATTCCACAGTAACTATTATAAATTAAGAGTAATTTGGCTAAGCACATCCTTTTAAAAGATTCGTCTTTTAAAAGTGGAGGGGAAATACAGGTGGAGTATGCAACTATAATGTACTGCAAAATAATTTCAATAATATATTGTGTTTGACTTTTACAATTGTGAATGGAACCATTTTTGGAGCCAGAGGTGTTAAATTCTGTTCTGGCAAAAAACAAAATTCTGACAAAAAAATTCTGTTCTGTTCTGTTTTGGGACCAGAGAAGAAAGAAACAGCAGGGACGCTGAATAAGCAGGGACTCTGATTTTGGAGTAGCAGGCAGGATGCCTGATGGCACCTGGTGCCTGAAGCCATGCTATTCTAGTGGTGCAGTTTGCAAAAACATTACCTGAGAAATTGAAAGAGTGGGAGAACAGTAGTGTGGATGATAATGCTATGGGAGCAAGTCCAAGCCCAGCATACAACCCCATGACAGCTGTAGTCTTTGTGGTGATTTATGATGGCAGAGATCCAGCAGGAACACAGCTTCGGGAAAGTTGTTCCCAAGGTTACCTCAGCTGGGATATCTGTCAGTAACTACAAGTCATAACATGCTAGTGATCCCAAAGGTTAATCTGCTGCTCCTGCCCAGGTTACCTTGCTGCTTCATATACGACATGTGTGCAAAAGCTTTGCAGTGAGTCTGTCCTGGCCCCCAAGTAGCCTAAACCTGAAAGTCAGAGAGTGAAATGTATGAGCAGCCAAACAGGAAAAACTCGAAGAGCCTCAGATAGAGAATGAAAACAGTGTGCCTCTGTTTTCCAGTCCATAAAACGAGGATGGGCAAATATTTCTGTGTTCATTTTCACTTCTGTGCACTGTCATTCTTTGGCCTTGCAGGGAACTGGCATAGCTTTCTTCTTGCAAAACCTCTTTTTACTCTAACTGTTCACTCTGTAAAATACTTTGTTCCCAAGAATCTCACAGCACCTTCCATTTCATCATAGTGATCGCAAGTGTTATTTTAGAAAGGGTTAAAAAAAGTCCTTCTAAAAGGACAACAAGTATAGTGTTCTTAAAATAGACAGTTTACAAAATAATGAAAAAGAAACACTGGAATTTAAACACAAAAACTGAGATTCGTGTTCTGGTGCAATGAAGAGAGGATGTATGGATAGCTTACCTCTTGTTCTCAGAATTCAGGTTTGTGCCTCTCTGAGGCATGTGTGCACGCATATCAGTCTGTGTGCATGGTTTTGTATATGTAATATAGAAAGCATGTAAATCTTTTTTCAGTTTTAGTCATTGGGATTTTTTCCCCCTTAAATCATAATATTCTTTCCCATCGATACTATGTGGCTTTACCAGCCCTGACCTTTCAAGCTGCCTGTTTGGACCAATGTTTATCAGATGACCGTTTGACCTCCTTGTTAATTGTACTTAATTACATCCTGTTGTAACATTTTGAAATAAGGAGGAGAGTTTATGGATCTGCTCCAAAGACCTGAAGACTAAAACAGCAGCAGAATTCAGTGGTATGAGGTGCTGAGTAATCTTGTAGTTAGGTCAATAAAAGCTGTGGCTTGTCCAGTCGATTGCAAAATTGGATCCATGTAGGATCATTGGTACTCCTGTGAATAAAATCACACGATTTTCTTTGTTCTGAGAAGGGCCTCTCCTCTCTGATTGACTGCTTGGATATTTCTCCAAAGAGATCAAGAAAGGAGTGAAAGACCTATCAACAGTACTGAAAGGGCTGAGGTTCACATATGATGATATAAAAGAGACAACCCTCTGTTGTTACAAGTGGTTTCTCTGTGGTTTTGCAAAACTTCAGAATTCCCAGTTCCCAAGAGCTTTTTGAGACTTATGTAATCTTTGCTATGAGATTTTCTGTGTATTGATGATTTCTGAGCACATCTAAGCTTTCATTAAAGAGCAGCAATTATCCCCTGTAGCTGCAGCAAAACAAAAATTAAAACAAATTAACACCCAGAAAGAGTTGCAATTCTTGAAAATGGGCACTCCAAAGGCTCAGAAAGCAACTTCAAATCCTTCTTATTTTACAATGCTTTTCATATAGCTGATGGCTTTTGAAACACATGGCATTGAATATATTGCTTCTCACTAATGATAAGATATACGTTTGCTTCCTCTACTGCTGTTGTTCCATAGCTCACTTACCATAAATTTGATTTATAAGATTATAGTAAACTTGATTTCCTAAAATGAATGAAGAGAAAAGGAAATAGAAGCTATAACATTATTATTATGATTTGAAGGTCCAGTCCCAAGACTTTAAGGAACACAAGGCAAAAGAATATACCTTCAATTTTATTTTATTAAAACTCTGATAGTTAGACTTATTGGAGAATGAAGTGCCACGAAGAATTAATTGTCTATAGTGGTAAACTACACATAATTATGGCATTATTGTAATGGTTTGTCATCCAACATGAGTTATATTCTAGATAAAAAAGACAAGTTACTTAGGTGAGCCTCTAGACTTACACAGTACTGCCCACAGCTCACCGTGAACCGAACAATATTGTGAAAGCTAGAAGTGCTGTCTTTCCTGTAGCAAAGGTTTAACCTACAGTTCAACTAGACAAAATTACATTTACATAGTTAAATGTTTTTTATGTATTGATTTTAGTTACAAGCCTATATGATTAAAAATAGAACACAGAATTTGCTTAATGTCATAATAAGGTATTTGAAAGATCAGAATGTTTAAATCCCCTTTGGTGTTAAGCAATAGTAAGTATATCTGAAATCACACAATGACATATGATGACTTTCAGGGAGGACTGGTTTGTTTTTCAGAATTTTGAGAGGTAGTATAATGTGCCACTATATAGTATTGTTTATCATGGTAATTTAAAATTAGGTACTATTTCAGAAAGAAGTTTTTTCTTTTCTCTGATTCCTTGGTTAGCTCCTTTTTTATATCCTATAGCTATACACTATGGGTCTTCAAAAAGTAATATTTTTTCTCATCACTTCTTAAACTATTGAATTAATAATCACGTTTAATGAGGTTGTATATCATAATGAGATCACATTTACAGGGAGAAACATTTTTTTATATATCAAATTTTTAATGTAAGTAAATATATTTTAAATGTTGTTTTATTATATATGTGTGTGTGTCTGTGTCTGTGTCTGTGTCTGTGTGTGAATATAAAATCCAGAGGTAGTTGATGCTGTGGAGTGAATTACGTTTTTTTTTGGAAGGGAGTGATGATCTGGCATCAGACAATTGTTGAATGAACAGTGCTGTGTGTTCAAAGTGTCATACTTTTTCTTTCTACTTTGGAAATTATTTTCTTGATTTTTATGTCATTTTGAGACTCCTGTGTCTCTCTCCCTAGGTCTGTCCAAAGTAATCTACTGTGAGGGATCACGACTTACTGTCACATTACCTAGAGTTAATCTGAGCTCTTTCATGGCACAAATATAGCTTGTGAAGATTAGCTTTCCTTTCCTCTGGCAATGCAGGCATAATACTGGATGGCTAACCCAGAGATACTTTATTCACTAATAGTCAGTGAGTTTATTCCCTGAAAGAGGTTCAAATTCATTAATTGTAGTAAGTTTTAAACTTCCTTCAGGAAGAAAAAAAGTCCATTTTTTTTTTCCTTCTTGTTGAGGGGACCTATTCCATATGAGCAGTTATATGGGGGTGAAATAATCTCTCTTTGTGAGAATAAATCATTATCAGATTAGACTGATGGAGCTGCAGAGGAAAGGGTGCGTTTTGAATCAGTATTAACAGACTGTTAAAATCACAGCCAGCTCCCAAACTGGCTGTTAAAACATGCTGCCTGAAAGTGCCATTCCTCACCATTGCTGGCCAGTCTCCTGTCTGCTCTTCCTCCTCATCTTCCTCCTGTTTGCTTCCAGTGTAATGTCTGTGAGGGCCTATCTCTGCTGTGCTTCTGGCTCTGTTGCTCTGTTTCTCAGCACTAGAGTCTCCTAGTTGGGTTCTTGGTGCTGGCCAACAGGAAGAATGCATAGGACAAACTTTCAAAACAAGCGGTAACAGTTTATAAAAGATGAAATTCCAGTCTCTTTACATTTTTAATTCTATGGTGATGACTCTGTCAGTACAGTGATTAGCCTGGTATGTGCTTGTGCAACCAAAGTATAAATCTGAGGACCTCTGAACTCATTTGAGCTAAGCTGGCACACCAGCTAAGCACATAGCCTGTGAGCAGCTATTTTTGTGAATGTAGTTAACATCCTGTCTATGATGTAGCCTAGTAAAATAATTTTTAATTTCTTATATGTAATGAAAACGTTTTCTACTCTCTAAATGTGTTGTTTTTGAGGGTTTCCTTCCTCATCCTTGTTACAACTAGACTGTTTTTTGTGGAATGTTTGGTCAGTGTATGGGTAATATTTAAATACTCAGATGTGAGCACAGCCGAAGCAGAAAATACTGCCTATCTGTTTGTAGCCAGTCTGGCATGCAGACAAAACTTTGGTGGAAGTATTTCCAACAAATTCCATGTTAGAAAATAGATGGATTTTATTAGATGACGTGTGAATGGTAAGCGGTAGAATGACTTCCACCAGTGGGTGGAAGTGAGCAGAGGGTTAATATGAGCAGGAACTAAGGAGATGTGGGAAGATAGAGTGTGCTTTAGTGTTTAGCTTTTCCTTCCCTGCCAGTCGTCCTATGATGATATACACCCTTTCACCCTCCTCAGAAGTTATGTTCCATCTGTACACTTTTACAGTGCCAAAACAGTTATAACTTACACCTATTTTCTGACCATTGGATCCCAGAGGTATAACTTTTGTTTCTGTTCAGCTGCAGCTGAACCCAAGAGGGATCTTTTCTTCTGTCATTTGTTAACCTTGAGGTTGTGTTGATCTGACATTCTGACTTTCACACACAGTCAGAAACCTGGTAATAATTGTTAGTTTTCTTTGTGATGATCTGATTATAGAAAAACAAAATTAAACATGGGAAAAAATGGAAGTCTATTGACAGATGGCATCAAAATATACTGGCTTCACCAAAGATGAGGCAAAATAGACATCGTTGAAAAAGCAGACAAAACTAGCAACCTGAGGCATACCAGTGTAAGGATTAGCTAATTTATCTGTATGTATTTGATTTATCATGATGTATTATTTCAGAACTACATGATGAAACTTTGATCTGATCTATTCTTTCAAATACAGATTTATTTATCATTGATGAAACTGATAATAACTGAAAATCTATCAGATTTAGGTTAACATAAGTATTTGTGATTGGAGAGCCTTTGTAATATAGTGTGACTTAAAATAATGAAGAAACCACAGGGTCCTTACTAAAAATGAAAAAGCACATATGTGCAGTTGTATTTTTCTGTGCTTCATGCTACAGCTAAACAACTGGAATGAAAGTTTTGCATTTGGGAGGCTGAAGGATACAGTGCATTATACTGTTGAAATCATCAGAAAAAGTAGATTGTGAGGAATTGTTTAGCCAACTATCTTTTATATCTTATATTTATATATTCACTTCCAAAACTCCATCTCTTTGTTCTAGTTACACTGGCCATGTTCAAACCAGCATAAGAAAAGCTGCGTGTTGCTTTTCCACTTATTTTGAATCAACAACTGAAAGCCTTCCAGCATTTAATTATTACTGGAGCAGCTGCAGTGCAGCACTTGTTTTGACTTGTTGAGCAAGTGCATTTGACTTGGAAGAAGAGTAAATTGAATGAATAACACATGTTTAGCTATGAAATTTTCAGCAAAACATTGGCTATTGAATGAAGACTAGCAATTTCATTAAAACATCTATTTAATTTAATTTTTTAATGTAAAGTAATGAGAAGGTATCATTGATAATCTCACAGTGTACAGATCACCTGGGAGATTATGTGTGAGAAAGCCAAGCACAGTTATGCCTCTTTGATTGAGGCATTTCTTTAGGTCTCTGCTTATAAAAGTTGTTGGCAGGAATTGTTATGTGGTTGCTGGGAACTCTTTCCTTCTCAGAGGGAATGCTGAAAGCTTTTAATTATTAACTGAGTTCTAATTCTTAAAATAATTGATGGAAAAAAGGAAACTTATCCTTTTAAATATTCACTTTTATTCTATTATTGGTTTGTAATTTTCATTATTTACCAAGTTACTGCCTACCACTTACTAAAGTTGAATACATTACATGTACATTTTAAGAGGATTAGAAAGTAAAAATCACAGAATTTCAAAGTCCACCTTAGTAATATGATAGTGTTTTACACTATTTTGAGTTTTTCAAAAGTGTTTTTTGTTAATTGGTAAGAATCTATCAGGTCTTTATTACTACAACAACAAAATGAAGAAATTAATATTTTAATACTAGATCTGTGCTCTCAAAAGATGTAATACTAAATGCTTGGTTAAGATACATGAATATTCTAACTTATTTTTTAATAAAGTATGGGATATTGAAATGCACTTCTTTGAAGGTTAAAGAAAGAAAATAAGTGTACTATGTGCTTGGAAAAAGGACAGGCAACTTTTTTTTTTGCTGGCTTGATTTTTTATTATGCTTTTTCTTTTTATTCTTGCTTTAGATTCTGTTGCAGTTGTGGAAGGGTTTTTTCATTGAATTTATCTTGGTTTGAATTACTTTACAATTCATACAGGTCAGTAATTCTATTCAATTATGGAAGGCATGTTCTACCATCAAACGTCGCGATTCAATAAACAATATTTCATTTATTAAAACTGTCACTAGCTGCATAGTATTTCATCAAATGATTTTCAAACTGTCCCTAATTTAGTTAATCAAAATAGGCAAATGTTACTCACTGATGTCAGTAGCTGATCTGAAAATAAAGAATTTAGTGAAATAACTAGCTTTACAGCAGTGTAACTAGCTTCAGAATATGAATGATCAAACTTTCTGCTTTGTGTTTTAATAAGAAAGTGTATTTTATGTTAAAGTAATTTATATCATTCTTTCAAAACCACATCTGTAAATCTATAATTACTTTAAATACAACCAATATGATAATAATAAATAAAAAGAAACTCAAATATACAGTACTGCAATAAAGCAGTTCTTAAGAAACAGAACTGTTGTAAGAGAAAAAAAGAAAAATTTCTGCAGACTCGCCCTTTCTAATTAAGCAAAATCCCCAGTGATTACGGAAATGGTTTTGCTTCAATTGGAGGGGGATCAGAATGTGGATTAAGTTTCTGACAATGACCTTTTTGTCTAAGATAAGGTACGTGTGGAATGTAATTTTGGGGACCTATTTTCAACCCCTGCCTACGTTTTTTTATGTAAGGTATCACAGAATCATAGAATCATTTATGTTGGAAAAGGCCTTTAATATCATTGACTCCATTCTGCCAGTGATACTGGGCTTGGAGCCAGCTATTTATCAGTTGGCTCTTCCTGTTTCTTCCCTCATCATTCCCTGCTACTGGAAGGACAGAAGAGAGCACCACTTGTGCTCCTGATCCCTTAACCAGTCATCCCAAGGCTCTGAAGACTCTGCTGATTGCTCTTCTTGTTGCAGCTTCATCATTGGCCACCAGAAAAATAAATAATGGATATTAATCTGAGGGCAGCAGCAGAGTAAGAAGCTTTGTCTTCACATCTCTAACCCTTAAAGTCTTTGAGGAGACTTCATAGGGAGTCTCCTATGGCAGTGACCTACTTTTTTTCTTTATGGAGTCAGTTTTGATGCAAAGTGTAGACTGACTTAACCTTGGCAGCACCTCCAAGCTAGATGGACCATCATCCTCATTGTTGTTCAGTTCCACTTGCAGAGTCTCACACCTACTGTGCCCGGGCAGCTGCAGGTGTGGTCACCAGAGGAGATGGTGTGCTGGGCAGGAACTTTTTGCCATTGCCTCCTATCCCTTCAGTTGCTGTGTTCAGACAGTTGGATAGAGGGAATCTTCCCTATCATACATCCTGTCTGTTGTGCCTGTCCCAGGGAAGGCAGGGTCCAATTCCAGTAGTCTGCCTCACTCTCTCACTCTCCCTGATACTACTCAATCTACTTTACCTTTTTCAGGTGCTCTATCACTGAGCATAGGAGTTCCTCTACCTGAGCACACGTCCCACAGGGGTGCCCACTGCTGCCCTCCGATACAAGCACAAGAGCAGGGCACACCCTGCAGCTGATACCAGGGCAACAGAGAGTTTCCACTGGAGGTCACTCTGGGCAGCTGCCTCAATCATGATGAGTGCAGAGTTTAGAGAGGTCATGGCTCTCTTTTAGCCAAGATGATGACACCAACAAATTATTCTCTGAGGAATTAAGAGACACTTCCGAATCAACTGCCTTTGTCCTTGTGGGGGTCTTCAAATTGCCAGAAATTAACTGGGACTGTCACACAGCTGATACAACCCTGGTCAGAAGATTCCTAAAAAACCTGGAAGACAACTATATGGAAAAGGTCCTAAGGGACCCAACTTGGAAAGATGCCCTTCTTGATCTGCTGCTTGTCAACAGAGTGGATTTTGTGAGGGAAGTGGAGATTGGTGGTCGTCTTGGCCAGAGTGACCACAAAGTGATCGAGTTTAAAATCTCTGTTAACAGGAGGAAAAGTGCCAACTCTGGGCATGAGAAGAGCAGACTTCAGGCTGCTCAGGGGATTAGTAAGGTTGTAAGGTCCCCTGGGAGAATGCTTTTGCAGATGCTGGGGTCCATCAGTGCTGGTCACTTTTTAAACATCACCTCCATGGGGCACAGGAGCAGGCAATTCCCATATGTCGCAAGTCAAGCAGATGGGACAGAAGGCCAACTTGGTTGACCAAAGATCTTCTCTTGGAAATAAGGCAAAAAAGGAAGATGTATGTCCAGTGGAAGTAAATTAAGGGGCATGAGAAGAACAGAGAAATTCCACTTACTGCTGTAGGAAGAAAATTTGAGTGGCAAAGCTCAACTGGAGCTGAAGCTGGCCAGAAACGTGAGGGATAATAAAAAGAGTTTTTCAAATATATTAATGGCAATAGGCAGTATAGAAATATCATTGGCCTGTTACAGGATGAGGATGAGACAAGGCAAAGGTGTTGTCTTGGGAATCTGAAGACATCCCAGCTGACTCGAAGATGGTGAACGTTGTCCCAGTTTTCAACAAGGGCAAGAAGGAGGACCCTGGAAACTACAAGTTTGTCAGTCTCACTTCAGTGCCTGGAAAAGTTATGGAGAAGATTATTTTGGGAGGTACTGAAAAACACCTGAAAGACAATGCAGTTGTTGGTCACAGACTTCATGAGAGGAAAGTCCTACTCATCAAACCTGATTTCCTTTTATGACAGTGTAACCCACCTAGCTGGCCAAGGGAAGCCAGTTGATGTCATCTTTTTGGATTTCAGTAAAGCTTTCAAGACTATCTCTCACAGTATCCTTCTGAACAAAATGTCCTACACACAGCTGGATAAACACATGCGGTGAGTGAGCAATTGGCTCACAGATCAAGCACAGAGAGTAATAGTGAATGGGGTAACATCAGACTGGTGACCTGTCACTAATGGGGTTCCACAGGGCTCCATCTTGGGCCCTGCGCCCTTCAACATCTTCATAAACGACTTGGATGCTGGACTGGAAGGGATACCAAGCAAGTTTGCAGATGATACAAAATTGGGAAGAGCTGTTGATTCCCTGGAAGGCAGGGAGGCCCTGCAGAGAGACCTTGACAAATTAGAGGACTGGGCAATCACCAACCATATGAAGTTCAGCAAGGGGAAGCAGTATGAGGAGTAGCTGAGGTTGCTTGGTCTGTTCAGCCTGGAGAAGAGGAGACTGAGGGGAGACTTCATTGCATTCTACAACTTCCTTGTCAGGGGAAGAAGGGAAGGGCAGGCGCTGATCTCTTCCCTGAAAGAACTCGAGGGAATGGCCTAAAGTTGTGTCAGGGGAGGTTTACTTTGGATAATTGAAAAAGGTTCTTCACCCAGAGGGTGGTTAGGCACTGGAACGGGCTCCCAGGGAAGCAGTCACAGCACCAAGCCTGACAGAGTTCAAGAGTTGTTTGGACAATGCTCTCAGCCACATGGTGTGACTCTTGGGGATGTCCTGTACAGGGTCAGGAGTTGGGCTCGATGATCCTTGTGGATCCCTTCTAAATCAACACATTCTGTGATTCTGTGATCCTTATATGCCTGATCAGAGATGATTTCCCAAAAGATCTCAGTTCTGAAAGGTAAATTTTGAACTTCCCCAAGAAACACGGACATACATGACTGAAACCTGTGCAATGAATTTTCCCATCCCAGCCTGAGGAGGCAGATGGAGAGGGAAAAGAAGGGTTATTAATTGCAAATCACCCCCTTTCCCTTACTACTGGCTATAGAATAGGCAGGAGGGGCACCAACGCTCTCTCGCTCTCCTGATGAAAATGGGTAAAAAGAAATATAAAATACTTGGTACTAAAAGGAGAACAAGCAATGGGGCATATAACTCTGAAGTTTTGTAGTTAAAATGTTTAGCTGAATGATTATTTGGTAAATGTCTAATGTCAAATGAATTAAAAAAATCAGATGTGGGAACAAAAACTTACTTAATTCTCATTTTTTCCATCATCCCCTGCATTTCTTCTGAGCAATGGTCTAGGATGTTCCACTGCTGGGCTACTC
Organism: Manacus vitellinus; assembly: GCF_001715985.3. NCBI lineage: Eukaryota > Metazoa > Chordata > Aves > Passeriformes > Pipridae > Manacus > Manacus vitellinus. The sequence continues at coordinate 43,879,778 of NW_021940604.1, forward strand.
AGCATACGGACAGTTAGGATATGGTCATTGAAATCAGCTGATAAGGATTGAAATGTCCTTTGACTGAACAAGAGCTATCTCTTAGTCCAATTCTCTGGAGCTGCAGAGGGCTAAAGGGGAAATGTAGATAAACTCCTCTGTTTTGCTTACTGGCTGGTACAAGGCAGTTGACCTTTAACAAACAGTATTGTCTCTCCACTGACTGTATCAGGCAGCTGTCTCTGGTGTCCAAAACAATGCTTGAAGAACAGGTGACTATTTTTAACAATTTCAATGTCTAACTCAACATAGATTTCCTGAGTCCAGATCAGGATTCTTACCCTTCTATAAAACCTAGTAAATCAATAGTGCTTAGACAAGTAGAATCATAGTCTGCTGCTTTTTTTTTTTCAATCACTGATTTGGGAAGGTATTTTTCTTCCCACTTGGACATTAAAAGTTCACTTGATTTAAACCCTTTTTTGAAGACTGTAGTACTTATTCAAAGACTAATAGGCAGAATGAAAAGGCTACTACTTACTTCAATATTAATTAGGTTTTATGTTTTTAGGACTTCCAGAGTAAAAAAGATGAAAGATATGCTTGCTGAGATAATCTGATTTTCTAAAGTTGATATTAATTTTCTACAATCTAAAAGCCTAAAAAGTTACAAAGCTTTAAAATGTATATTTTAGAGTCTGTTATCTGATCTCTTCGACTGAGATGACATTCTGAGGAACATACTTCATAACTTCTTTCAGATGCACTTCATTAAATATTTACACCTAATATAGCTGTTTTATTTCGGTGGGGTTTTTACCCCTGTATGCTTCTCTAGAATCACTTTCCTCCTACCCACATACCCTACAAAATATTTGCTGCCTTATTTTGTAAAAAGTGAGTCACTTTAAACAGTCTAATTTATGCTACTAGAATTTGAATGTTGGGGAGAAGAGCAAGAATGAGGTAAACAGCTATTTGATGTCTGTCTTTTCACAGTAGCACAATAGCTAATTCCTTGGGCCTCTGACCTTTTAGTGTCCTGTAACAGAGTACTTGCATTAATCTGTTGCTTATCTGTCACCTACCACATTTGATATTTCTAGTCTCTGCTTTCAATTATCAGTCATTAGAGGCAGCACTGAGTAATTTCAGGAGAAAACGCCTGGAACCTTTGACCTGTTTTGGTCAGATAACCACAAGTGTTCACTGTAGATAAACTATCATTTAATTATATTCAAGATGTAAATGAGTGTCGTTTGTAGTGTATCAGCTTACTGTAATCTTTATCACCTTGAAGTGATTAAAACTGACTGGTTTACTTAGTACTTATACAAAGAATTTCGAGTCAAACAGTGAAATTCAGTGAGATTAGTGTAAATGGCCCTTTATAGTTACAAAGTCTGTAAGCCCCTCCATTTTGCCCTGGCAGGTAGTTAAACAGTGACATTAAATTGATTAGTGAGGTTTCACTATTTGTGAATCCAGTTGGGATTCTGGGATCTTATATTGTAAAATCAGCATATTACAGCATATCGTTGTTTTGTTATCGGCTTGCCAAAGCAGCTTTCACTTTCCCCATGTGTCACATACCAATATCTTCAGGAAAAGAGAAACATATATCAGTGGGGAGAAAGAACACGTCTAACAGTTCCTCATGCACTATGACCTAAACTCATTGCTAGCACTTTTTACGCTTTTTAAGCTCAGTCAACATAATCAGACATTTACAGTGGAATTGATAAAATATTGATTACTTATTATACTGTCCATCCATATATGTGCTTTGGGTGGCTTTTAGTAGTTCTTTTTTTTCTTAAATTATGTATATATTGTTAATGAAAATCAGTGCATGATATTTTTCTCTCTGTGTAAAAGAAGACCTCTTTTCCAAAATACCTTTTTTGTACAAATTTGACTTCTTTCTTCTTAGATTTGGACTTAGTGTTAATACAGTATGAACATTTAATCAGTTTGCCACGTGGGTGGAAAATATCATTCTTTCCCATTTTACACACAGGTGTTTGTGATATTCCCCTGAGCCATGATTTGTCTGATGTAAGCATAGTGTTGCATATATTAGTTTCAGGTGGTATAAAAATACCATTTTTAAAAGTTGATGCTGAGAAACCTGAGCAATCAGAGCAAATGAAGAATTTTGTTGTAATCAGCATTAATCTTAATATTCTAGTTATTTTTACTTAGAAAAATTGTATTCCTCTAATGATTAAAAAAATACTTACTGATTTTCTGGTCAATCGGTTTTTAGAGGCTGTAATCGGTCCCACAGAGATGCGTTTTGGCAGATGAACTGAGCAGGGCTGGAATGACATGAAAACACTCTGGAAGTACTCAATACTTGAAAATCTTAACCTGTATTTTTTGGGCTGCCAGGGTTGAAAAGCTCTCGCCTGTGAAAAAAAATATTTGAGACATGGTGCCTCCCTGTACTTCATGCCATTTCAGCAGGACAAAGGATCTTAGAGGTTCTCTACTGAGCATTCACAGTCTTCCCTGACAAAGCATTTATTAGATGCAGAGGGGATCAAGATTTGTGTATTATTTTTAGTATTAAAATACTCAATATCATTAAATAACATTTTTCTTTTTTAACTTGGCTATCATTCTAGCCACTAGTCATTATTGCAACATCACCACCACCATCACTGCTATTTTACAGCTTAGTATATAAGATTTTAATTTGTCTACATCTGTAAAAAATTTTTTTTGCTCTGTACATTGGCTAACAGAAATTTGCAGTTAGAGTTTCTGGCTTTATTGCGGAGAGTGGGACCCAAGGTTTTTCTTGGTGTTCAGTGCCTGTTTCCTACAACCCTTCATTTCTACAGGCAAAGTCCTGGCCTTCCTGTAAAGGGTGTCTCGACCCAAGGAAATTTTTAACTTATGTCCCTTTCAGATGACAGTGCTGTGTCTTCCTTGGGTATACAGGAAAACACAGATAAGTATTATCTGTGTGAGCTTTAATAATTAATTTCAGGTCCATGAGGAAGTGGCTATCAATATTCTTTCAGCAGTCATGATTGGTCCTGAGAGAACCCCACCAATGCAATTGAAAGGTATTTTAGAGGTTTGTGTCCAAACTATAACATACGGGGAGAGAACTGCTGTTTCTAAACTAATGTTACTAATTAGAAAGTACTTAGTAGAAACTAGACAAAAGGAAACCTCAAATCCAAATAACAATAAATAACAATAAGTCAGACCAGGATTAGTGGCATTTAAACTTTTATTGTGGCACTATTTATGTAGCGGCATTAGGCGCTTTTATTCAGTGTCTAATTCTTCAGTGTTTACTCATAGTGTGTAGTGCTTAGTCACACATACATATGGAGTTGCTACATTAAGTCTGTCTTTAATATAGTCTCATTTGAAGATTATTGACGTATCTGTTCCATGTCAATTTTGAAATGCTCAGTTATAACCTTAGAAAATTGCAGCAGACTCTTTGCACTAGAAAAAAACCTCTTGGCTCGGTGCTTTTGCATATGCTAATCTCTGCCAAGTTCTCTCTGAAATGAAAGGCTTTACATGGACATTTAAAAAAAAAAGCAACAACTCCCAAACCTCAAGTCAGATCTCTATATATCCCACAGTTTAGAACTGGTCAGTGGAGCTGCTAAATAGACTGTATCCTGTTTCTCTTCAGCAGCAGCCCATTCATCTTCAGGTACAGAGCAGCCAGTTCACATGCTTCCACCTCTTTTCTGTTTTACTTTTGCAACACAGTGTTCCATGGCAAACCCAAGTAAGCTAAATATGCACTTGAGCCAAGTAAACCTCACAGTTAACAGACAATTTTCCTTTTGTCAGCCAGGAGAAAGTTAATTTTCACTGAAGATAAAGTGTTCTTATATCCTATATATTTTATTTTTGGTGTTTTTTAAGGCAACACAGATTTGTACATAAGGAAAAAAAAGCTAATAAAAACAAAGAGAGTTTACATTTTTGAAAGAGTGAAAGGGAAGTACACTGTAAAGGACTACTATATGACCACAGGTGACTTAACTAGTAACTACTGCTCTGAAAATAATGTTAAATAATTTTCCTTCAATAACTCTCACTTTATTATGTCCGTAACTGTACTTTTATATGGCAAGCTCAAAATGATATTTTCCTTTTCTTTTAGTGCATTTGTATTTTGTAAGACAACATATGCTTTATAATAAACAGATATGCAGCTTTATATATAAATTATATAATTACATGTATCTACATGCAAACACATGCATATTGTTTATGTAGACAAAACTTCTTGGGAGGCACTTATATATGAGCATATAAGTATAAATATACATAAATATTGTAATAATTTACACATTATTTATACATGTAGCATTTAGTAATCCAAATGAGAGCTTTTTCAGAACTGACATTGTTCCTCCCTCAGATCTGAGGACTAAAATGAAATAAAAGAGCAGGGGTTACAGGAGGGAGCATTTAGTGGAGCTGGGTGCAGCCATTTGGTTATCTAAACCAAATCCCAGCTCTGAGTTTTAGGTTTGTCCACCATCAGTAAAATGAAACACCTATCTCACAAGGCAGGTAGAACTTCTCCGGAAGAGAGAAATTCTGTCTTCCAATGGAGCACAGCTTCTTCAAAGGTCAATGATATGTTGTATACTGTGGCAGTGGAAACCCTGGGTCATTTTCCATTCCACATCCTTAAAATCTGAAGTATTAATCCCGTAAGGTGTTCATCAGCCAGTACTGTGGCCTGTAGTTTCCGTTGACACATCAAAACATATATTCCATTGCAAAAGTTGCTCCTAACTCAGTCAGAATGGCAGCAGACAGCGGAATTAGACCCAAACCAGTTATAAACTCAAGTAAATTAAAATCCTCTATTTACTCCCTCTTACATTCTGTAGAATTCTGAATTAGGCAATAATGAGGTTTACTTTTTAACTTTAAATTGTGGCAGTGTCATAAGCAGTGAAAGCCTGCATCTGCCCACCCAGGTTTGAGGGGACTTCTCAAGCCAGGACTGTGCTTCCTATGCTGCTGAGATGTCAGAACCCCTCAACCCTGGCTCATGGCTCCTTCTTCTGACACTGGCAAGATGACATGTATGCCATCAGAATACAACTTGTGTTAATTTATATGACTTAACTGCTTCTTAAATATATAGTTGTTGCAGTACACTTTAGTACCACTTTAAAATTTATTACGTTAAACGGAAATGAACAGCATTCCTCTCATCTGCCTGGTTATTAGTGGCAATTAGTGTTTTCCAAAGTCATCTATAGCTCTAACATTGCTACTGCTGTGCTTATGACTACATTGAAGTCCTAAATCCTTTCACAGCTTTTAGTTTGTCCATATTTCTAGTTACTTTACAACATGCCCCCTTTCAGCTTTTTTTTTTATATCCTTTCCACTCCAGCTTCTGGAATTTATATAAAAACCACCAAGGTTTTTTTTTCTTTTGAACTGAAGACACTGGGCTGGTGGAATTTCCTTTAACTGGAAGTATGTCTGGGCTTGTGGTTTTATTATTTGCACAGTTTTATATTGTCATGTTTGTTTACTCCCAAGCAGAAGGAACGCTCCATTAATCATGGGAAATGGGCATTCGTTTCACATCTTTAATTTACACTGAACTCTTTTTCTCACAGTTGAAAGGGACAAGGACTTCTCCCACCAGCGAAGGCACTATAAAGAGTTTCGCTTTGACCTTACTCAGATCCCGCATGGAGAGGCAGTGACAGCAGCCGAGTTCCGAATATACAAAGATCGAAGCAACAGCCGCTTTGAGAATGAAACCATTCAGATTAGCATATATCAGATCATCAAGGAGTATCCAAACAGGTACCTGCTCAGCATGAACACATAACATGTTGAATACTATCTCATGTGTTTCTTAAGTAGGGAGACAATAATTGATCATGAGTGTACACCTAGTAAGGCATCCTTGTTATCACCGTGGCTTGTGCAATATTAATTCCTAGACAACAACAACAAACACTGAGAAAGAATTAAGATGATCTTGAATGTAATTTATTCCAGGTTTATGTCCAAGCTCACCAAATAATCTGCCCATGCAGAGAGTGGGTGAGGGTTCTTTGCCTTGAACAGGAAACATGGGTGTCTGACAGGGCTCTGCAATCCCAAACACAGTACTGCTATGCTTCTAGGCAAGAAGTGGCCAGGGTTCAGGGTTTCCAAGTTGCAAACTAAGGATTATGCTGTAGTCTCAGGCATTTTCCTGTCTCTGTGGCATCATGGCTACTCAAATGTGTGTGTGTTTAATTCCCTTGGAGTTTGCTGAAATTCCAGTCTTTGGGAGTGAAGTTTTCTATTTTTCCTAAGGAAGCATGTACAGCACAGCCCATGGTAGGCTAACTTTCCTACAAAGACCTGACAAGGTACTCCTACCTGGACTTTTTCTCATGGTGAAAGTGAATATAGTCCACAATTTGATGGCAGCTAGCCACTAATATAAGTAAACTCCAAGGGTTCTTTCCACATTAGGGAATCTTCAAGTGGCATTAAGATAGAAAAGCAGCTTTCTGAAATGAGGTGTGAGGTGAAACAGCATTATCAGGATGGCCTATTACATAGTAATCATGGCTTGATCTGATCAAAAACTGTTCTGGGTTTCAAGGAACATATAGATGGTTTATTCCACCTTTACTTCCTTGAATGACCCCGGACACGTGGAGCTTCTCAGATGCTCTGCCCGCAGCCTCTTTGCTGAAATTCTTGACTGTGGTTGCATTTCTCCTGTAGACAACTGGTAATTTGGGACTAGATACTAAACTTAAACAGCCTCCATAAAGGTAAAGGAAATCCGCTGTATTCTGCCTGAATGTGTTCACTGTTGCATTTCAGGCTATTTATGACATAATGACTAAATTTTTTATTATGTGTTGTGGGCAATCTTTTAAATATAAATATTTTTTAAATTACAGACAAAATTTGCAGCTGTTTTAAGTGTGACAGGTTATTTCTTTTCACAGAATAATGGAGAATTGTAAAATTAAAAATGCCACAAAATGGGATGAGAAGTTTGAGGTAATGACATGAGCTAATGGGAGAACCCTGATCCCAGAGCTCTCACTGCCTTCTCAGGGGTCAAGTTTTTGCCCTATGTTTGTATCAATTCTAAAAGAAGTTATTTTTTTCCCTGTCAAATACTTTGGATTTCTGTAGGAAATTGCTGTTATGTAGGCTAAATAATTAGCATTGGTACAGAGACACTTTCTCTATGTATTTTCAAGGATCAGTTCTGGTTTTCTCTGGTTTTCTCATTTTAGTTTCATTTGCAGAGTTAATGGGTAAGAGCATTCTGCCTGTTTTGAGTCTATTATCTTGGCCAATGCCAAAGACACTTTGGTGTGAGTTTCTGCTGCACTGCAAAGTGGTAAATATCACCCTGAGGAGAGATCCACAGGGGAAATTTGTCCTTCAGCAGAATTTCTGGACTGTAGTAGTAGTAGTGCCCTATTCTGATTTGGCTTGTGAGACATTGTACATCCTGGCTTTTGAGAACATTTCATACCAGTCCCAGCAAAACTTGGAATGGAAAGAATCTATATCAGAAAACAACTATGTATTCTAGGAGGAGAAAAGTGTGAAATTATATCATTGTGATATTTTCATATTTTCCAAGCAATTTTACAGTTTTCTATTAAATCTACTGAGTAATACAAAAATATTTATAAATAAGCATATCAAAGACTGTTACAGTCAGAATTAAACTTTTCCACTTTAAAATTCTGATAAACTGCTTATTAGAGAAAAAAGTTGGCATTTAAGACTCCAGAGAGTACTATTTATGAGCTTGTGGTATGTTGTTAATTTCTTCAGTGCTTGCAGAGTAGATCAGGTTCTTTGGAATTGTAACATTTTCTTCGTGTTAGCTCCAGAAGGGGAATGCAATTGTTTTCTCCTTGTGTGGTCATTAGCACAGTTCTAGAATGGAAGTGATAAAAGACCAGCAGAAGATTATCCTATAACAGAAGAAAACAAATGGTGACTTGAAAGAAAGCCCCTTCAATTCCTTTTTTAAAATTTATAATTTTTGAGCTCTTTATAATTTTTGAGCTCTTTAACCTGATTCTGCAGATATATCTTACATATACATGTAAGTAAACATATGTTTGTCATAGCTTATTTGGCTTTATTTTCCTCAGTGTTGAGCAACCATAGCTTCAAGGGATACAGATAATGCTTTTTTCAGTATCAGACATTTTAGGTGCATTTACGGTGTTTAATCTAGATAAGACAGTAACTTTCCTAGTTGTCATTGCAATTAAACACCATAAAAATATAGCGACAGGACCACAGGTATTTTAAACCCACTTTTAGACACAAAGCCTACTATTTCTGTCTTTCCTATTTAAGCATATAGTCATTCTGTCTGTAAAGCAACAATACGATTCCCAGATCTGTGTAAGCCAAGACTGTCTTTAGTTGACTTGCACAATTAAAATTTAAAATAAAACATTTGGTTTTGTATCTTATTGTTTTGATTACTATTTATGGAAGAAAATAAATAGGTTTCTATACCTATAGATTTAGGTTTAAAAGATTAAATGGTGAAAACAGTTTTTAATAATGCTTCCTGCTTTGCAGAAGCACGTACAACAAAACTGATGAGAGTTAAATATCTTGGGTTTAGTGTGGTCATTGTAGCAAATTATTTGCAATACAGATGTTGTTCTGGAACCAACTGTGTTAGGAGATATGTGAAAACAAAACAAATAAATGACCCATGGTAAAAATTTAGTAACACGATTATACTAACTTGTCTGAGCAACCCTTCTGAATTATGGGGAGATTTCATGGGAACAAATTTAAGACTATACCAGGGAACTGAGGGTTAAAATGTAATAATTACTTTATTAATAGATACATCATCTCTGCTTTGATATATTTTCTAAACATCAACACTAATAGGAAATGATCTGAACTGTCGTCTATTCATGTTTTGTCACAGCATACTGCTGCTGTCATATGTTATTAACAACAGATCATTTTAGCAATGCTATGCCTTTGAATTTGAGTTGAAATTGGAACAAGGTTTTGACATATTTTGTCTTTTACACTGAAAGGTTTGCAAAAGTTAATCTTCCTAAGACATTCTAATGGTGAAAGATGAATTCTTTATATACAGCCTCAATTACATATTTTGTGTATTTCTATCAGGAAACTGGATTTTTCAGATTTTCCATAGCTGTAATTTTTACATGCTGAGACTCATTTCAGAAAGGCCTCTTCGGGAAAATACCTTTATTATACGTAACAATTACTTGTTAGCTACAGCACATGTTGTACTGTGTCATGATGAGGATATGTCAAAGGATTATTCATTTAGACTCCAAAAAGTTATTGCCAGCAAGAAAATTAAGGACAAAAAATAATAATATTTGAATGCCTTAACTCTCCATTTTCTTTAACTTAGGGATGCAGACTTGTTCCTCTTAGACACAAGAAAGGCTCAAGCTTCTGATGTGGGCTGGTTTGTCTTTGACATTACTGTGACCAGCAATCACTGGGTGATTAATCCACTGAACAATCTGGGTTTGCAACTCTGCGCTGAGACAGAGGACGGTAAGATTGAAACTGTATATTATAAAACCCTATATGCTCTTTTCATATCTTGCTAGGAATCTTTTCTGGATGGGTGTTTTGTGTTTTTTTAACTTGACGGGTGACAATTCACTGAGAGCTTATAAGCAAAGAACAAAAGTCTTATCCTGCTGTAGTTGTGGTATGCAAACTTCCTATTATTCTTAATTCTGGAGAATATGGCAATTATAAAGCTGACTGAATCAAGTGAAACTAAATGAGGTTTGGGATGAAAGCTCTTACATATAAAATAAAGTTCCATTTTTATGTTCTTCCACTGATCAATACATTCAGGAAACTGAGGCAGATTTGCAGAATGTTTGTTTTAGAAAGTTTCTAAAGAATTTTCTGGGATGAAGAATGGAGAAAGTTACAAAATAACCTCAGGACAGTTGAGAAGGTATCTCATAGCTGCTGATACTGATATTGGAGAAAGGTTAACAATAGGGTAATGTGGGAATTGGTTTTCTGTAATTCGAAAAAATAATATTATTAATTTTTTTTGTCTTGAAATGGGTTAAAAATTTGAAATCTTGAGAATTTTAATTAACTGAAAATTAGAAAAACCGCTATCAAAACTGAAGTCAGAGCTGTGGGGATTTTAATACAAATTTACTGCGCTACTGCATTATTCACAGTTATGCTCTTCATTAAAATTGAAAATGCATCTCAATGCAAAATAATATTTTTAGAAGAAATGTTCTTTACTTAGACTTCTTTAGAAACTAATAAAAAGAGACTTATAGACTGCTTTTTCTGTGATGGTTCACTTAATCTATACTACTTTACAAGCAAACTCTCAGATTTAGCTCTTTCTTGTCAAAGAGCTTTTTATGTCAGAGGTCAAAGAATCTATGATGCCAGTTAATCTAAACCTTAGCTGACATAATGTTAATGAGTAGCAGAAGAAACCCTGGTGTAAGGATTAATATTTTTTTCTTCTTTCTTTGTTCTGTCTACATTTTCTCATTGGTTTTGATCTGAATTCTCCCTCGGGCTCAGCTGTGAACAAAGCATCTCGTACTTTTTCAGCAAGTGCCCTGGCTGCTGGAGAGTTATGCAAAAACTGTCCTTTAGGCATGATGCTTAAAAACAGAGTTGGCAGGCTTGCACCAGAGCAGATGACCATTTCATCTAATATTACCTATACTGTAGGAGTACAGTAAGTGGAAAAGGGAGGCAGCAAGGCAACGTAGACCATGTTGTTGATGCCTTCAATCAGCATTTGTAGGCACCACACCTGACCTTGGGCTGTATGGGGAGTGGATCTCTTAGGCAGCCTAGTTTTGTGAGGCCATCTTAAAGCCCTTAAAATTTTGAGGAGGTGACACTTCCATCAGGCATCCAAATTAGGTGGACTGCCTTCTGGCCAACTTTTCTGCTCCAGAATAAACTCCATCCTTGGCTTTTTTATTTTGAGGAGATTCAAATACAGAAATTGTTGAAAATTAAATATCCATCAAAGACATTCATTAAGAAACCCTGGAACCACCAATCAGTTGGTTCTAGCCTCAAAATTATATCTGTTCAGTAAACAGCAGGAAAGTTTGTACAGGTAAAAGGAAACTTTTAGGTTAATGCACTGAAGAAATTGCAAAAGAATAGTTCACGTAAATATTTCCCCTGTCCTACTCCCAAGATCAGAAAGGTGGTAAATAATTTTCTATTTTAAATTCCAAAGCCATAAGCAGCCTTACCTTTTGCACCTCACTTATTTGACTTTCTCAACACAGCTGCTTGACTGAGGAGGGAATTCCCCTTTTACTTTCTGTTCCCTTTACAGCTTATTCATGCAAGAAGAGTGCCCTTCTAGGGACTAAAGTTTTCAAAACTATAGGGAAGACCTCTGCTGCACCACTTCAGCTTAGCATAAGGAAAATCATCCTTTCATAGTCTTACAATTTTGCTCTTAAGGCTTTGATTATTTTTATTGGGTTGCTGTTACTTCTGGAAGCTATTAGAAATACCAGCAGTTGAATGACACATTTGTGTACAGATGGAACATGAATTTTTATATATGACTCAGTGTGTAGTGGACTTGGTTTATAACCCAGAAAACCCCACCCACCTTCCCTCCAACCAGTTTTCTGTGAAAGCTCAGAGACTGGTTCAAATCAACCGAAAAAACTTCCCTTGGCTCCAGTGAACTTCAGGCCCTCCAGGTCTGAAGGATGTTTCTCCATGCCTCCAGCTGTCAGCTGAGTTCACAGGAGGTAGAGGAGTTCTGCCTCCGTAACTGGAGAGATATTTATAAGACCTGATCCATTAACCTTTCTATTGCAACAGACCATTAACTAAATGGGATTCTGTTAAGTAAGAGGATCCCTGTTTGAGGTATTTAGGTGCCACTAGGGGCCTGGATAATCAAGTCTGTAAATACATATTAATTTTTAGATTTATTCATAAAGCGCCTTTAAAATATGGTGTCAATATTTGCTGAGACTCCAGGGTGCTACTATTTGTTATCATTACCATTAAAAATAATTTCTTATAGTTATCTTTCAGAGACTTTTTAGGCAATTACTTGTGTAGATATATTTCTTTGGATCCCTGAAGATGGTGCGTAAGTAATAATAATGTCTACATAAGGAATAAAAAGAAATTGTAACTATTTAATATAACAGTGCAAAAAACCAACTTTGTAAGAATGTCTGGTTGTTGTAATTCATATTTTTCTCCCCTTGAAAAGCCTGAAAAAGTACAAAAAGCCGCATGACATTGGAATGTGTTTTCTTTTTTCTTTAAGACAGTATTTGGTATCATACATCCCTTTTTAACATGAAATGTACACTTTTTCTCTTAATGTGACGTTTTATTTTGAACAGTAAGAATAAAGGTTTGCATGACACATATGGAAGCTGTCAACATATAATGCACTGTTTCTCTTGGGCTGTGGTAAATTAAGGATCATGGTTTTTTGATTCTGTTTTTTAATGTCTCCTCAACATTCTGCAGCATCCCCTTTCAGCCAATTCCCTCCTCTTGTCACCAAAACTCTCTGCGGTGTTTAAAACAATAGGTGATCTTTTTCACACTGATGGATGCATGGGTGTCAGATGAATTGCAGCATAAAATCAGTGTAGATGCAGAAACAATTCAAAAAGCTCCATGCAAAACTTCTCCTGTATATTTAATATGTCTCCTAAGACTTAAAACATGTTCCAGTGAATCAGCACCTTTTTATTAATATTTAGCATTTTTATAATTTGAAGTTAGCAATGGTCTAAACATCACTTTTGCTGAAGGAGTATAAACAGCTACAAGAGTAGTCCTTTTTCTGTTTATGTCATTGCTGAAGAGAATCTATCATTGTTTATAGAAAATGGGAGAAGGAGATAACATGTAACAATGACTGTTGGTGACCCACAGAATAAAACAGATTCCAAATACAGAGCTCTCAATACAACATCCTGGGTAGCCCCACACTCATGTAGTTCTTGCCTTTTATTAGATTGCTGCAACTCTCAGTTATTTTCCATCCACCAGCATGTCGGTAGGGAAGAACATGTTGGCAACTCTGAAAAACCAAAGCTGATTAAGGTGATTTTTATTACCACGTAGTTCCATGGAAGGTTTCTTTGGGCATTCCTGCTCTTTGAGGTGGGAAAGCAGCAGGATTTTTTTCCTCAGAGCAAAGAAAAACTTGAAAGAAATAGCTTCCTTGATACAAGTGGAACCCGGGGAAGGCCATTTCTTCCTCCAGCATGTATTTGGGTACACTCTGATGTGTGTCCCTTGGAATAGGTTTTGGAACCTAAAATATAGGATAGGTGAGGTTCTTCTCCAGAGATGATGGGGGAGAAATTAAAAAACATGCTCTTCTTTTTTCGCCTCTTTTCCTTTCAGCCTGGTTCTTCTAAGGTCCCTTTCTCCTACTAAACCTTCAGAAAGGCAACAGGACCATATCCTCACTGTTGCATAGAATGGCTGGTTTGCTTTCAACCCACAGAAACCTGTGGCAGCACCCTGGCTTCATGTACTTGGCTGCATATTTTACATTGGTCTTGGCCTCACTGTTACCACCCTAAATGTTACCAGTCTTATCACGCAGCTGCCCTTAGACAACCTTGGCACCTAACTTACATGACCATTGCAGCCATCAAGTACTCTGGAAGATGATGCTGGGTTGTTACCTTTAAACCTCTTGATGGATCTGGTATTTACAAGGCAAAGTATCAGAAGCAAAATCACCTTCATTACTGTCCTTATAGTGGGGGTACTTAGGATATATGTATTTATATTGATATATGTATGGACTTTGGCAGGCAATAGCTCTGACTAAATTCTGAGCCATCTGGAAGCCATATAGCCATGTTAGCACAGCACTGAACCCAAGCTAATACATCCTGCCCCTCAGCAGGTTTTATTAGTTTGGGCTCAAGCACTGCCTAAGTACAGCTACATACATTCTGGTTCAGAGCTGACTTTGGCCAAAATTGCACTAGTAAATTAAACATGCTCAGGAATAGTGTCATGTGAAACAAGCCGAAGGGATGATTCTCTCAGTCTCCAAAACAGGGTGACACCCTGGCATCTGTCCCCGTGGGAAAGGTCTCTGTGGCACTGCCCTGAGATGCTGGGGACTCTGTGGTGGAGCTGACACAGGATGTAAGTGCATGAGGAGCACACTCTCACCCTGAGCAGAGTGGATGATTCAGCACTATAATTTGCTCAGATAGGTGTAACCACCATTTCCAGCTGGGTCAGAAATACAGTCAACATTGTGTCGGCTTGTAGCAAGTGAGCAGACCCCTGGTTATAAGGGCACCCTGACTTTAAGCAGAAGAATCAAGGAGGTGAGTGAAACGGGCTCCTGCTCTGTCTTCTGCCACCACTGCATGCTGGTGCACAGTGGTCCTGGCTGTACAACTGTGCAACTTCCCCTCCACCCTGCTCCCTAGACAGATGAAGGATGCATCTACTTCTCAACACTGTTATTTTAGAGATAATGGCATTTGTGTTTCATTCCATTCAAAAGGCTTTTATCCATTTTATTCTTTGGTGGATGACCAATTAATCTAATCTCTCCTTGTTTTATTGTCTTCCTGAACACATTTTTTAGTGGTGAAGAGAAGCCCTAGGACTCCCACAAGCCACTCACAGTTTAAGTACATTAACTTGAAAGGATAAATCAAGTACTCACTTAGTGATCTTGTGTACAATTACATGTGATTTTTTTGTGTAAGCATATATGGTACTGCCACATTATACAGCATATCAGAGTTCCTTATACGTTCCAAGTGCTTTCTTCAAGAGCTTTATGAATACCAAAGTCAACAAAAAAAAGATACTTAAAATTCCTTCAGCTGAACTGAATAAAACCAACTAAATGTAAGATTTGACAAACAAAGGCTGAATCTTTACTGCTGACTAAAGCTGTGAGACCTAGAAAAGGCAGAGCATAGCATCCAAGACCACCCATTTGTCAGAATTCCTTAAAGCCTCCAGGGAGCAGAAGAGTTAATAAAACACATAAAACTTTTTTCAAAAACATATTTTATGTTGATATAGATAAATGTGTCCACCAAAGGAAAAGTTTGCTTAACAGTTTATTTAGAGATACAATAGAGACAGTAACAAATACTTTGGAGCTGGAGTGTTGAGAATGTATTATATATACATATGTCACATACGTGTTGTAGGTTTTTTCGGTTTGCTTTTTTTTTTTTTTTAAATAAGCCTTCATTCATGCTTAGGTAGCCAAACTCTACCACAAATCTTTTGTTTCAAGTCCCATTGCTCTTGAGAACACTGTTCAGGCATGAGAAGCCACAAAAGTTTCTATCTAATTTTGAAAACTACTTCATGAGCTTTCAGACTCAGAGCCTCAAGGCAGTTTTTTTCTCAAATATTAGATGTTTTTGGACCTTGTATACTCTGGGTCTTTCTCCAAAAGGCCTTTCCCAATCCTCATTTCAGATGTCACTCCCTACAAGGAGGAAACCATAGGTGTGGCATTGGAATTTTAATTTTTTTTCAGCAAGCCGTTCTGAAATGAATTCTCATCATCACTAAATTTTTCATTTCTAACTACAGATATGTGAAATTATTACCAAAATAACTGCTGTGACATAGAAGTAGTGGTTAATCTGTAAAACGTTTTTTTGTGGCTTCTTGAACACTTTTGAAAGTAAATAAGTGCTGCTTTTTCATAACAAAATGAGTGGTTTGCTGCAGTCTGATGACTCAGGATAAAATAATGGATTTTGGAATTACTCATTGTACTGTGTTGCCAGCGTAAATCCTGCCAAGATGCATAATGGCTGAAAGGTCTTGCAAAATTAGTCTCTGATCAATATTTTACATAATATATTTACTGCCTGAGAAGAGACAGTCAAGACACAAATCTTACCACTGTCATTGGCATCCACACTGGGGATCTCAGAAAAAGTCAGCTTTCTGAATGTTGTGAAAAACAAGGAGATGTTTCCAGGTCAGGACTGCAGGGCAGATTGTTATTGAAAGCTTGAAGAGCTCTCGCATTTCCATTTGAAGCAGCTGAGGGGGAAATGAACTTTTAAGATGGAACTTGATCAGTTCATGAAAAGAATTGTATGATATGACTGCATGGGACAGCATAAAAGCAGACATAGTGACACAGCAAACAGCTCTGCAGTTATCACCTTAAGTGCTGTTCCTATTTTGTAGGTAAAAAAAAAAAGAAAAGTACAAAATCATCAGGATTCTTGAGGTAGGACTTTTTTATAAGTTGAACTTCACAATTATTTTTGCAGCAGTGATTCCTTTATTATAAGGGGACAGAATGTGAAGAGAAGAGAAACAGACAGAACAAGAAGAGAAATAATATTCATTCAGTTCAGAGAGTCAAACCCGCACTTCCATGCAAGCTTTTATGAAACTGCTAAGGGCACTTTACTATCAAACATTATAAAAGCCAAAAATAAGTTTAAATGCCAAGTCACACAAATACATCTTGACAAAGACTCAGAATCATATGAATAAAGACTAAGGAGTTCAGTAAATTTGGAGCATAATGCTTTAAATAAGTCTAAGTCTCTGAATATACCTGTCAATATGTAGAAGAGATAATTAATTGTCATAACAGGATTGAGAAGTGCATGCCAGAATGTGAAGAATAAAAAGGCTTCAGGCGGACACAGCATTAAGTCCATCTGTTATGCTTTTTTTTTTTTAATCCCTAGGTGTAGGGGCAATTGCAGATGCTAGGTTCAGTGGAGTAGGCACAAGCTGATTTCTAGTTTCTTGTATTTTCTTCCTTTCTTCCAAAATCTGAAGAAAAATCTTTGAAATCCTCAGAATTAAAGACATGGAAGGATAAAAACAAACCCATTTTTCAGAATGCTTGACCATATTCAATTCTTGTTCAGAGATGCTCAAGAGAAGCAGAAACCCACACCTTGCTGTTTTGGTTTTATGAGTTTCATCTGGGGGAAGCTCCAAGTGCAGTTAAGGAGGTTAACCTGAGTCACTCAGCTGATTTTAGAAAATATTGCTCTAATGCCACAACTGCATGCCTGAGAGACCTGGATTTTCAATTTCCATTGAAGCCAAGAGTTTTCTAAACACTACAAGAAATGATAGACTAAAATAATTTACAAAAATGAAGCCCATGAGTACTTTTTGCTACAAGGGGCAGTTCAGGTTAGAGTAAGGTTTTTCTTACCGTACTCTGAAATTCACACTACAAACAAAGGTAAGGACTACCTAATAAGACCAGGGCACACAGATGGAGCTGCTGGTGTGGCAGAAAGCTTGATGCATTCAGAGGCAGGATACTTTGAAATACCTCCTCTTCAGGAAGGGGCAAAGCTTTGTGTTCTTATACTGAAGGAAATCTTCCACATCTACACCATTTTAATTTTTTTTTAATAAAGGGTAATAGAAGGTCTGTAAATGCAAACTTTCTTTTGCAAAGAACCAACCTAAAATGGAGACAACATATGCGGTTTGAATTTCCAAACCAAACAGTTTCAGAGATCCTCCTTGGAAGAAATATAGTGTCTCAAGGGCAGTGTATATTTTGATTGCTTCGTCTTCTGAAAGTTGCAATTAAGCTAAGGTATATGATAAATTTGAGAGAGAAAAGTTTAATGATGAACCCACAGAAGCCAATAAAAGTTCTCCTGTTGACTGCACTAGAAGCAGATCCAGTGTATATACCATTCATGAATTAAACAAATGAGTTCTAAAAACTCATGCTGACTGCTTAGAAGATCAAGCAAATAAAGGAATAAAGTCACAGAAGCTCTTTCTCTGTGTAAAAAGGCTGTGGGTTACAGGATTAATTTTTTATGGTATATCTCTATATCCTGGATAACCAAGTAAGCCTTAACTTGTGGAATCTTAATAGTCATCTCATTGCTGAAGTCCAAAGGAAACCCAGAGGAAACTTAATAATATTAAAAGTTATTTTAAAGGGAGTTCACATTGGTTTGAAGAATATTTTGCTTCGCACACAATATCCACCATTGTAAATTCAGAGAACCTAGATTTAAATTCAGAAAAGCTTCACACATCTTTACAGTCCTCAATATATAAATCTAATAGTATTTTTAAAATGTCCACCAGTAAGGCATGAATGTTTTACAGATAAAATTAAAATTCTGAGAGTCATTGGAACAAAAAATAAAGAAAAATAGTAAAAATATTCCCTCTAGAAAAGAGGGGAAACCTGGAACTTTGTGGTAAGAGGCTAGCTTGTCCATGTTGCAATGAATAGAGAATAGTCTGTACAGTTTTTCATATCTGACTTGCAATAGAAGATTGGAACATATAGAAATTAATGTTACTGAATCATTTAATAGTAACTCAAACTGAATTAAAGAAACACACAGGACTAAAAATCCATTTAAAATGAAATCAGAAGCTTCAACAAACATATTTTTCCCTTGCAGTCAAAAAAGTAATTATCAAAATTGTTCAGAATATGTTGCCAATTACTCTGCTCCATAACTGCTAACTTTCTCAGTTCTTCTCTTGCCTTTGCTGGGCTCTCTGTCACTGGAAACATCTTAAACCAATTTAAAGTGCTACACCTGAATAAACATGTTGTAAAAGTGTTTATGTATTGAAGTGGGTCAGTTCAAGGTATGGTATTTGGCTGGAACTTCTAATTTCTCTTTTTACTGCAAAAGGGCTGCCAGAAGGAGGAAGTCTGAGCTGAATTAATACATTTGTTACAGTGGAAGTAGAATGGAAACTACTTTAACCACAAATCAAACTGCCTCTTTCATTTAAGCCAGTGATAGAGTTTTTTTAAGAAATATAGACTCTGGCGTGCGGCCACTGTAAGTTTGTGTTTGAAAAGGAAACCTATATGCTTATTTCTATAAGGTTTACTCCTATGCTAGTTTGCAAGTTCTTTTTCAGGATGATTGAGTTAACAGCATTATATGTTTGTCAGGCAGATGCTCCTCCGTCGCCCGCATAGCAAACTTTTCCAGTCGGTTTAGAGGACTCCTCAGGCGCCCTGATGCCGCACAGCGCACTTGGTGCCTGTGCCCACACCTCCCCATTTAAAGGACCTCTGTGTCCCCCACCCAGCACAGCTGCACAACTTCACATGACACTGTCTCATTTTCTGACGGTTGAAGGGCTCTGCATAATACACGTATGCACAAAAGTGTTTATGCTGCCAAAATAAATTCTGTTAAGAGCAAGGGTTTATTTGCTAAAATGTCACTGATGCAGTTTCATTGACTTGTTTTGCTTTCCTTTCTTTCGGTGAGGTTTAGACCACATAATATAGTGAGATTACCACACAGTCCTGACTGAACAAATATTTTAAAGAAATATGCAAATCCCCTGGGAACAGAACCAGAGTCAATAATGCACATATTTCAAACTCTCTTCTCTAGAAAGACTGAATGGCTTCCTACCTTTGCTGGTGAATGAACACCAGTTTTAGTAACACTGTACAATACTTATTTTTAAAGCAGAAGCATATTTATTATCTACACTTCTATTTGCTACTGATTTGCTTTGGGGATATAAGGTTCCACATGTCACACTGAAATGATGCAAAGATTAGAAGACCACATTACATTGTCCTTTCTGTAGCAAATAGACCTTAATGGGGCTCATTTATTTTTGAGTTCTATAGATCTGTGTATGAGATTGAATTAAAATATCTGTGTAATAAGATATATAGGATACAGAGACTGCAATTTTATGCAATAACAAACTGTCTGTAAAGCTCTTGAAACTTCTGCAAATGGTTGAATTTTTTTGTCTTTTAAGTTCTGTTCAACAAAATGCTGTTAGGATTCTTAATCACGTAATTCAGGATTATGGAGAATTCCTTGGTATGTTTCAGTCAGCAGTTTAACTCCCACTGTGGCTTCAGGTGGGGCAGAAGTTCACCTTTTAACTTGCAATTTCCATTACTTTATAGGTCGAAGTATCAATGTTAAATCTGCTGGCCTGATTGGAAGACATGGGCCTCAGTCAAAGCAACCATTCATGGTTGCATTCTTCAAGGCAAGTGAAGTGCTTTTCCGTTCTGTCCGAGCAGCCAACAATAAAAGGAAAAATCAGAACCGCAACAAATCCAGTAGTCAACAGGAGTCTTCTAGGATGCCAAGTGTTGGGGGTAAGATGAAGCTATGCTTTGCTAGTCTGTTTATAGGAGTTGTGGGCACTTGATCAAATGTAATGGAGTCACAGCAGCTCAACAAGATATTGCTCACTGGCTGAACTGCCAGAAACTGTGCTCCCAGTCCTCTGTTGTTATGTTGGCCCTGAGCATGATCTGCCTTCTGTAAGTCAGACCATGGGGTCCATGAGGGTTAAATGACCAAGTAGTTTAAGAAAGGCTCTATCTGAGCTTGAAACAAGTCCTACACATTTGGCAATTGGATGATTTCTTTGCTATTCATAACAAAAAATAGACAGTAAAGAGAAGGTTTGCACCCCAACTACTTGTCAAGGAAACCTAGCAAAGGGACAATGTTTAGACTTTTTGTTAAACTGTCTCTCAGCTGAAGACAAGAAGTAACACAAAAATCTGAATGCTGAAAATGAGGAAGCTTAACCAATCTGAGAAAATGTATACTGTTTATGATTTTAGACCAGCTGACATGTACTGATGCAAACACACAGTATATCCCTGAATGGAGTCAATTTGGTCCCTTACCTACCTGAGAGGTACTGACAATAATGCATATGAAAATGTCTTAGTCCCATTAGAGCCTGAAATAAGTTTTGCTCCAGTTCTTTCCCGAAATACTCCTTCCAGCTGGAGTCATAAAGCCGTGTTCTAAATATTCTCACTTTTGAACAAACATTTATACTTTTTGGAAACAGGGTGTGAAAATGTATCTTTCTAGAAGCATGGCAGATCTAGTAACAGCATATCAAAACCTCAATATAGATGCTATTCCTAAACCCCATAGATGTCTACATGTAAGCAAATCATTATTTAGTAGAAGGAATTTAGCCTGGGAGTGGAATTCACTTATTTGAGGAGAAGCGTTACGAGCAATATGCATTGCTTATATCCATCTCAGAACCTTGACAGAGGCAGGTTAGAGACCCCTCTAATGTAATACAAAAGCCTTTCCCCGATTTTTTGCAGAAGGATGAATTTTGCCACAACAACCACAAATTGCTATTGAGTTGCTAAAGAAGTCAAAGAAATTATTTAAATAATTTTTCATATTTCCTGGAAAATGTCTACTAATTTGGAGAATCACATTATTTTGGGTGATAGGTAAATCATCTAAGTACCTGGTACAGACATGATACCTAAATAAAAATATCACACTTTCAGATTGAATCCTATGTTTCTAGTGCATGAGGAAAAGAGAATTGAACAGATTTCTTAAACCTTCTTGATTATGGCAGGAAATCAGAACACAAGCTACTTGATGGTTTAACCTGGGAAAAACTCAACCTTAACACATGCTGGCAAGCTGCATTGACATGCAAATTACCTCAGGAAGAGCTGTCTGAAAGTCTCAAAATATGTCAGCCTTGTCCATGCATCCAGTCGTGCTCCAGAGCTGCTGTAAAACAAAAAAATCAACATCTTTAGGAAAATGTGCATAATGAAACAAATTTTCTCCTAACATCTTCAAGGTCTGCATAAGCGTAGAGGTACATCACTGTTTACGTTGATCCATGACAGACCTCTTTCAAAAGAGATTGCAGTTCAAGAATACCATACTGTTAAACCAAAATCAGGTTAAGAAGCAATTGCATATCAATTGTTATCAAAATCAGGGACATTAACCTCTGACTGTAGATGGAGGCAGCAAGATATGGACAGGCTGGAATAGATGGCAAAGCTGAAGGTAGGTAAGTCATTACAGTCTCAAATGGCAACATTCTCTGCAGCAAAACTTCTTGGAGGTGTAGGTCCTGCACCATGGCAAATCAGCTTCCATGCTCCTGCCTTGCAGTTTGCCTCAACAATCCCCATATCGCTAATCAACAAACTTCTTTTATTTGAGTACTGCTAATGATCATTGATGGGACTTTTCACACTACAAGTGATTCACAACACTTTTCCTTTTAACAGCTATTGCAACAGTACTCGTTAAATACTGTGGATAAGCCTGCTGAAGGCTACAAAGGCAATGTACAGATTCTATCCAGATGCTCCAGTGTGCAAAAAAGGCATAGAGAAGAGAACATGTTCTTATTACTCCAATCATTGAGTCTTTGCAGGCTCCATGTGGAGAGCCTGCTATCAGGGAAAAACTATGCCCTTTACCTCCCCTTCACAAGCCCCAGGAAGTGGGGGATACGCTGCATCCCTTCAGGTTTGTGCGAGAAGGTTAATTCTCCAAGTTCTCTACAGCTTCCAGTAATGAGCAGCACTTCAAAAGTATGTTTTCATCCCTTCATATTTCAATGCAAAAGTTTTTTGGGAAAAAGACCAAAGAATTCCGGCCATCATCTTTATGGGAGATTCAATAGACTACATTCAATTCTTATCCTCTCCCTGATGCAAGACACTTGACACAAAAGACACAATGATGGGCAAAGGTCACTGTGTGATGGAGGTAATTTTTTTCCAAGCTTGTTCCATAATCATGTACCTACAGCATGTAAGACAGATGTTGACAGTGAAAAATGCTCACTTATAAAGCCAGAGGTTATGTAGTCAGACCCAGATAGGTGTGTTATCATTTGTATGTCACAGGCTTTGGTTATGCCTCTCTCTATATATCAATCTCAACTTCACTATGAAGTCATGTCTTCATTTTCTTCTTGCTTTTTTTCTTCTTAATTTTCTGTTTCTTGAGGGTTTCCCCCTTTTTTCTCCTCTTTTTTTTTTCCTCTTTTGCCCTTGCCTTCTGTCATCTTCCTTTTGCCTCCTGCCTTTTGTATTTTACTTTTTTCTTTTTTAAGTTCTTGGACCTCAGCAATTAGCTTTACTGTATTCTGAGCACATCAAAAAAAAAAAGCTCCACTGGGCAACTCAGCTCTTCCCTTCCAATGGACAAGACAATTTTTGAATTATTCATGAAGATGCAGAGTCATAAAATCAGCATCCTTGTGTTGCTAAGAACTTCAAGAGAAGATGACCTCAATGCAGTATAAAGACAGACAGAATTAATCTTAGCATTCAGACTCCAACTGCCTGCTGTGCACAGAGGATTGAACTGATTATTATTTGCCCAGTTTTATTTTTGTCAAACTGTAGAAAAAAAAATTAATAAAAACCCAAACCAAAACTAGACAACTCATTCCCAAAGGACATGACATAGCTCTTCCTTAAAACCAAAGTTGGCTTAATTTTAATTTTTTTAACCTTTTGTAAAAAGAGTTACAGTGTAATTGGGCACTAGAGAATATCCAGATTTAAATACTGAATATTGACTTACATCAGGAAAATGCAAAACAAAGCTACATAATTTTTGTTCATAATGCAGTGAGATAAAACTAGAAAACAATATTTAAGTCTACGTTTCCTGTATTTTATTGATTTATGTCACACTAATTAATTAAAAATATAGTACTTTGGAATAATATATATAGGCATGTTTACATGCCTCTATTTTCCCTGCAAAAAAGTCCTCTTGAAACTTCTTATATATATATTTTCTTGCCCTCCTTCCACAGCTCTTCCTACTATGCAGGAGCTTGGATTCCAACTGCAGTCCCTGAATAGCTGAAGAACAATATTTTCTAGGTCCCAATAGCCTACAGTTCTGATTCTTCACAGAATAAGCATATGGGCCTTGAAGCTACAGTATGTGAAATTGAATCCTTGGCATCAGATCCTATTATAAATGTCACATTTGATACTTACATGAAATGTTACATTACACACAAAATTTGTCTTATATGAAAGATAGAATTCAAGGAAGCGTCACTTTCTTCATAGGTGACTTTGTTAGATGGCTTGCAGTCTGTATATGCAGACCATTTTATCAGGTGTTCTGGTGTGACTACTCATCCACTGCTAGTTAACCTATATTTAAATGATCCAGAGTATCAAGACAATGGTGACATCTGTGCAATGACTTACATATTTATTATTCAGACTTTCTCCTGTAAGTGTAGGGACTTATGCTACATCCTGGCACTAAAACATCTGTACATGTTCTCAAATAAAAAAATGTCGTAACAGAGAAAGCTGGCAAAAGCAAAATCTTCAGCTTTCATTTGTTTGCCTGCTTGGGTGCTATCTAAAACCAGATTATGAGTTTTCTGACTTTCTCACATGCATATCTTTTCCACATTTTTTAGTCACAGTTTTTTTTTGCAAAGTGACTTGTATTCTATATGTATGAATTTTAAATTCCCACTAATAATTGAGAGGGAAAAGCTCAATATTTACTTCCTATGAGCACTGATATGAGTTAAAATGAGTGTATAGATCCTTGTAAAGAATTATCAGTGAAACACAGTTCTGTTTTTCTAAAGCTAAAGTTCCTTTACTTTTGATTACCTTCACCTTACTTCTAGTGTGTTTTTCAGAACATATTGGATTATTACAGGCAACTCAGAACAAAGTATGATTTAGGGGGTTTTGTTATATTAAAGACATACAGATTTTTGAAAACTTGTGATTTCTTAGGGCATCCTGTGTTCCTTCTAATTGCTACTCCAGAAAGACACAGAACTCCCATGGCATGCGGGTGTATATTTTGACTCAGTACGACCTGGGACAACTGAGATTATCTGAGATGGCAGCTATCTGCAGAGATCCTTTAATGACTGTCATTGAAGGGCTAGGAAAATACCATAGGAAAGAATGAAGTGTTCATCTTTAAAAAAGGATGAGGCTTTGAGGTATTATAGATCAGAAAGCCTAACTTAATATCCCTGATGGTTATTTAGTACTACAAATGGACATACCTTGACTTGTGGACAGCTTTTGACTGTTTTGGGAGTCATATTGGGGCCTATGTGTATTCAACAGAAAGTAGGTACACAGACTGTTTAAAAAACAAAGAAAAAGCCTATTCAAAGAGCATGTTATCAATAAGAGAAAAATTTGTGTGGGTATTTTGAGTGACATCTTGTTGAATCTCTTATGAATCTTTTACCTTTTATTGGTAATTTGGATGATTCAGCACTCCTCCCAGATCGCGTATCTTCTGTTAACTTGCAGAGAACACACTCTATTCTATTGTCCAAATTACTAACAAAGACGTTAGTCAGTACTGGCATCAGTACTGACCCCTAGTAACCAGCTGCCAAGCAGACTTTGTACCACTGATACCAGCCCTTTGAGCCCAGCAGCCTAGACAAATTTCCATCCAGTATAGTCTTACCTATCCCAAGTTATTGATTGGATTGACCAATTTGACTCTAGGATATTGTGGGAGACCCATATCCAAAACCTTCCTAAAAACACGGGAAACAATACCCAGTGCTCTTCAAAAGCCCACAAAATTTGTCAGCCCATCACAGAAAACAGCGAGGTTGGTAAGGCAGAGTTTGAACTAGTAAATTCATGCTGACTGTTCCCAAACACCTTCTTGTTCTTCATGTACCTGGACACAGTTTCCACAAGAATTTTTTCCACAAACTTCCCAGAAACTGAGGTTAAGCTGATTGGCCTTCTTGAAGATGGGTGTGACATTTTCCATTTTGAATAATTGGAAAAATCCTCCAGTGTATGAACACTCAAAAATGGCAGGAAGTGACTTTGCAATGTGGTTGGTCAGTTCATTCCCCACCCTGAAATTCATCCTTTCTGTTTACACGGACTCATGTATCTTGATTGTTTAACTAATTCCTAACTCTATTTCTTTTACTATGGATAGAACTTC
This sequence comes from Manacus vitellinus, assembly GCF_001715985.3. Lineage (NCBI taxonomy): Eukaryota > Metazoa > Chordata > Aves > Passeriformes > Pipridae > Manacus > Manacus vitellinus. The sequence continues at coordinate 43,905,565 of NW_021940604.1, forward strand.
AGCCACTAGGGTCAGGGACTCAGAAGTCCTAAGGGCAAATTTTGCGAGTAAAAAACGAGACGAAGTCATTGAGTACCTTAACCTTTTTGAGTCCTTATCACTAGGTCCTTCACTCTACTGAACACAAATCTGTATTTTTCTTATGTTTTCTTTTTGCTATGAATGTGCCTATAGAGGTACTTCTTGATGACCTCACGAGTTTCAACTCCAGCTAAGCTTTAGCTTTCCTAATATCTGTCCCTCCATGCTCAGGCAATGTGTTTATATTTTTTCTGTGTAGTTCATCCCAATTTCACATTACTTTTGCTTCATTTGAATTTGAGTTCAGTCAAGAGTTTTCCAGTCAGCCACAGTGGTTTTGTGCCATACTTGCCTGACTTGCAATGAGTTGCAATGCTCTTGTTGATGTCATCCCTCAGAATCCTGACTGTACTGTACTATGTTTGCTGCAGCCCCATCACGCTGCTGGTGTCATCAACATCCTCACACCCAAAATCTGCTTTTTATTCATTGATTTGTACAACTACAACAGACTATTAAGGTGACTAGGCAGGAATATATAAAAAAAGATTCTGAAGCTCACCATTTGACAGTGTGGTTTTGCTGCAAAATTCCTATTCTGAGTTATACTACTAGAAAACAACCTGAAAATAATATGAAATAACTACTTCACTTAATTTGGCACTGTGTTCAGTTGTGGTCATCACATCTTCAGAAAGACATAGAGAAGCTGAAGAGAACCCAGAGAAGCAATGAAAGAAGAGATCAGGACAGCTGAGGAGAAGGAGTTGTAAAATTTGCAGAGAAGTTCCTTTAGGCTGTATATTTGGAAGAGTTTTCCATAAGGATAGTGAAGAACTACATAAGTTATCTCACAGTCTGTAGAACTCCCTTCCTTTCATTTTATGTGAGAAAAGGCCTCTATCTCTTAAATATCCTGAAATTTTTCAGGATAATTTCAGAGATGTTCCCATTCCAGCCTCAGGGCTTATAATGTTAAAAAAAATGTTCCTAAAGAAATGTCTTTTCCTGGAACTGAAGACTTTGTTTGTTTTTCCTTGTTTGTTTGGGTCTTATGGGATTTTGTTTGTTTGTTTTTTCTTGTTGTTGTGAATTTTTTTGGTGATTTTTTTTCCTTCCAGAATGGTTATTTTGGTCCAAAAAATTCACTTTAAGCATTCTTTAATTGGAAACGGAGAAGACAGCCTGTACTCCCTGCTCTATTGCATACCTCAGTTATGGCATCACTTGAATAGCTCTATAAACCAGCTCTGTGGTGATAATGTGATGAAGGCATGACCCTGTTCCCTTCCTTTCCTATTACTAAGGAGCAGTAAGGAACAAGTACTAGAATTTCTCCAGGATTACAATTGTCGTGGAGAAGCATGTAGGGAAGATGGTTCTCTGTGTCCTATCCTGACACATCTCTGACAGTGCAGAAACTTTCAGTCCTTTAAAAAGCACCTGTTAATCTACTTGTTTACATTAGTATTACCAACTAAAGATCATCAAGTAGCGAATATTTCCAGAAAATATGGTAAAAAATGAAGGCATATGAAATGTCCTATTATGTGTTTAAATTACAAACTTTGGGAAATTCTGTTGTTTCGGGACAATTTTTATCATTGTTAATTTATGTTTTGAATTGGACTACTTTCTTAACCTGGCAATTATAACTGTGCCAGCATACAGATGACTTCCCCATATCTTGGATCAGGCTCTTCCTTGTCCTCTTTGGTTACCTGTGTGCATATTATCAGAGGTCTTACCCAGCTAGCCAGCAAACAGACATCATGTAAACCTGTTTCCCCTAATGCTGTATGTCTTATTTTGCCTGTGTACACAAATTGTATCAATCTGTCTGTGTTCATTCTGCATGTCCAAGTAAACATCACCTTTACAACTAACCCTAGGAATATAAATGACAGTATGGTTTTTATTTCCTTTGTACAGTTTGGTCAGCATCTCAAAAATAGCTAAATCTTGTCAGTTCTAGCAATGCTTCTAGAAAATTCATTAATGTTATTTTCTTCCTGTAGATTATAACACGAGCGAGCAAAAGCAAGCATGTAAGAAACATGAACTTTATGTGAGCTTCCGAGACTTAGGATGGCAGGTATGACTATAAATGCTTTTTCCTATCAGTTCCAATTGGGACTATCTATTTTACAGTCCCCCATTATTTACACCCTGTTTTCTTTCTGGTAATTGGTATATCACGGATGAGAGACAAATTCTTTAAATGCATCTTGTAAAAAATCCCTATCAGTATTGCTATCACTCACTATCTCTTTACCTTTTTTAGCTGTTCTCTCAAAGATATTGCATACATTTGTGGCTTTATGATCTGGATTCATTCACATAAAGATAAATTTGAACTATTACTCAAGATATGAATGAATCTGCAGTAAATGAAACCAAAATACCCACACCAAGTAATGCAACTTTTTTAATTTATGCTTGAATTCAACCTGGTTTAGTGCTGTCTATTGCAGGTCAGAGAGATTTCACTGGGGTAGGATCCTTAGAGAAGTAAATCCTGGATCACTGCTCAGTGGTCTTCATAACACCATAGCTAATTTTATATAATTTCTGGGGAAAACTGGGGAATCCTGCCATACAGTAACAAAGAAAAATGTAGTAAAAGGTCATGAAGTCAGAGGAGGGGCATTACAAGAAAAGAAAATAGACATCGATCTAGGTTTTTTTTCCAGAAAGCAAGGAACTCTCTATAAAGAAAGAACAAGAAGGCCATCAGCAACCTATAACCTAGACATATTGCATATGTAGGCAAGAATTCAGAGATGGCTGTCTTTGCATTTCACATTTCTCTGAATTATTTTAAGACAACTCTCCAGGAGCAGAAGTCTATGAGAAGAAAAAGTATGCTATCTCTTTGGTGGCAGCTCATCCTTTATGTATCTAGCTCAGATTCTCGTATGGTCTTATTATCCTATCTGATATTTTGTAGTGTATTTATCCTCATAGCAGCCTGAAGAAGCAGGCAGAGGCTGTTTTCCCAAGTCTTCAAAGCATAATAACCCCATCCAGGGCCACAGAGCAGGCTTGTGGTATTGAACTCAGGCTACTGAACAAGGAAGACATTGTGTCTCTGTAGATCACAGATTTTTTTAAAGGTATCAACAGCTTTTTAATTTTTCTAAACAGTAAATTCTGATATGCTCCAAGATGTGCAAGGTTCTCAGATGAGTGGCCACAGTGGCCAAGGTGGCCATAGAGAAAAGAAAATATATTTTTATTCCAAAAAGTACCTTAAGAATTAAAAGTTTCAACTGGAAAGCCAAAGCTACACTGTACAGTATTTGATCAGCAAAACCCAGGGTGAAATGACATACAAAAAAAAAAAAAGATACAAACCCTAGGAAGTAGGTACCTGATCCTCTCTGTCCTTCCTGCAGCACTTCCATTACCTGGCAAAGGAGTAATTCAGCAAACTAAACACACAACTTTCATTAACATTTTAAAATATTTTCCCTCTTGTGGTCTTTTGCCCATACTGTGTTGCTAGAAACATTCAAAATGCATGGTTCATTGACATGCCAACACATAATTACTAGCAACCCTCAGTTTCATGCAATAATACAGTTAATGGTATTGAGTATGCTGAAGGAAGAGAATGCATTTTAATTACTTTTGTTGCACCAAGAAATGCTCAAGATTTTTGGTTTGGGAGAAAAAGTATTCTACAAATGTATTTTGATCTTTAATTCCCCTTATGGTCTCATTAACTGGTATTCAGTATGGATTTTTAAGTTTAATTTAATTTTCATCTCTGTTCTGCATGAACAAAGCAATTACTTTAAAAAAAAGTTGTTTCACATGCCACCTTCTGAAGTTCCTTTTGTCATTGAACAAGTCTTAGTTTGATATAGTTCCAAATTCTCAGTGAGAAAAAAAAATATTGACTGGATCTATTTGCTCTTGTTTTAGGATTGGATTATTGCACCAGAGGGCTACGCTGCATTCTACTGTGATGGAGAGTGTTCTTTCCCCCTCAATGCCCACATGAACGCAACAAACCACGCCATTGTTCAGACTCTGGTATGCCTCTGCCTATGTTGTAGTTGCTTATTATGCAGTTGTTAGTGTCTTTGCTCAGGGTCTGACTCTTTTGTTTACTACTATTGAATTTTGATTGTTTCTGGGTAAATGATAACCCATTTCGAAAACATGCATTGATGATTATGTTGGGGAGAGGATGAGCTGCTCAGAGTGGCCTGTGTGTAGGTTCCCCCTCCATTTTAAATGCGATTACACGTGAGAGTACTGTGTCATGTTACTGGAGAATTGTTAGGAACAAAGGGGGCCCCCTGGTCTGACTTCCAAGAGTTTTTCAGCTTATTGAACTCCACTGTTAACATCTACATGCTATACCTTCCAGAAATGATGACACTTGGCCACTCTGTGGACCTTTGTTGTCGACTGTTGGCAGAGATACTTACACTGTAATTTAATGTGAAGCTTTGCAAACAGATGCATTGGCATGTAAGAAATTGTGTTCAGTCATGCCTGGCTTATAAATGCAATTTAAAAATAAGTGTGTTCGGATCTCTTGCTCAACCTGGTACATGTAAAAGGGGATTCACAGCCAGCTTTCTGCCTCTGGTTTTTCTTATGTTTTCTCCTGTGCCTCAACAAAAGCAGCCAAAAAGATGATCTTAGTTGAGGCAGCTGGCTAGGCCTCCTCTACCCTGGCAGCATTCAGCTACAGAAATCATGACCTTTAGACTATGCCTAAATGTAATGCTGTGAGGCTGAAGTCTGGTTGGTTTGGTAAAAAATTGATTTTTCACCTATGTTGGCTGAAGAACTGGTATTAGCATTGATATTAGCAGAATGATTAAGAAGCAGAGGAATGAGGGATAATAAACAAGGAGGGAGCAGCAGTACAAAATCAGAACAGGAAAGGGTTGCCATCTCTAATTTGTTTCTGGAAAGGTCAAGATACTCAACTGCAATTATAGAAACATGGGTTTAAAGCTCCCTCTGATATAAACTGATAGCAAAGTATCCTGACCATCAGATTATGCTGACAGATCTGTCCATGGAAAATGATCTTTTTCTTTGATTTTCACATAAAAAATCTGGGCCTTAAAAACCTTTCCTCCTTCAGAAAGGAGTGCAGTTACTACCATCCCGGGACATCACCCCAAAACCCCCGTCAAATTTAATCCCCACACCAAAAAAACATCTCAAAAACAAAAAAGCAAATAAACAAAAATGAAGTTTGATATCTTTCTGATAGAAACCAAATTCTGTTTGTGAAAATCATCAAGTATTTCTAGAAGGTTGAATATTAGGAAGAAATTTTTTACAGAGAGAGTAATCAGACATTGGAATGTGGTGGATTCGCCGCTCCTGGAGGTCTTTAAGATGAGACTGGATGTGGCACTTAGTGCCATGGTCTAGTAACCACGACTGTGTTGGATCAAGAGTTGGACTTGATGATCTCAGAGATCGTATCCAACCTGGTTGATTCTATGACAGGGACATTTTTAAAAACTCATCATATGATGAGACCTTTTCCTTTCCATTCAGCTTTTGTTTACTCACCCTTTCAAGGCCAGCCACCAATGCAACATTATTCTTCTATACCAGAATTCAAGTCAGTAAGATTTATAAAAAGAAGGGAAAATGTCAGGCTGGAAATAAATAGAAGTGTGTTAAAGGGTTCAGGTGAAAGGAAACAGAAAATGCCAGTTGGCAAGGAATACAGCAATGTGTTTAGGAGACAATGAAGAACAGTTCAGAGATAAAAAGAAATAGATCAGTAAAGCAATAGTTTAGCATTATGTAAACATTGTCCAGAAAAGTTGCCAATATCAGTGAGATCCCCAGGTTAGAGTTCCTTCCTGCAATTATGGACTGTTAAATAAGAATTGGCCCAACGTTAGTTTCTATTATGTGTCTTTTGTGTCCAAAAATGATTAATTTCCAGTTGTTAAGAAATGTGTGTAGTTTGTCCTATTTTTTAAATTGGATAGTCAAATTTTTCCCATTATTATGGCCTTTTTGGAATTGTGTCTCCCTCTGCATGTACAGTACATGCATTCAGTTGTGCAGCCAAAAAATCATGAGGCTAATTAAATTTTAGCTGCACATAAATTAGATGAGATAACAGTAGTTGAATGCTTTCTGGTTTAAATTATACAAAATTCAGATTTACACAAGGTGTGCACATGGGGATGGTTTGGGAAACAATTATTCATACACCCCACCCTAATCTAAATGTATTCATCTCCCGGCCATACTGATTACACCATTCTGAAAAAGCCCATTTTTGGGGTTGGGAAATGATTGTTCCTTGGTACCCCTCCAAACTTTGCTGACTCTTTTTTTATTTTCTTTTGTAATAAGAATGGGAGAAATGCTAGGCCAGTACCTCTCTCTCTCCTTTTTTCTTAGCTGAACTTAGGCAAACAGATGATACAGATCCATATAAATACAAGATAGGCTGCATTTAATGTGTTCTATAAGCTTTCTTCATCACCCCCAGATCAGGCTCAGGAGACGCGCTGACTTCCTGGTCATGAGAGGCAGTGGATCAGCAGGTTGGCTCGTGCTGAATTTGTAGCTAACAAACACTTGAAAAGCCTGTGACCATCACTGCCATGGTTAGCGGGGCCACGGAGCTTCCAGCTGGGGTGGCAGAGGCTGGTGGAACCAGGATTTATGACAGGGCAAACATCTGCCTGGATGAGGCACAATCATTCTTTTCTCCAGTGCTTTGCTGCTCATTTGTTAAACCATTTTTAAGTGTGTGTCTAAACCTTTACTAAACTGCTACTTCAGGATTTATTATTGCTCATTTCAAAAGACCTTCTCATGGTAAAAGTTATGTAAAAATTGTTTCCTGATAGACTGTTCTCTGTTGTCTGGCAAAGGCTCTGAGCTTATATCACTGCAAGACAGATGGCTCTAACAGATTTACAAAGATTAACATACAAATGAAACCTATTACTGCTGAAGTCTTCATCCATGCCTTAATAATCTCTTGCCCTCTCTATTACAACTCCCTCTTCTCTGGCCTCCCCAGTTTCCAAGTCTTCAGCATGTGTAGAATATTACATTCAACCTTCTTTAAAGTACAAAGAACTTGTATTTCCCCCATTTTCAGATATTTCCACTAGATCTTGTTCATTCTGGGATGCTGTTCAAAACTCTTTTCCTTCTCTTTAACCTTTCATTGATATATTTCAGCCTAGAGAACACAAAGACTTTTCTTCCTCAGCCCTTTCCCCAGACATTTTGTCCAGCTGGCACCCACCTTATGAATCGATTTTTACTTCAGTGGAAGTAGAATTGGATCCACTGATATGTAGATAAGACCCTAAAATGCACTCATACTGTCTAAAAGCACATATCTTACCATTTCATAGGCTGAAAACAGTTCCAGAGCCTTTGCCTGCACAACCTTTGCTGTCTGTAACAGATTTTCCTCCATGCTGAGATTCCAACAGAGGAAAGCATTTTTTCACACATGCTTGGGTCCTGGTGGGACTCAGGGCTCGAGCCTTTGCTTCATGTTAAGCACTGTCCTCCCCAAAGATGGCACGCACAATATGTTTAAATGTTTTCCTGAGCAGCTGCCTAACTCCAACTCTTTTCTAAATTTCATCTGAAAACCAACTTTCTGTCTTGGCCACTTCTCCTCATTTATCTCTCCATCTGCTTTTATTGTATAACTCTGCCCGTGCAATTGAAATCAGAGCAATGCTCTGGAGGTAAGCTGTGCTTTAAAGTTACTAACCAGGGAAAATTTGTGACCACAGCCTTCTCTGAATTGCAAAGACATGTTTTCCACTGATGTTGTCCTTGTACCTCTCTGTTTGACATATGAGCTATGTATTTATCTATCTTTCAGGTTCACTTGATGTTCCCTGATCATGTACCGAAGCCATGCTGTGCACCAACAAAACTGAATGCAATCTCCGTGCTCTACTTTGATGACAGTTCCAATGTTATTTTAAAAAAATACAGGAATATGGTGGTGCGTTCATGTGGCTGCCACTAGAATAAAAAGATAATCTAAAGCAGAGGGGTTTATTCAAAATTGTAATAAAGTCAAGATATGAGCCTTGCTGATGAAAAGGCAGGCCTAAATTTATTCCATTTCATGTCATCTCTCATTTAATTGTACAGTATAATGTATATAGTAGCTTTTATTTATTTAAAAGTATATAGTTTCTTTTGTATGAGCAAAATTTCAGAACCGTTTATTTTATGGGTCGCCTCACCATGCAGTAGAAGTTCACAAACTAGTTTTTCAATGGACCATGCTGAAATCTGTTTCATTCTGTCTCAATATTTTAAGGTAAAACCTTTGTACAGAATTTTTTAAAACTAGAAACTCCAGAACTTCTGTAATGGCTTTGTATTGTTAAAGGAACTAAAATACATTTGATCATATTGTGCCAATGAAAACTGTGGCGAGGTATTTATTTAGAAAAAGACACAGGGAAAAAAACTAAACAAAACTGCTCGACTAAACATATTTTTTCTTTTAGAAGTTCTGCTCCATTAGAAAAAGTGAAATGTTGAACAGTGCTTAAGTAAATAAATAGTAGATAGAAAATAGAAGTGAAAAAATTGCACATAATTGTTATAACTATTTTCTTTAACAAAATGAGTGTAACTGGAGGAGTATGTTACTTTTTGGCTTGTGAGCTGCAGAGTTTGCAAAAGGCTCCAGGCTTCGGAAATTCTGTGTAGACAGACTCTTGCCTTTATCTAGGACTTTCCAAGTTAACACTAAAAATTGAACTACAACATTCTTACCTCTAATCATATGAGTCTCTTATCTACTACGCTGCTCTGGCAAGTATTTTTATAATAGCACCACAAGGTAAAATCAAACAAAAACCACACAATCCTTCCCATTATATACACAGTATATGCACTATATACACAAAATATACAGAAGATGCAGTATGGAAGGGCTTTGCTTTATTTAGCTCCTACTTCTGGATGTGTTTTGTGAGTGTGTGAGGGAAGGCATTGGGTATGCAATTGTCACTTCTTTAATCAAAAGTCATGTCCCTAGTGGTGGTTGTTTTCAGAAAAAGATGAAAAACACCTTTCATAACAAGGCATTGGGTAATTTGCAGCCTACTTTCAGTCTCATCTGCTTTTCTATCGGGTGGGAATTAGTTTAAATAATGAGACTCAATGTGGGATATTGTTCCTTTTATTTTGCATTAACTATTGTAACTTTGTTATAATTCTTAAATCCATATAATAACTTTTTAATCTCCCTAAATTTTTGGCCTCAAATCAAATCCTGTGGTTGTGAACTGCATAACCAATTACAGATTACATTTCCACCACCACTACATATATGCTTATTTTGAATTAAGAACAGTTAATGTCTTTGGACACTCCTTTGTTTTAGTGTTATGAAAATGGGAAAACAGAAACTCAGTTTTCTCTCTATTACATGACTAATTATAATATATGCTTTTATCAGGAATTGACTTCACTAAAAATGCTTCATTTAAACCATTCTCAGAGAGTTGCTAAAAAATGCATAGGACGTATCAGTTTCTCCTTAGACAGTCTATTCATGTAACTCTGACTTCTCCGGTTATTTAAAATATATTTCAGAAAACTCAGATTATTACAGACTGATAAAATCGGTGTGTGCGTGTGACTGTGTGTATGCATGTGAATGTGCAGCTGCCGTTTTTGCAGAAACTAATTTATTTTATCTTGCTTTTGGAGTAATACATAAATCCTTTTTATGCATACACTCAGTTAAAAAAAGAAAATAAATTAGCAGTCCTGATTTCAGTCTTGGGAACTCTTTCCTCTTAATAGAACAGTTCCATTTTACACTTCCATCTCTGTTTTATACTGGCATTACCTACATATCTACATTTAGTTGCAGATTATGCACAAGGGTGTACGGCAAAATATGTCTCCATCTGAATTACCATTTTGGAATGGTTAGATTTCTGGGTTGTCTTCAAAAATTTACTGGTTTCTTTATAAATTGGGTAGGCGGATATGCTTTTTTTGAACTCAATTTATTCTGAATGGAATTTGATGGATATTAAATTTTGGGTACATTAAGTAATATATTTTTAAATAATGGTGTACCATTTTGAGACTAAGAAGCTGAAGATTATTGTTATATTATTCTTTAAAATATGCTGTTGGAATATATTTCTATATTTTGAGACATAATAAACCTGTAATAACATTTTCCTCTGCTGTGATTTTACTTCTAAGATGCATGACAAAATGGCAGTGATTTGATGTATTCTTTTAAAGTGAAAAGCAAGAGATCACCAATTTTGTTACAGTTCATTTTTAGTACAGACATTTTGCAAAATTGCTTTTATATTGTTACTTCTTAAACTGCAGATAGTGAAACATCTACACTAGTGGTAAAAATCATGCCTTCAAATGATACCTCCAAGTGCTAATACTCTACTCAAAATAGAAAGGAGAAATGGTTTTTAAAATTCTCACTAAATACATAACTGGTCACTCCTTTGTTTGAAATGAAGGACAGTGGCACCACACCTTCTACATGCTCTGGATAAGTGAATATATGCATGTTTTCATGCAAATTTGTTCGGGTAAGCTCTTCTTCAGTAGTAACTAATACAGGGCTTTTTGTTCTTTTACTTGAATCTATCAAATGCCTGTTATTTTATAGATATTTATGCATAATATATACACACATATTTAATGCAATGTGTACATCATTATATCAAATACATACCCATATCTGTAGTTATGAAGCTATTCTCTAGTTACGAAGACCATTCATTGTCATTCAGGACACAAGATATTTGTTCTTTTTAAAGTTGTTTAGGCTTTCTGCATCTTTAACAACTGGGAAACCAGAGAAAAAGAATAAGCCCTGTACAGAATTAATGTTACATTATTTATACAAAGCTTTCTGGTAGCTGACAACATAGCAGTACATCTGATCAGTACAAGACTCAGCTAAAGATATCTTGGAGAGACATTGGCATCGACCTCTTCAAACGAAACCATGATCATTGTTTGTTCTGTTTTGCATCTGTCTGAGGGACTGTCCTGACTGACACGTCCTTAGCAACACCATGACTCTTCCTTCTTCGATGGTCTGTGTAAGTAAATATGCATTTGTGTGAGTGATTAGGCATGTAGTAGAAACGGAGACATACAAGGAGCTCAGGTAACTTTAGGAATAAGAAACCAGTCCTTTCTAGCTCTTTATTTTGCATACTGGCACATAAAAAACTATAGAACTGTAGTTAGTCTTTATATTATTATAGGAGTCAATTGTCACACCATTTGGGGCTTCATTTTGGTAAATGGTGTATGCATGAGCAATGTGAGTTACACCTATGCTGCAAACATTCTAACTGAATCTCTCTTTAGGGGCAACGTAGAGACATTGCTCTTTTAAATGCAATTCATCTATTTCTCTCCAAAAACTACAGTGTGGGTTTAGAACAGTCACACTGCTTTAGACCTTTTCTGTGCAACTATAATCAATGACAATTCCTGACACCTTAAAAAAAAAAATTACATTGTCAAAAAAGTTTTACTGAAGTGTTTATTTGGGATGTGAAGCTTTGAGAAATCTTCTGTTATCATGATGAGATGTCAGGCACTACTGTTTTGGAATATAATTATCCCTACCTTTTACTTGGAAAAGGTTGGGTTGCTGACTGTGTTTCTCCTGTTTCTTTTTGGTTGGTTGTTCGGGTTTTTTTGTCAATTCCTGTTTCAAAAAATTTAAAAAATGGTTTAGGCTTGTACTCATAAGATTTTAAATTGTTTCAGCAATAACTAAAGGATTCAAATTATCAGGACTTTAAAATGATGTTATTTGCAATCTCTACCAGCTTTTCTGCTCACACATTCAGCTGTGTATAGGGAGAATCTGACATGTGGTGCCTGAATGACAAACCAGACATATGTGAAGTACAGAGCATTATCTTTTACTATCTCGTCTGCAGTCACAGAACTTGCAGAATATGATTTACAATGTGTTGCTGAATTCTTACTCACAGGGCTTGAGCAAGAACTTGATTAAAAACAAAAGAAAACTAAACTAAAAATTCAACGAAAAACCGCGAGAGGAGGTTTACTTGCCATCTTAATTCAAATAAATCAGCACCAAACGTGGTACATGAGGAGTTAGGAATCTCATGCGAATTAAATGGGCCTTTTGTATTCTGTTTTCCATATTTGCAACACATGACACAGACACTTCTCCTAACTGCTATATTTCCAGCTAAATACTTTCTGTTCTCTTCCTGTACATTTTTGCTTTCAGATAGGCACCATCAATTATTATTATTAATATGAATGAAGATATTTTCATTGCTTTAGCAGATGTTAATGCTTTACAAAAGAAGTATGTGTTATTAGTATTTCTACTTTACAGGTACAGAAAAGTGGAGAGGCAAGGCAAAGAGAAAAGCAGATGAGAGGCAGTATAAGGAAGACAACCAGATCTCCAGTGTCCCAGTGCCCTAAACCCCGTTCTATGCTCTTGGCTGGTGATACATACACTTGGCACTCAGGTCCCTGCAGCTCATAACTTTAAGGGAAGATAGGCAGTCCTAGGGGTTACCTGGACCTATATTTTGCATTTACCAAGTATTTTTCTATTTTCATGGTTATTTGTGTGCAGGATACAGACCACACTTTTCCTATGTGGGGGTGGTTATATTTTAAAGTTACTTCTAGGGAACCAACCAGGATTATCTTGCAGTAGATTTTGGAGCACCTTTTCAACAGGGTCATAAATCTACACCAGTAGAATTGAAGGCAGTGTTACATCCCTCCCTTTTCTTACATTTTACTCCTGCTCAGTGGGAAGTTCAGCAATGTGTTAAGACTGAGACTGTGTTCATATCTGTGTAGCAGGGGTTCTCAGGCCAGATGTTGGCTGGAGATATGAGAGCAACATATATTGTAGGGAACAGCTCTCAGAGAATAATATTGAAGCAGAGATATGGGAGCAGGACCTTCTCTGTAAAACTTGTCTTGGTCTCTTCTGGGTCTCCAACTGACTTGTGAGCAGAAACATTTGTGAAAATGAGAAAACTTTTTGACTAAATTGTAAGGAGAAAACTTGCTGGGGGCTCTTTCTGGCATCTCTGCCTCTGTAAATTCTTTGACAAAGGAGAAAGCCAGGCTTGAACCTGGAGCTACTCAACTGCACAGAGACCAAAAGTTGAACGAGACATGGTGGAGAAACATGCTACATATATCAAACTCCCTAAACTGATCTAATTGGAAAACAAAAAGTTTTTCACGCCTGATAATTTTCTTGGTTGCTGAGCTGTCTTGCCACAAGAACGTGTGTTCCCTTTTATTTGAGCGAATTTTACATCCACCACTGGAATTCCTTACCAAAATTAGTGTTTCTCCCTTAACCTCTGCAATGGCTCTTTTCAGCCTTCTCTGCATGTTATCTGTTTTATTATTCAAGGCTAACAGCTCCCACAGGGAATGCTCTTTCATAGACTATGCTGCAGAGATAGAACAAAGACAAGACCTGTCAAGTCAGTTACTTGTTTAATTGGGATGTGAATCTTTGAGAAATCTTTTTGCTTACTCTTTCTTTTTTGCATGCATTTGGATTTTTCTTGGTTTGCTGCCTTGGTATGAATTCTTGTGGATAAAACCACGTAGGTAAGTGCATAGAGTTCCACTAAACCTTTCTGTGAAAACATTTGTGCATTTAACAAGAAACAAAACTTCCTAATTGGTTTCCTCTTTAAAAATGGAATTGATATAGCTAGTAAAAAACTTGTATTCCCCAAAAAGGAAAGAGTTTTTAAAAAATTACTGAACCTGGTTACCCTTCATGTTTTGAAATCTCTTAATTTAGTCAAAATTTAGCATTTCTAAGTAGCAGGACCTATATTCTGTACCTCAGGACATATATCCAAGGACCATATCTCTATTCTCAGATACATTGATGTACATACAGATCTATCAAAATGAATAATGCCCTTGAAGTACTCATAAGCATATTTCTGATTCTTTCTGTTTACTCGTATTGGACAGTGAGGTAATGTTATTCACACCAGAATACAATTAACTGCTTAATTTCTTCTCCTTATAACCAAGGCCTTATGCTTTTACTCTTTTCTCTAACCCATCTACAACAAAATATGGGTGAAGGTCACTTAAAATTATGGGAAAATAATTTCATGCTTCATGACTGAACTGAATGTGGAAATTCCCAAACTTTAATTAGAATTTTTAAAAACTATGATGAAAACAGTTTTTAAAATGTTTTTAAAAAGATCCCAACACCAGTGCTGTAGAAGTGGCAGTCAGGGCAGAGAAGCCAGGACTGTGTTCATAGATGGCAGAAGCCCTGTATGGGGCTGTTGCTGCGGGGCGCCAGTATGCTCAGATGAGGAGCCAGAAGCCCACATTTGTGGAAAGGAGCCTGGAAGCTGCAGGGTTCCCTTCTCTAACACTGTGCAGACATGGGGGCTGTCCAACTAGGAAACAGGAGAGGTACCTCGTAGAACAGTGCACAGTAAAGCCCACTGAAAATGCCTCCATTTAATCATAAAAGTGCTTAAAGATATGGCTTTATTTCAAAAAAAGAAATGTATTCATTGTGAAATTCCCACTCTGGTTAAAATTTCTCCTGACATTTCTGAGTGAAGCTTCACTGACATTTTCACAGAGGTTTGCTCATTTTTGGCAGGAAAGAATTTGACCCCTCTCTTCAATCATGTTACACCCCATTTCAACTGACTGTCTCTTTTACCATTCTCTTAGTTTTTCCCATGATGTAAATACATGCTGCAGTAGAAGCAGCAATATTCCTCTGGATTTACTCTAGAATAGCTAAGTAGTGTTGCAAAATATTTCCTACAATGTTTTGTTTTCATTCCTCTGAATCATTTCTCTTAACTGACCTTCGCTGTTCAAAAAGCTGTAAGAAATGAGCCAAATAATAATTGTTAAGGCAGAAATCAGGCAAAATGCATGTATTTACATTGTTTGAATTAGGTAACTAAATGTAATACACAGCTATTATCCTCTCCTTAAAGTCATTAGTTACGCAGCACCGCTCTGACTCTGAGCACTAAGGCCTATCAGCCTTCACGAAGAGCAGTCTGCTTGAACTTTTAAGCAATGCCAGGCCAATAAAGCTGTTTCAGCTCACAGATGTGATTTTTGCAGTTTTTTAACAGATTGTTCCACTAGAAGTTTACTCAATACAGTAACATCCTTCAGAAGGGCAGTGGAGTGCAGCCAGGGATGGTAATCTCTCCATTAACGTACCTGGATCATGATGAGAACACCTGTCCCCAGTTTCATTTTCATTATGTACATCTACATTCTTTATATTCTTGATATTAAAAATGGTACTATGGCTTTTCCAGCATGGAAGAGATTTCTGTCAGACAGTAAATCCATCTATGATGTTTTCTGCCTAATGGTTCTGCATTTTTTCTATAATCCAGTTTCCACAAGTGCCCAAAGCCTGCAGAATCCATATCACTCATCATGTAAATGACTACAATTAGCCTTCCTGTGAACTACTCTAATTTCACACATTTCTAATCACCCATTTGTTGTGTGGGTAAGTACCACACTCATTTACATGCAACTAGATGTTTTAGCAATTATATTTTTGTTTGCTTGTTTTCCCACCAACTTCAGCTTTTTCTCCTTCACAGTCACAATTCAATCTTTTCAAATTGCAGAAAATTTAATATTCTGTTTATGAAGAGTTGGGTAACCTCCATGATTTTCTCTTAGAAAGAGAAAAGGAAGTGTTTTCAACGCTATTTTTGTATGACAAAGAATAGTGATTCTATGCAGATATTTGAGCTAATACTGCTCCAGAGGCCATGCAACTGTATTGCTGCATATTTCTGGGTTGTTTTCAATACCAGCAGCAATTCAGTCAGAACCTACATCTTGACAAGGAAATACACTATATAGTGTAGAAATACATAAAAAGGTTGTTGATCATTTAATGGTCTCTGAAATGAGTGAACATCCAAACGAGTTTGCAAAAGTTTGTGAATGGCAACTGAAAGTGTGTTTTCCTTTGCATTTCCCCTTTGATGTGAACAGTGCAAACAAGCCAAGGCATAGAATCAAAGAGTGTTTCAGTGAGTACATTTCTGAAAGGTGCATTCAGTGACATGCAGAGCATCAACTTGCGTTGAATTCAACTTTTAATTTACACTTAGGGTTTACTTTCTCTTGATCCTGACTTGAATGGTTTGGTATTCTGTAGAGCCTCAGCTGCCTTAGAAGTTCTGTTATAATAGCACCATCTTCTGACTAACTTCCTGTCAGGAGTATTTCCAAGTATTTTTATCTTTGGTTCATTGCACCTCTAAGGATCCCATATCTGCTCACCTGCTTTATGCAGTGCTCCAGAGATGCAGTGAAGTGGTTAACCACGCAGTGCAGAGTTGAGAATTCCTTAACTTTGGCAGCCTGATGCTGAAATGTAAGCACATTTCCAATGAAAACACCAAGAGAATTAAATGAAAATAGAAAAAGTTCTTCTGACATTTTCAATGCTGACTCAGTTTTGTATGAGTAAGAACCACTGACAGCACTTGTCTTCTCAGTCTCTTCCAAGGTCAAGATTGTATGCTAGATATTTTGAAGAGTCTACTACAGAATAAATACAGTCCAGCTAGTAAAGTTTTAACCTTATTTAACCTTTACTTATGCACAAAGATATAAATCGTCAAATTACTAAAGTGGTTGGATCGATTTTCCTAGAGGAAATTGTATCATTTTCATATCAAACTTACTTAACTCTTGGCTATGTTCTAGTACATATGGGTTCTTTCTTTCCATTTCTGTCTGGACAGTAAAGAAAATACAGTAGTGACTGACAGCTGCCTATCAAAACTATTTAGTCAATTAATTTTGGAAGAGCTATGGATTGATATGTGAAGTCACATATCCAGTTAATTTCATGTAAATTATTAAAACTTCAGACACAGTCTAAAGGGTGGAAAACCAGAGTCATGTATTTCTCTGGTACAAAAAAAAAGAGATGGGCTCAGAAGTTCTGGATTGGTTCCCTGCTTCTGTCATTGATTCACTATGAAACTCTGGAAAACAAATATTCCATGTCTGCATGTATTTGTGCTGCATTTATAAAGGACAAGTGATATTAACTAGGTTTTGTGAGACATTTGGACATTCAGATACATTCAGCAGAGCAGGAATAGTGCGATTTGTGGCAGATGTTGTTGGTTTGTGTCTGAATACTAATCTGCCATACACTTCTTTTTGTGATAAACCAAAATTTTCAAAGATATGTTTGCCTCTTTCAGTTCTCATTTGTAATACAATAATAACAACATTTACCAATATCAAAGGAGAATTAAGAGGATAAATACCTTAATAATAATGAAGGGCTCAGATATATTCATAGTCTTGTGTGTGCATATTTGTTATTTGCATATACAAATGCAAATGCCATCTGATATATTTTTTCATTAGAAAATGGCACCTTTTTTTCTAATGTGCTCACTTCAGTTCAAGATACTAATTTTTTCCATCCTAAAGAACTTCTTTAGTCATTAACAAAGAAGGTTATTTGCTCAGGTTATCTTTTTTTTTCTTTTTTTTTTTGACATTAATTCCCTTCAAGTGACTTTCCTCAGTCTATGAAACATTACTATTCTTGTTCTCTGAATTTTCTACATATTGTGAAAAAGTACGAAAAATATATTGGGCAGAGCTGATGGCTCACTGGAACTGAGAGGAACTTTCTCCGATTAGTGACCTAGTGGGATGATTCTTTGCCTCGTAGCAGTCTTTGCAGAGGTTTACATGATAATGCAAGGTGCAGGGCAGGAGAAAACAGAAATAAATGCCTAAATATACATTGCAGTTGTGTAGATCTTTATTTCCCTCATGATACTGACCGATGAGTGAATAAGCCAAACAGAAGTATATGTAGTTGGTTATAGTAATATTCTTTACTGTATAGCTCCATTGGGATATTGAGTGTCACTAGAAACTGAAGGGTTTGGGGCTTATGCACATTCAGTGCCATCTACAATTGTTCACTTTGGAAGCATATGTCCAGAATCATGGTGAACTTACTGGATCAGAATATTCATTGCCATCATTTCTTCATTATTTTCAGACCAAAAAGAAAGGTAGATATAACTGCAGATCTCATCTAAGAGGTCAAGAGAAAGAGGACAACTGTCTTAAATAGCTTCCAGTGAGAAGACTGTGCATTCAATTAAAATATAGGTGAGGTGATATCCCCAAAGGGATTTAGTTCTTGTGTTGGTTTCTAACTATACATATTTGTTCCATCTCCTGCACAACAAATGGTAGACTCAGAACATCCCAAGGGACCAAAAGCCTGTAAGGAAGAACATAGATGTCCGCAAAAACATATTTGTCTTAATTTTACTCTTAACTTTCCTGGTTCTAACCCTGTTTATGCTGGTGAACTGTAATGCGTACTCAATACATCTACATTAATGACTCTATCATGCATGTCTCTTCAATATTTAGGCACTTGAAGTGCAACCCTATCACCACCACCATCATGGTCTCCAATATGCACCTGTGCCTGCTGTACCAGCATACATTAGGTCATCTTCTTTTTGCACTGATGATCAAAATTCACCACCTTTTACTCTAAGGCTTGTTTGAACAGTTATTTATCTGACCAGTTTCTGCTCACTTCTTAGCACATCTGTCCTTATGCCAACCTTGCAGGCAACCTTGTGTGACTGCCTATTTTTCATACAAATATCTCTGCACCTTTTCTAATCACAGTTCTTCATGACCTGATCTACAAATCTACCTCCCAATTCCTTTGAATTGCTCTCTAAGATGAACTTTGTAGAGAGGAAAGGTAAGGCAACATCATTGGCTTTTGGGCAGTACAAAGCTCAAGGCCAAAGTTGAAGAAATGTAACATCTTTTATTATACGTAGAGTGTCAATGAAGATGTCCATTTCACTGCATCACCATCTGTTCTTTCAGACCGGTGTGTCATAAAATACCCTGGAATATTTAAGAAGACCTATTTTTGCATTTATATTACTTTAAACCATGAGATTTCGTACAAGTTCTAAGTCATGATAATTCTCCCTTTACTGATTTATACCCTTCCCAGAATCGTCATTTGTTCTGCAAGTTTCATTTCCCCCTTCACACACTATCACTGCAAAATGATTTTAGATGTCTATGTGTCAACATATCTTCTCAGCATTTGTGTATCTGTGTGTCTTTCCATGTCATGTTTATTGTTCTTGTGCTTTACTTGCATGTATAAACAAAACAAATGTCTCTTGTTGGGGTACAGATTGGCCTTTGGAAAGGCTGTTAGCCTTTTTTCCCTCTATCTATTTCAAATAAACAAAGCACTGCTAAATAAAACTAGCTGGTTTATGGACTCAGTATAAAGCTGGAAAGGTCAGAACAAAATGGGATGATCTCAAGCTCTACATTTTGCTTTCAACTTTCTGAATTCCCTGGAAGATAGGTAAAAATCAGATGGAAGAAGCCATGTCTCTCTGGACCCTGTATCTGTGCTTGGTTGATTTGTGGCTTCTTCCAGACAGTGTGTGAAGTATAGAGTGATCAAGAGTAGAACAAGACTTCTTCCTGAAGTACTGCAAATGTAGCGCATACCTCAGGGCTCCCTTGTCCTCCTTCAGACAAGTTTTGCTGTTATTTTGGGATTGTTGAGCACAGGTGTTTGGTCCACATGTATCAAATCAAATTGACGTTGTCTTTGCATGAAAACAATGGTGTTTGGGCTTGTATTTTTTTACTACTGTAAATTTCTTTGCTTTGAGGTGTCACACATAAGACTCGAAGCTTCGGTTCTTGGGCTAGATCTGCAGCTGCGGCATTTTGGAGCAGCTTTATTATATTTGACTGGAATCACCTAGAGATTTGACACTGTCATCTCATTGCAACAATGAAAAATAAAGCTTTCCCATATCATACAGTGCTGTGCACACAGAAAGAAAACTTGAATTCAGAATTTATCCAACAGTAAGCATTTATCTCAATGATAAATAATGGAAAGATGCGAAAAGCTCAGATTTTAGTCCCATGGGTTGTACTGGCAATTGAAAAATCTTTAATTTCTATTATTTCTAATCTTACTCTTGTTGTTTTGATGAAAACTATATATGTTGCAAGTTAAGAATTTTAATAAGTGATGGAAATCTGATTAGAATCCCAGTATAAACCCTTTTCCCTCTTTGGCTCCAATGACTTTTTCCGGTTTACTGCTGTTGAAATAGATTTTGAAAAGTTAGAATCCTTCCTCTTATGTTTTGGGTTTTTTTACCTGATATTTAGATTTTTTCTCACTTCTCAAGGCTCTGACACCCACAGGAAGATATGATTAATAATAAACTACAATGTATAAAAATACATAAAGATATGATCCTCTATTGTCCTTTTGCTTAACACATTTGTGCTGTCACTGCTCCTACTTGCATTTCAGACATTTCAGAAGGTCTGAAGAATAAGTAAAAGTATGAGCATGGCAGACTGCTGGCTTTGCTGGATGGTCCTTGGGGTCTAACCAAGATTTGGATGAAAGTACCTTATGAAGAATCAGACATTATGGATTGGGTTTTTTATAATGTTTTATTGGGTCTGGCTGAGATGGAGTTCATTTTCCCACAGCAGCTCTCACAGTTCTGTGCTTTGCATTGATAGTTAGAAAGGTGCTGATAACACAACAATGTTTTGGTCCTGCTAAGCAGAGCTGTCACAGCATCAGCACTGTCTCCCTGACATTCCTCCCCCCTGCACCCACCACAGAGGGGCAGGAGGGCAGAGAGGCGGGCAAGATCCTGGGAGGGGACACAGGTGGACCAGCTGACCCAAACTAAGCAAAACGACATTCCATACCATATGATGTCAGCTCAGATATAAAAGTTAAGGAAAGGATGAGGAAGGGGGGGGCATTCATTGTTTACAGTATTTGCCTTCTGGAACAACCACTCCATGTACGGGAGCCCTGCTTCCCGAGAAGTAGCTGAACACCACTTGCTAATGGGAAGTAGAGAATAAACTTTGTTATTTTTCTCTTTACTCGTGAGTGCACAAACATTTGCTTTTGCTTTAGTAAACTGCTTTAACCTGGCCTACGAGTCATTTTACATCTTATTCTCTCTCCCCTGTCAGGCTGGGAAGGGAAGTGATAGAGTGGCTTGGTGAGCACACAGCATCCAGCCAAGGTCAACCCACCACAAATGTCTTTCTTAAGAACCGGGAAACGAGATTGTCAGAAACTAAGTTTAAAAAGTAAGCACTGTAAGTTACATAATGAAAAAAATGTTCATAGAAATGTCCACTTACTCTAGCACTATGGAAATAATAGTTATCTGCAAAGAGAACTTATGACATTCATAATGATAATAAGTCTTCCAAGAAAGCTCTAGCTCAGTACTGGATAATACGGTACTTAGTCCTGTATAGCAGTTTGAATCAGGAGTCTCTTGTACAATAGAAGTTATTACAGCATTTACAATTAGCCTTGAATGGTTTAGAAATAGAAGAGCTAAAATTCTCAAAGATACCCAAGAAAATTAGGGACTTCCATCATATTTTCAAAAGTAGTTTTGATATCAGCAGTTAGAAATCTCAAACTGATATAGGAAACCACATGCTAATTAACTGCTGCAAAAAACATCATCCAAACATAAATTCAGATAAATGTTAACATAGGCATCATTGAATTCTCAAGTTGCCTGAAGTCTAATTTCTTCCAGTAAAGTTCCATAACAGTGTTTAAATACCTCCTCTTGAGAGCTCTAGGACTGGCTGCACTTGCTTAGTAGCCTGACGCCCTACTCTTATAGCAAAGCCCAAGCATTCCCCACCTGTTTCCTTGCTGATTCAATGGGCTGGTGTGCAAGCATGACCTGCCTTAGCTATTCCAAGGTCCCAGCCTTTGCCAGTGTCCGAGCCTCTCCCTTTCAGAGTTTGTTTGGCCTGCCTGTGCTGAGTCATTTCAGCATGCAAATCCAACAGAAAATGGATGTGACAAAAGGTAGTTTTTCTCTCAGCATGCTGACTGGGCTCAACACAACACCAGCCAAATGCTCAGGTCAGTGTAATAGAAAGGGTGGGAGCAAAGCATGGGCAGAACCATCATCTGGCTCAGCCTGCTGTGGAAACCCAACATCAGAGAATGTTAGATTAGACTACATGGAAAACACAGGAATGAAGATGTTTTCTTCACCCCAGTGGTTGTGAAGGTTCAGTTTCCAGTCACTTCAACAATGGAAGATTTGCACATTCGTTTTTCTATCTGCCCCTGTTTGCTCATGAGCAGTTTAAGTTGACCTCCCATTTGGAGGCCAAATCACCTGACCCTATCATATAAACTACTGTGCATCCCAAATTTTCTCTGTGGTAGCAGGTGACTCAAGAACTGAAGTCGACACTGCCAGATCTTCCTGGAATCTAGCTGAGTATTCAGCCCAGCATACTCCACCCTATGGGAGTCTGGGCAACCAGTGTCATCTTCCACCCATGGACTGTTCCTGAAGCTCCTCCATTCCCTCCCTGCTTTCCCAGGTACGTGCCAAACAACCTGTCATTCTCAGTCATATATGCCTTAAGTAGCTACTACAAGTGGACTTTCTCTTCTCAAGGATATTTTGGGATAAAATGGTCCTAATATTGTCTGACAGAATTGTTCTTCTTTCAGTAACATGCTCAAATCGTACAGGAGAGAAAATACGCTTATGAGGGTCATTACCTTCATGGTTGAAGAACTCATGTGGGAGATGTGGGTTGTATTCCCCTCAAGCTGCTCTGAACCCCAGATTACCACATCTTGGTCTGTAACACTCAGCTTTTTAGGTAAAAGGGAACACTGACATGATTACTTTTTACCACCAATGCCATATTTTTTGCTAAGACTGCAAAAATATTAGTTACCAAAGGAATTCATGGCATGAATTCCAGCTACACAGGGCCTTCTTTGGTGGATCTTCCAAATTGCTTTAGCACTATCTGCTCATTAGCTCAGTCAGTTCTCCATTCAGTTTTTGGACCCCAGAGACAGCAACTTCACTCTTGCTGATTACTCTTTGAGATAGTGAGATATGCAAACCCTTGGGGTTATGGTGCTCAGCTTTTTGGTGATCCTACTCTCTACAGACCAGGGGCCTGGCTGGAAACAGAACTTACATTTTTTAGTCCCTTAGAAGCTTTTGAAAGTATCATTGCTTGGCGTATTAGCTGAAAAATGTTTTATGCAGAATGTGATACTCCCTGGTTGGTTCAGGATATATAATATGGACTCTGAACCCTGTGGTCACTGTGAAGCCTCCCATTCACAGACATGTTAAAGAGATGTAGACCAAGAAAGCTTATTGCATTTCTCTGGCGAATGTAATGTGAGAACCTCACATAGTAGCTGCATCAGACTCAGCTCACTATTTCAGGAGATTTCACTGCAGAAAATAAAGGAATTGCTTATATGACTGTATTTCAGCAATCAGTTTAAAAGTAAAGGAGCCTTTTCTTCTTGTCGTGCATTGTTAGCTTTAGTTCTGTTCTATGATTGTCAGTTAAAAATGTGTTTTTCTTCTGTCTGTAGTGCTTGAGAATTGTCTATAAAAATTGTAAGACCATGCACATTAGATCTGTAAATGCTCACCAAAATTTTGTCCATTTGCCTCACTAAACACTTGAAATATATCTCATTAAGCAGGATGGCAATTTTAGTCACTGTAACTATGTCTGCTCTAACTTAAACAAGGACAGAGCATGGTATTGTCTTGTTTTTGTGTTCATCGTGCTGTCCATCTCCAAACTGCTGGTTAGTAACTGCAGTGTTTTTCTCTGGACACAGTTTAGGCTCATGCTAGTTAGCACTCTCTCATAGGCTCAGTTCTGGGATGGTATGTGCTAGACGACTGCTTCCAAGAGGCAAAATGGGTGAGGCCATTCTGCATAGGAGATTGGAATCCATAGTGGACTTAGCTCCATGGACATCACCATCTGTCCTTTGAGCCACAGAGTGAGCTTGGTCGTTTTATTCATAGGTGTAGTTTCTACTAATAGAGGGAGATAGAACTACCTCCAGGATGAAAAAGAGTGTCAGCAAGCATGAGATCTTTGTTTCAGCCAGAGAAGGCTGGTCTGTCCAGACTTCTCAAATAGCAGAGTATAGAAAGAGTAGCCAATTGAACATGGCCATTTGAAAATAGTCCAATTCATTTTTTCCCCCTTCCAGATTGTTTTCCCACTTATTTTCACTCTGATGTTTTAAGCGACTTAGGAGAGATGCCACTCTCAGGTGAAAATAGTTGTGCATGAACAAAGGAGCAGCAACCCAGGACTGTCCATGCTTCCTGCAGAGACTAGGGAAGATTGATGACAAAGTAAATGGTTGTAAAGAAGAGGAAAAACAAATATGAACATAATTGGGCAACTCTTCCCTCATTTAGAGATGACTGACATTTTCTAATTGAATCCTACTGATTTTTGAATTAAAGAAAAAAAATTAATTATTCATACTGCTTAATATCATGTTTCTTTTTCATTTTGAGTTGTACATGTCATATTGGATCAAATTCATACAACATTTGATCTCAGAATGTTGTTTAAAATTTTCTTTAATATGAGTTGGCACATTAAATTGGCTTAGAAGATCTTTATATTTCTCCTAGGATATATAACTATGTTTATTAAGCTTAACTGCAATAAACTTTATATCAGTAGCCATATCATTGATTGTGATAGTCATATTGATTGTGATATTGAATTTCACAAGTTTTTATCAAAAATATTTCTTTAATCTGTATTTTCTATTTTTGTTCCTTTTATTATATCATCAAAAATTATTTTAGATACATAATTTCTCTGAATCATATTGCTTATTTAATTTTTTTTCTTAATGTTACAAAAATAATACAGTCTTTTATATGATTAAGGAACAAAAAGCCACATTGCCTAAAAGAGACATGAAGGTAAAAGTAAAGTAAAACCAGAATCAAACATTATACTTCACAGAAAAATCTTCTTTCACTGAAAAAATGAAAGATATTAGGAGTCCTTTGTGTTCTACAACCCAATCAGAAAACACCAGGTATTTGTGGGAAAAAAAAAATTGCAAGACTTCTCTGAATAGAATACCAGAGTCTGGATATCTTTATACATACTAAAGGAAGATTTGAAACATTTTTTCATTAGTCTGGCACTGGATTTAAAATTTGATAATGTATTCCTTGAATCCACTTTTGCTGAGGATGGCAAAAATGTGACTTTTGGAGTGCATTTTCTGCTAATACAGCTACTTAAGTTTGCACAGCTGGGAGACTTCTATTTTTTCCTGCAGCCTTTTCTCCCCCCTCCCCCATTCTGACTTGTTATTGTTTGAAATTCTGAGAATGTTCTACACACATTTCCAGTGTACAACATTTGGACACTGATAAACGAATGACAAGTATGATATAAAGCCTCATGGACGGCCCTGAAGGGTCTACCCAGGGAGAAGAACACATCTGTCTCCAGCTGTGCAATTATTTAGGAGTGAAATGACTTGTCCTGGGTTAGACAGAGATAGTAATTATTTTTTTTGTTGATGTGAAGATCAAAGGTTATTCTCAGGAAGTAAGGACAAGGACTGTGGTATTTAGCAGGAGAGATTTATCCAGGACGTAATTTAGTACATGGTTTGCACGTTAACCTGGTGCTAATGCATGTAGATGACAGGGTAATTGTAAACAGTCTGATGTAAGATAAATTATAATTGGTGAAAAGCAAATTAATCTACTGGTCATGAATCTCCCACAGTTAGCAGAATCTTGAGCAGCTGCTACATTCCACAATCACACTTTGAAAAGAGGGTGCTTGGTCTGAGGATTTCTTCCTGTGGTGGAAATAACTTCTTCCACTTGTCCCAGTGCAGCTTTCAATTTACGTATTTATTTTAATAATGTAACCCCGCTTTTAAGAACACTATCCAGTCTTAGACTAATATAATTCACAAATTTTATCCTATAAGAGTGAATCCTTTAGTTTTGTGATTTGCAGGGTGCAAACTAAGAATACTCTCCCCTCCCTCAAAACCACAGAGGTAGTAGTTTATAAATGACTTTTCATAACTGGTGTACTATGACCTCATGGTCAGAGATGAAATATAATATTTATTTCTCTACAATTTCCTGATGCTGTTTCCATGAAATAGCATTCTCAGGTTTCCCATTTCTAAATTTTACTTATATATGCAAATACCTATACTCTGTTAAAAGTTAGTCAGTATAAAACACAAATATACAAATTGTGTGTACAAAGACAAAAAAAAAGCTACGAAATGATGATTGAGATCCCTTACAGTAACCAAAAATTTAATGGATATTTATGCACTAACTACTGTGACATGAAACACTTATCAATAGTATTGACATATGCATAAAGCTTTTTTGTTTAAAAAAATACGACTTTCACTATCCATAGGAACTCCACAGTTCTCTTTACTGTCAGAAGCTGCTGAGATTTGTATTGTTTTAACTAAGGAGAAATGTCATGAGCTAAAATGAGATACTGATATAAACCCAAAATAAATTAGTATAAATTTATGCTTAAACATAAAATGTTCATGGCAGGATCCTATGACAAAAAATAGTCCACCTGGAAGAGATTTGACCAAAAAATCAGAGGCAACAAAACTCTTTCATAATTGTAGGTGATTCACAAATATTAAGGGAAATATGTTTTGCCAGGTATATTAAAATCCAGGCATTTAACTCTTCAATAACTGCTAGACTATGGAGAAACAATGAAGAGAATGAAGTTCTAGACTTTTTCCCTTCTTTCTCTGTCTTTGTTTCCATTTTCATATGTTCAAGAAAACTCATCCAAAGGATCAAAATAAATGTTCTTCTCAGGTGACTTTTCTATGATCCAGCCATCAGATGTCTGAGGGAGATAGGTAGTGGTGGATTGCACAGAGAATACCCAAGCAGGCTTTGACATGGTAGAGGAGTCTTCACCAAAAACAGATTTGATTTTCTAATTTTGTGCAGGCCTTGGTAAATCTCTCAGCATAGACTAATCTGCTATTGCCTAATCTGCTATTGCTGCAAGTGCAGCCAAAACCCAGAAATTCTCCACCTAATTCTGGCTGCAAGCCAAACCTCACTGTTTCCCCACTGTACTGCCCTCTCATAGAATAAAATCTTACTAGATTCTCTTAAAATAGCAAATGAACTTTGAATTCATCGAGGGAAAATCAGCTCCAATCTGTGAAAGGTTACCAAGTCTTCCTGGAGGTTACTCTTAGTTTACATATGAAGCCTAAATATAATATATATTTTAGCATTTTTCAAGAATGTGGATAGTTGTAGACTCCAACTCTGCTTTTTTTCAGATAGAGGAAGCAGACCAGCAGATACAGTAAGGCTCAAAGTGAGGAGATTAGCAGTCATTACAAGATGGAGATAATTAAAATCTGACATATGCCAGAAGCTTCAGCTACTGAAACTGTAGCTTCCTTACTTACCTTGGTGATGAAGAACTTCCACGTTGAAAGATTTGGGTGCTAGCACTCCACAATGTCAAATTGCTCAGAAAGGAGCACAGTAAAATCAATAGCAGAGTTTGTGAGCATGCAGAGATCATTTCTGTTGAGCAAAGGTGGAGTAGCTGCTTTGGTATCTCTAGAAGTGAAACAGCTCTGCGTGCTTTTTGCCTTTGCTGACAGCAGTTATGATACCATGCCAAAACTACTATTAAGGTAATAAAGTTTGGGAAAGGGTTATCTGTGCTGCCACTGATTAGTAGATACAGAAAAAGTTTTGTCTACATAACTATCAATAATTCATTTTTAAAAGCCTGCTAATGTCTTGTATTGTCTGTAAGTTCCTGCTCTCTTTTTATGTACTTCTTTTTCATTTTCAGAATGTTTTAATGCATGTCGTTTTAATGCATTTGTTCTATTTTACACTTATTACTCAGTTAACACTATTTTTAAAATTTCCCTGAGTAAGACTGAAGAAAAATTACTTTGTACCAATATCTTTCCACAGAGATTTATTTCTTGGGGAAAAAAAAGAAACTCCACACTCATCTCCTTCAAATGTTCCAGAACAACAAAAGGGCAAAACCTTCAAAGATATTTTGGAAAAAATTAGCTACTCTTTAGCTTTCAAGAGATCACATAATGGACACTTTATACTCAAAAGCACATGGAATAAATGTATTCATAGTCAATCTCTCAAGTACAGGGTGAACATTTGCCATGTATGTTTTTTCCAGAATGAATCTATTCCTAATGATTGTACCTATATCTTGTGGTAGAAACTCATAAAAGTCCACAACACAGTCATTTAATTAAGACTATTAACATTAGCTGGCCAGAGCTGGGGAAAGCAACTGAAGCCGTCCATGCTACTGACTGAGCCAGATTTCACAGCTTTGAACAAAATCTGTAGAATGTGAATAAACTCCTTAGAAGACAATTTGATCTCAAAAAAAAAAAAAAAAAAAGAAAAGGAAAAAAAAAAGACAGTGGCATTATAAGCATCCAATTTTTGCCTTGTAAATCTCATAATTTCCTGGTGCCACAAAAACATAGTTGTTTCATAATATCACTGGGAAAAGTATGTTAAACACAAAGCGTTATTAAACAGAAGAAGCAGCCAAAACATCATCACATTCAGCACTCTCAAAAAAAAATAAAAAAAAAAAGAGAAGAAAAAAGGCTTTGTTTCCTTCAAGCCATACAGCTCTTACATTTTTTTCCTTCCAAGACAATCGCTAACGATCTACTAATGAAGACTTTTATTATGCAAGAATGTTTACAGTCATTAGCCTTCAGGCAAAGCGCATCAAAGGAATACAGACAATTACTTTAAAAACACCTGTGGCACTTAAAAAAATACTTCAGTGGCACTTAACTCGTCCACTTTCAAACTGCAAACTAGTTCTACAGGTTACTTAGAATTTGACTACAGAGAAAGCCACGGTGTGTGTTGTAGATCAGCCCTCCAAACCATAGGTTTGCTTTTGCCTCTGTACAAAATCCCATGTAACACCACATTCCTCTCAGTGTGAATCACAGCAAGTTGCAGCTGCTAGGTTTGGGTGGATCACCTTGTTCCGTAGAAAGATCAACTGGCTGAAAGAAAGAAGGAAAAACTGAGTGATTTCTTGGCAGCAATTGGAAAAGTGACGTATGGAAATGTTTCTTCATACCAGTCATGGTTAGCTGGTGGAACTTGCTGCAAGATTTCACTGAGACTGGATCCCAGGGAGGCTGGGTATTTACCAGTATATTTCTAACACTTAAGAATTAGATTAGTAAAGCCCAGATATACAGATGAGAATGCTAGGACACATAAAACAATAGACATTTCAGGAAATAACCCTGGGGGTCCTGGTAGACAACATGTTCATGAGCCAGCAGTGTGCCCTTGTGCCAAGAAGGCCAATGGTATCCTGGGGTGCATTAGGAAGAGCATTGGCAGCCCTACCAAGGCCTCATCTGGGCTACTGTGTCCAGTTCTGGGATCATCAGTACAAGAGTGATATGGAGGTCCTGGAGCGCATCCAGTGGAGGGCTACAAAGATGATTAAGGGACTGGAGCATTTCTCTTAGGAGGAAAGGCTGAGGGAGCTGGGCCTGTTCAGCCTTGAGAAGAGAGTGGACCTCATACATGTCTATAAGTATCTGAAGGGGGAGTGTCAAAAGTATAAAGCCAGGCTCTTCTTGGTGGTGCCAAGCAATAGGACAAGAAGAAACGAGCAGAAACTGATGCACAGGAAGTTCCACCTGAATATGAGGAAGTGACCACACATGACTACACACTGGAATAGATGTCCAGAAATGTTGCTGAGTCTCCCTCATTGGAGATACTCAAAAATCATCTGGATGCAATTCTGCACCATGTACTCTACGTTGACCCTGCTTGAGCAGGGAGGTTGGACCCACCGTGGTCCCTTCCAATTGTACCTATTCTGTGATTCTGTGATTTGCAGGAGCATCTTCTGACATATTATGTATGTATTTCAACAGCATTTATAATTGGCTGAAAAATAGTGATTGAATCAATCATGTCAGGTGACTGACAGTGTGACAATTTGACAGCTGCTTACAATACAATTTGGAGTATGTTTTGGACCTTATCAAACACTTCTGCAGCAGTTTATATCAAAAGTGAGTTGATATTATCAGAGAATATCTCAAGTTGGAAGGGACCCATGAGGATTATTAAATCCAACTCCCTACTCCTTGCACGACTACCTAAAACTAAACCATATGACTAAGAGCATCATCCAGACGTTTCTTGAACTCTGACACACTTGGTGCTGTGATCACTTCCCATCAAGTACATATCCCACCAATTTTGAGTCCTAACATTAGTTTTAATGCTATGGTGTTTAATTAGCAAACCATCTTAGTTTCCATCTTCTGTGAACAATCTGTGTTTTACCCCTTACTGTCACAAAACCTTTGATCCTGGTGATAACCTGATTTTGTCTGTTCTGCATGCCTGAAATAGGACCACTGGATGTCAGAAATGGTGTAATTCATGTAGTGAATTTATATCCTGCTTCACATTGCATTAATCAGATCCAGAAAAATCGAGGGGATAAAATTATCTTAATTTAAAATGTAATGCAATGACAATTCATACAGAGGTATTGATCTGTGTGAAAGCAGAGTCCATCAAGAGGAATCCTTATAATCACAATGTACTATTGATGCTGTTTTCTGAAATCTACTGTTCTCTTTAATGTTATTACTTTATTGCATCTGTAACTGTTTGGAGTTTAAAGTAGATTAAACATATTTCCATTGCATCTTCCCTGTAGGTATTTGACATGCATTCATTACTGTACTATTACAAGGAAGCAACAGTTAAACCATTAGTAGAAGTGAAATTTGAAAACTGAAAAAACCTTAAGATTTGGCATCAAGATACCATTCAGTCTCTGTGGTTATAACCATTCACTACACCAAAATATAGCACTGGGAGCCTTCTCCTCTCCTGGTCTTGTAGTATTGTTGTTGGGAACTCTTCATAACTGGAAAAGACAAAAGAAGCAATCTCTGCTCCAGAGCAAAGCTCTACTTATTTGTATCCTTAAGCAGAGTGTGGCTTATACAGAAGCGTAGTTAGTGGTCCTAGCTTGCATTTTTTTACTCCTTCATCCCCATTTACAGGTGTCCTTGAATTCCTCATTTTTAAAGGATTTTAAAGGATTCCAAATCATCAGTTCCAAATCACAGTGTTTAATATAATTTTCTGAAGTTTTAAGAAAATAAAAGTATATTCAACTCTCCTGCAGTTAATCACTTAAATCTTTCTTACAATACCTGAGCACATATAATGGGAGGAAAGTTATACATAATCAAAAACATAGGATCCAGCACTAGCAAAATTTTTCTTGCAGCTTTAGATAAGTAAGCCTCCGCACATGTTTATTGGCTACAACTTCAATGCCACTGCAGAGGGCTGTCCGGTGGTGCAGCATTCCCTATTACAGAAGCATGGTACCAATAGGAAGTCATATTTACCCCAACTTACAGTCTCTAAGGCCCTCAACTTTGTTAATAGATATCTTTGAGTAGCTATCAATACTTATTTTCAGTTTAATAATTTACTTTTTAAACACCTTTAATTTTTTGTGCTTTTTGTGTCTTTATCTTTTTGTGTACTTTTTACTTTTTGTACTTCAGAGAAGAGAAAACAAATAGCAGTTTTCATGGTCTGGTTTTGACACGTTATCTCAGTGATTGCTTGGCAAATATTTCGTGGCTAGGAGAGTAGGGGAATATCTAGACTGGTTTTGCCATAAAATTTTATGGAAACACTGTGAAATCTGTGCATTTGTACTAATCTTCAATCTGTGCTGTGCAGTGTAGAGACATTGTCTGGCCCAGCAAGAAACTTGCCTTAGAATAGCACTTCCACTGAGCACTGGAAATTCTGTATTTGCCACTGGGAGGGAAATGGATTGCTTTGTCCCAGTCTGAGAGCAGAATATAAACAATACCACACACTATGAAATGGGTAGCATGGTCTGGCTAAAACAATAGCAGAAGAAAATAAAGACTAACTGATGTGTTACATGAGAAAGGGAAATTAGGTGCAAAAAATTCTTTGGAAATATTCCAAAACTGAAAGAAGTGCTATAAACCCCCCAAAATTTATCTATTCTTTAGCTAAGTGATTATTTGATACAGTTTTTATAGTATTTTTATATTTTGACTCTTGTATTCCAAAAAAATACTTATATACAATATTTTAAAAGTATTACTGTACAGTTAATGAAAACTCTAAAAATATAATTTGGAGTATGAGTTGTTTATATAATTCAAAGTGCAAATATACATTCCCTGTGTTGTAGCAGAAGAAACAAAGCTTTTCAGGACTAAAATATAGCTTCTCAAGTTGCAATTTCAGAATGATTTTCCGTATATTATATGGATTCAGATTAATCTTAATTTTAAATTGGTTTGAGAACCCTTCAGTATTAATCAACAGTTTTTTCCAAGTGACACATATTTTTTCTACCTTCCTTTCTTTGAGTCCTTGAATTAAATAACATTGGGATTTCCTCCTCCAAAGATGGATCTGCTAAATAAATTTAAATGAACTAAAACGCTTTAAAAAAAATGAAATGCATGAAAAAATACAATCTGATAAGATCGAAAGTCTGAATCTATAATCCCAAAAACAAGACAATTTGAAATTAAATCTAAATCGACATATTCTTGAATTGCTATTCAGAAATGTTAACTTCTTTCTTTAAAAAAATGTTTCCTCAAGCCCATAACCTGAACATGAAGTTCACATAGGAAAATATCCTAGAATAAGACTATTATTATACAAGCCCCATAACTCCTGCGGAATTTCCCTTATGAAAGGGAACTCCAGACTGGCCTGTTGGCTTTCCCGTCATCACTGCTGGTAGAGACATTCAGTGGGGTTATTATTGTGGGTAATGCCCCATATGCTTCCTGCATTAAGAAGGTGAGGGGAGATGAACACCTGCCATGACATAACTCATAATGAAATTCACTTCACAAGATAGAAAAGTCCTAAAAAAAGAGTGGAAAATCTCTACGCCTGAATTTGAAAGTGAAGTTGTAGAGGGGACTTCCAGCCAAAAACCGATCAGGTTTTGAAACAAATGACAGGGACAGACTGCATTTTGCATTTGGAAGAATGCAGAGAAAGTTAGAAAAGAAAGAATTTGCCAGATTTTTAAAACAGGTTGGTGAGTTCTGGTTTTGTATGGCAGCTCTGACAGCCCTCACCAGTTCATTGGTGCTAAGCACCACACAAACAGAAATGTTCAAGTGTAAAAGTATGTTCCCACGCACCCCACCACAGATGGTTTGTAGACATGGCAGAATGAACTGATAATAATATAACTGTACTTAGAAGCAGGTTTTATGATGCCAAGCACTGTAAAAGAAAAAAAAAAAAACAAACCAGAAATTACAGATCTCAACTCATTTCTATGATGAACACGTGGGACAATGCTATGGCAGTAGCTGGGAGGCATGGCAGGACAGGGTAGGGGGATCTATTTCCTCTAAGCATGTACTGTAACTCCTGCAGCAGTCAGGTGCTGAGCTGACTGCAGATCTCTGGTCTGACCCACCTGTGGCTTTTCATATGTTCAAAAATGAGAAATAAAAAGGACATGTGAATTGAGTCCTCTTCTGTTTTAATTTTAGTTGGTTCATCATTTCAAACAGAGCTACATGAAAGATGTTTTTTTGAAAACCAAACAATACTTTTACCTCTAAGCCTTTTCCAGATTTGATTTCATAGGCCGAAATTAAGACAGTGTGAAAGTGCCTGAGGTGCACAGAATGGAAATGCTGTCAGACTTTTAGTTATAGATGTGCTAGCAACCCAGTTCAAATGTACTGTCACTAATTAAGCAGATGAAACAGAAAACTGAGAAAAATTAGCTCAAGTTCAGCGGTTACTTGTTGTAAATTTGTAAATGGCCTCTCTACCGCAGAGATATGTAAAATAATGCTCCTGTTAAAAGTTATGTGGAAAATAAAGGTTCTCAGCAAGCTAATTTTACTGTTAACAAAGCAGGGTTTCAAGCTATCGTTGTTAACCATCCACCCACTTTCTTTTCCTTCACCACCTCAGATTTGCAGATAGGAGGTACAATTACAGTCCTTTGTTTCATCCCTAGATCTCTTTACAAAACGAAGTCTGCTTTTATCCTGTGTGCTGTCCTTCATTGTGTAAAGCTAAAGGAGCCAAGGTCTAACTTTAAAGTAATCCTTTGTGTTGCTCTTTTTTGCCCCTTCGCTGCCTCTTTGTTGTATGTATAGCCTAACTGTGTGCCTTCAATTGAACTTTTCCCCTGCCAAATCACACACTTAAAGCAGGAAAAAGGAGGCTGGGGTGAAATCCTGGCTCCACTATGCTTCATGGGCTTTAACGGGATTAGGTTTCCACTCTAGTGGCCACTGCTCTTTGAGTTGCTCCTTTTAGTCCTGCCCGAGACGTTTTTCCCCTCCTGGAAGTGCTCTGGTGCGTATTTTTGGCGTAGACGGTCTGCTGCGGCAAACAGAGTGCCACAAATTTCTGTGATTTATCTGGCTTTGAGACTGGTACTTGACACAGTAGTGGGATTATGATTCAATTTAGGTATCTCTCTCTTTACATACATGTAATTTCTAAGATGATTCCAAAAGAGTGATGCTAGAAAAACCATGTATTTGTGATTATATTTGCATTTGTATTTCTTCTTATCAGCCTTTTTTTTCCCCATCTTTCGGAGCATACCAGGCACATAGGCTTTTCCAGTGTACTTCATGGGATGTTCTGGGCATTTGTGGCAGAAGAGAACGCTGCAAAAAATAAGAAAGGAGTGTAGAAATAAAATAAGCTTAAAAAAAAAAGAATTAAAATAAGACAAAAACTATCAAGATAAGGTTGACAACAGATGTGGGAATCTTGGTGACTGAGCTTGGCTGTGCAGAGGAAGGTGTCTGCAAGATCAGTGTAGTGGGTTACAGGGACACAAAATTTGGGATGTTAATGCTGGGCTGTTTCTAATGGTAGACTTAGCTTACATCCCTGTGAAACAGTTGTTTCCAAGGAGCCACAGGAGATAGGACTGATGGCAGGCTTGTCAAAAGAGTGTGTGCCTGAAGACTAAACCCTCCCACCTTCCTCTGCCAGTAACTTCAGATTGTGCTGATTTCCAGGCCATCTTCTTAATTTCCATTACAAAAATTCCAGTAAGCACACACAGAGCCCTCAAGGCAGCACATGCTTTGTGTTGAATCAAATCCACAGGGATGTAGAGATTGGAATAGATATGCTTGATCAAAGGATGGGCCGTTTCACATTTCCATATCTTTCCCTTCATTCCTCAGTGAGACTCAAGATGTACACCAGCACAGTCCTGGGAGAAACTGCTTTTTCCTCATTCAGTATCAGCTCCTCTCTGAAAGTGAGGCACCATCTTTCTGAAATCATTGCTGTATAAATGATGCTTAAAAGGTACAAGCCTTCATACTGCTTCCAATGAAATGCGCAGGGCACTCTGAACTTGTTCACAGAAAACCTGCTTCATTGTCCACAGACATAGCCATAATCTTCTTGCTATCTGTACTCATCCTCAGCTGAAAAGGAGGAGTAGTTCCACTGTGTTCATACTATCTTTTGATACTTTGGATTTTCCCAAAAATATTTGTCCTATTCTGTTCTCCTGACACACTAGAGAGATTATTTTTTTCTTCCAAATCCATCCATGAGACGGATACTAAAAAACACTGCAGACATCTCTGGTGTTTGCATTTTGCATAGGATGTTGAGAAATTGGAGAGGCTACAACACGGTTTGAGAGCTGGAGAAAATGTCTTAACCCCCTCAATCTGCTTAGGTTATCAAAAAGAAGACACAGTGGTGACTTGGTCACTGTGTTTAAGTACATCTGGTGAAACGTTTTGACATTGTAAACTCATTCAGAATAGGAGTTTCATGAGTATTAAAACAACCAGCAAATGTCAATGAATTCAGAGCAAAATTTCAGCCAAAAGAAGAAAATCTTTCTGTTTTGGCACTTTTAAAGCTAAAGCTTATGTCTGCATTTGAAAAGATTTTAATTTAAAAATTTAACTAAGTGAAAAGAGTAAGATAAAAGGTTCTTGCTAATATTTTGTATTGACCCAACTCTTTTGTTTGGTAAAGCAAATACAGGGGTGACACATTATGTTGGTAATAACTGCTCTAGTGATACAGCTACCATTGTGTTAATTATTCTAGTGATGAAGAGAAAACCCCTGGGGAGGGTTTTGTACTTTGAAGCTGATGTAATTAAAAAATGCAACAGGACTCTGGAATAAGTCTTTTTCAATACACAAATAACCACCTTCTTCTACCAATGAGAAAGTTAGAGCATGGCCTACTCCTATTTTAATCTGACAGTTTGTCTCATATATACTGAAAAGGAGAGGAAAATTTCAATTATTATGATTGTTGTTGTTGTTGTTATTTTTCAGTCTTAGTAATAATTTAAAGTTTTTCTATGAGCTTTCTATGAGAACCTTCTGATGTTAGCAGCAACCTTTGGATGGAGTTTTCTTACACTCTTTAATATTTTTGAATTGAAGATGATCAGCTTAATAAAAAGTATTTGCTAAAATAATTATTATGAAGATTCCTGCACATTAACCAAAATATTTTAGTTCATTTAAACTGTCACATACAGAGTTGTAGAGAATTCAAGAAAAACAGACATCCAGGGTGAGACTGTTGAGGCAACCAGGGAAATGGGTCCCTTAGGAAGACAACTCAAACTTTTTTTCTGAAAGAGGAATCTCATGCTTGGGGTCTAGGTGAGAGAAAGAAAAAAATATGAAGTGAAAGAATACATTTTTAAAATTCTTATGAAGCAAAGTCTCTTTGTGCTTATACAGCTCTTGTACCTGCCCTCAACCTTTGGGAATAAGTGGCAGTATTTTTCTCGCACTCTACAGAATACCAAATTTAAAGACAATAAGATTAACGATCTCCAGCAACAGTACTTACATCTGCTCCATAGACCAGCCAGCTACTCTGGACTCCTCTAAGCTGTTCTGAAAAAGAAAGCATTTGGATAATTGGACAAAGGTGCTTGGTGGAGCTCTAAAATAATTACTACCATGCCTCATCTTTCCCAGCCCTAAGTATATATTTGAACTCTATCTTTTAATCCTGCTTTTTGGCAGAACATCTTTAATCTCCTGCCCTTCCATACTAAGAAAACTTCATCCGCATGTGAGTTTCAGTAAAAGTTACTATTTATAGCAATTTAAAGTGGTTTATATTGTCTAAATTTTTATTATACTGTCATGATAAATTTGCAGGCTTTTTTTCCAGTGTTTTGCTTTGAATAGAGACTCATATGTATGCTCTGCTTACAGTATCTAACTACTGAAGTTGGATGACTTTTTTTTTCTTCCAGTAACAATTATCTCTACCCCTTCATAAACTTTTTTTTGAAATACAATTTGAGGTCACTCAGAAACAGTTGCAAATTTGACTTGCATTTTTTTAATTGTTCCTGCCAAGTGAAAAATAAAGACAAATTTTGAAAATGAGAAATTTCCAAATGCTTTAAATCGTATGGTTTTGTTCACAGCAAGTCTAAGGTGCCCTTCATAACCCTGTTTTGCCACTGTCGGTGCACTCATAGTTAAGACACAATATAGTAGTTTGGGTATTTCCTTAAAAGATGCCCTACTCAAGCCCTCTACCTACTTCTTTTTTGAAGTGTTTCCAGCCTCTTCTAGCAGAATGTAGTGTGATGGTTCTCACTGCCACTCCTTATGAATTCCTGTTTTAACTCCTGAAATATTTAAGAAACTATTAGTTCATGTTACTTTGATTAGTGAGCGAGGAAATAAGAACTGCATGGTATATTCTGATTCTGTGGTCACATAGAAAAAGCAATTGTTTGTTCAGCCTGCTATACTCACATCCTAAATACCTGGGTGATGATTTCCTGGATACTTTATGTTGAGTTAATAAAGACATTTGATGCTGTGTTTTGGCTAAGGGAAGGTCTAAAAAGTGGCTGGATTAGTCACTTGCCTTAAGACTGCTAACTTCTTAGTGGCCATTGCATAGGATAAGCTGTTTTCTTAATGACTGTTTCATTTTGTTATAATTCCATGATTGTTGTGGCAGAATGAATTATCAGATGTAGGAAAAAGCCAAAGCATCTGAGCTTAATTAATCATTAACCCACTCAGTGTTTGCAGGGAGCTGTAGCAGGAGTGTGGACAAGGCTCTAAGGCCTCTATATGATAGATGTAAATCACGACAGAGTAAGAAGTCTTCAGGAGTTTCTGAAGTATCAAGGAAGGTCTCTTCTAATGTGGGACTGAATATAGAATCCTTCTATTCTGATTAAGTCTTGCTGTGCCCAGTTTTGTGCCTTACACTTCAGGAAAAAATTGTTGTTCAAGTAAGAAAGGAATAGCAGAGTAAGATCTTGAAGATGGTATCTGGAAAGAATGAATGAATAATGTTACACTTTAAGAAGTGTACGTGGTGGGACGATCTAAAATAAACAGAGGAAGAAAAAGCTTTGATTTCTCAATCAGTGAAGCACTGGTCAAGAAGTATTAGGCAGAAACCACAGTATGGAAGGTAAAAGTTACCAACAGGAAAACTCTCCAGTGATTAAGAAGTGAGGCACATATTCCTGTACAAGTGACAGGAGAGACATACCTCAAAACAAGCTAGGGTTGAGTCTCCAGCACTATCCTGTCTTCTGCCATATGTGTTCTGAATCACGGAAATTTAAGTTTTGAACATCCTCCTCCAGATGAATGCTGTAAATCTTAGATCAGTGGTTTCCAAACTGAAGATAAGACATGATCCCAATGAGTATGAGCAACAAAGTCCAAACTAATGACGTCTCTTTCAGCAGGACAGTATCAGTATTGGTCTTGTGACTGGTCTGAAGAAGGGAAGAGGCTAACGAGCCATACCCAGTAATGTGTAGGACAGGGCTGATTTATGTTCCTGATACTCAGCAACATAAATGCTGGTTCTAGTTAAGTTACTCACTCAACTGTCAGTTGCTTGTGTTTCGGTCCCTGATCTAGAGCATAAAATAACAACACTTCAACAGAAGAAGCTGAGTCTGCCCACTTGCTTTCAGAAGGGTTTCTAACTTTCAAGTTCTTCTTTAAAGATAAGGGTTAAAATACTTGAACCCAGAAAATTCATTAGCTACTGCCTGGATTAGTACTTTAACCCCTGAACTACTGGATAAAAAGAACAGATGAAGGCTCTTCACACCAGATATTTTGTGAAAAATTTGACTTGAAGAAAATCAAATGAAGCTATTATATAAATTTATCAGGATTTATGTATATTTTTAGGGTGACTGAAACAGAACATTTCAAGGGAACCCCCACCACCACCTTCTTACTGCTGTAAACTATTGCTAAGATGTTCTTTTTAGCACTTTGGTGTTAAATTGTTAACACATTTAGGCATACAAAGTTATATTTAATGTTTCGACATATCTTTGTGAATGTAATGTCTTCAGTCTTTTCTGGAAAGATATGACCTGACAACAGCTGTTTCTCTTATGAGAACAATGTCATAAGTATTGTTTAGATATTTGCTGCTGTTTTAAATGTCTCCCAGAGACCAGTGGACAATGCTTCTATACAGTTTATTTTATGAAGGGAGCAAAAAGCTAACTCTGTCATGATCCTAGAAGACAAGAAATTAAATAGACATCTTGTTTTATAATTAAAGTACAATATATGCAAATACCTCTTTTCAGTTCTGCCGTCTGGTATTAAAATGCAACCAATTGCAGACTTAACTATTCATAATATGATGATTCTTTTCCTTTTTTGCCCATTAATCAAAGTACCAGAGTATTAGAACAGTCTCTCACATTATTTATGATTTATAGGAACAAGTTTAAAGTTATACCCCCACCCTATTTGTTGCTTAGCTATTTGGAGAACAACTGTTGTATAGCCAAATTTAAGTACTAGTAAATGGATTATTGGTTCCAACATATAGAACCTACACATTCCCCAAATAGCTCAAACAAGTACCCACCCACTCTTTAATCCCCCACTGCCCAAAGCAGAGAATGACTGTTTTCTGAGCCATGGATCTGACTACTGTCCAAATACTTTTTACTTTTTTTTTTATTTTTTAATTCCCTCATACTTATTAGTTATGGGACTGAAAACCAGAATGGTGAGGAAGGTGAGCCCACCACTGTAAAAAGAGAAACACAATAAGCAATATAAGTGCAAGTCTGGGAGAAAAAAAAGTACGCAAAACAGAAACAGAAGAATATTTTTGGTATTTTCTCCTTCTATGTTAGCATTTGTTGCTGTCACTGCTCATTTCAAGAAAGAAGTTTTCCCAGTCTAAGTTACTTTTTTATATTAAAATAAAGAAAAACTGGCACTAGTAAAGAGCTCTATGTGCAGTTTTTAATGGGGAAAAAAAGTTATAAGAACCTCAAGAGCAGATGAAGGGCTGTTGAAGCCTATAGCTGTGACAGTGCTTGTGGGAAAGTTTGGAACAGCAGGAAGGAAAGTGTGAGCCAAGAAACCTGAAAAATAGTCCAAATACTATCATAAAGTCCTTCTTTTAATAAAGTAGGTTTAATTTTCATAATATATT
Source organism: Manacus vitellinus (assembly GCF_001715985.3). Lineage (NCBI taxonomy): Eukaryota > Metazoa > Chordata > Aves > Passeriformes > Pipridae > Manacus > Manacus vitellinus. The sequence continues at coordinate 43,946,217 of NW_021940604.1, forward strand.
ACTATTTGGTTTGTTTCTTAGGGACCCATGTTCATTAGAGAGAATTCCTTGAAGCTGTCAGTCTATGGGATTCCCCTAAACTCCTCAACATGCAACCTTAGCGGTTTTCCTCTGTTTTGAGAGGGTACATTAATAACCACACACTACTGCAAGCATTAAATAGGCCACCCACTCTCTGAGAAGCACAGTTCACATTTCTATCCACACTTAATGGCAACTAGCCTAATGGGAATGATGTCAAGGGGTGCAATGAAACACTCTGTGTGTCTCTACTCCTGTCTTGGGGAGGATCTTGTCCTGCTTGATAGCTATGCATTCAGTCAGGGAATATAACAGAGAAGCTGATTCAGTGCTGATGAGGAGGAATGATGCCACCCGCTGTATTATCAGTAGAACTGGTGTCCGGCCTGTGCTGCTGCCCTTTGGTCATGTCTGCACACATACAACCTGTAAGATATTCCAATTACTCATAGCTCTCAAGTTTATCACTTACACATGCTGCACAGACACAACCTGTGAGCAACATCTGCAGAGGCGGGAGTCTCATTTTCTGGTTGACTCCAGACTATTCATACTTGCTCTCATAACTCTCTATCCTTCCCATCTACCTCTGGCCAACTCCACTGGATCTGTCCAGGAGCAGACATGTGGGCATAAATGAGGTTTTTGAGGAAGTGCATGTGTGTGCTTTTGTGGATGTGCAATTTTTATTACAAGCAGGGGTGGCAGCTCTATTTATTTAAAGTTTCCTGGAACTTTCCACTACAAAACTCAGCTTCCAGTTGCTGAAATTGAACTATTTGATCTGAAATGTTTCAAGTCAACAACTCACCTCAGATTCAAAAGTTTGTAAGGGACATGTGCCCCTTACATTTATTTGAAGTTCTCAGGCAAACCCCTTCAGTAGTTTCCTGAAAGTTAAGGACACCAATACTTTGCTTTACAAGCAGTACTTTTCCCACATTAAAAAGCACACCTCTCTGGTGAGAACTCATGCCTTCACAGCAGCAGGCATGACTGCCAGTTTGGTAGCTAGCACACTGGCAGCTGCTGGTTTAGAGGAATATTCTTTCAGTGATAATGTGTTCAAATATTGCTGAGATTTAAGCCAACACCTCAGAAATTGCAACCTGACCTGTAACTGCAACTTCGTTTGCTGTTACTGCAGCCACCTGAAGGAACATGAATTGGTTGCAAGCTGCAATCTAGTGTCTCTTCATTGACAGGACTCCAGACTGTACTGCTGTCAAAACTCATGTGGCTGACACCCATCCTACAAGTCTTTAGGACATGCCTCAAAATGCTGGTGGCCATCTTTCAGTGAGTTAGGAGGGCCAGGGACCATCCTCTAGCTCTGACACCTGGTGACTTGGCTGCATCCCTAATATATAGCACTCAATTTAGGGTCCCCAAATATGTGCAGTATATATCTGTGCACCTAATGGAAAAAGTTATAACAAAATTACCACACTGAGCTGGCTCTCTCTGCTGTACTGAATTCACTACTCTTCCTGATCTGCCCACACATAGTAGCCATTCCTTTGATGTTTCTCAGCATTCAAAAGCCCAATCAGCTACTTCTCTGACCAGAACAGCAGACAGATGGGCTTTGCAAATCCCTCTGGGACAAAGATTCTGTGTGGAATAAAAAAATTCAGGTATTTACTGCAAAACTCAGATATTCAGATTTGTGAAGAGGGCAAAACCAAAGCATCTCAGAAGGACCAAAAGGGGTCCATCACAACAGACAGAATAGTCCATCCTTACGAAAGGGAATTCTTCTCCATCCAGAACCCAACACTCCTCTCTGCTATCATGCTGCTATCAGTAAATGCTAACAGGGTGACCTATTCCTCCTAGTGATAATCAACAAAGAAGACCACTCTAAGTGTGATATCAAGTTACTTCATTTGTTCAAGTGGAAGAAATTTTGTCTGGTGTAGTGAGAGATCAAAGGGCTGTTACATTAGGTTTCTCTTCTCTTTTATCTTCAATTTTCTTTTTTTTTTTTTAAATTTCCTTTAAAATGAAAACCCCAGACTTTCTTCATACATAAAAGAATTGTAATCCAATACCGTATTCAGATACTCAGAATTTAGGAAATTCCAGAACAAAAGGCTTTTCTATCCTGTTAGTATTCATATGAAATATGTGAGTTTATAAAATATAAATATAGAAAACACTATATAGTTTGCATTGATGCAAACAACGATCAGATTTTTTTTCCAAAAGTCTTAATCACAATGTGCATTATTTTCTGTTTCCTAACATGTAATCTTTTATTACTGTGTCTGCTTTACAAAATTTTCTTAAACCATTTTTTTTAATTATTAACTCTATTATTTGCCTAAAATAATTTTCCAATTGTTGAAAAAATCCTCAGTTTGATTGTTCCTTCTTTCTAGAATTGCCACTCATGGATAATGAACCTAATAACTTAAGCACTTTCTTACTTTATTTGGCAATTTCTTCATGTAAGTGTCATGAATTTTAACCAAATAAATTAAGATTTCCTACAAACATACCAGAAGAAAATTGTATAATACAAAGCAATACCAGACTAAAAAGCCAATCAATCATTTCTAATAATTTTTTAGTGTTGGGAAAGAAAAAAACCAAACCCCAAATCAGCACATGATGTTTTCAAGCAGAGCAGCTTTCAGTGAGTTTTTATCAACAGCAGCTGTCACAGATGGGTTATGTTAGTTAAGAAGATTCCAAAACAGGAAAAAAAAAGCCCATGCTTATATAAATGAGAAGAATATCAGCTTGATTATAATACTCTTTCACCAAGAGAATATACAATGTTGGGCTCATCTGTGTTTGCTTATACATGAGTAAAGAAGTGTAGACCATAAAAGTATGGTCTTCTGAGCACTTTTTCCCATCTAAAAAACTCGCATCGATTCACATGCTCAGTGATTAAACAGAACACCATATATCATTCTGCATACCTTGAGGACTTTGTAGGGGTCTGGATGAGTGAAGTGCTAAGAAGATCTTGAAGCAAAGCACTGAATTCTTTAGTTAAAGGATAACACATTATTGCCAGATTAATTTCTGAACACTATAGATATTTTTACTTTAATGGATTACAAATTGATGTAGTTACTAATTTTTACAGGAATTTTTACAGAACTTCAATTTAACAAAACTCTTTTCCATAGAATTAGAATAGACAGTTACAAAATGAAAGGTATTAATAATCTGAAAATTAACAGAACTTTGTCTGACGTCATCTCACATTTTCTGGTTTTAGTAATGTCAATAGAATTAAGTGGAGTGTGCTCTCATTCTTGTAATCTGTGTTATAACACAGCTCTTTGTGAAGTGAAAATGATGATGGTTATATTTGTCAAATTCACTGCATAGTCACATGGAAGAAAAAATTACCATCAGTACACTGATTTAAGAAATATTTCTCTAGCCAAATCTATCAGCATAATCTAATAATAAACTATCTGGTTTAGTCTTTGCTATCAAGATTATGTTCTTTATTCTGTCTAAGTAGTGTAAAGCATATAGATGAAAAATGCAATCATATTCTTGATCTTATGTACTGAGCACTCATACAATCATAGAATTGTTTGGGTTGGGAGGAACCTCAAAAATAATCTAGTTCTAAACGCCATGGCAGACGGGCAGGGACACCTTCCACTAGACCAGGTTGCTCAAAGCCTCATCCAGCCTGGCCATGAACACTTCCAGGGATGGGGCATCCACAGTTTCTCTCAGCAACGTTTCACTGTCTCATCACTGTTATTTTAAGAAACATAACTCCTTTAGGTTCCAAAATTTGTACTCTTGGTAGTCCAGCAGTGCACCTTCAGCAGGACAGTATCCGAACACTCTCTTTTAGATGTATCCCTCATAGTCATGTAGGCTGATGTTATCCACACCTTCCCAAGGAGGCTAACTTTCTCAATTGATTCTATAGAGAATGCAGAGTGTTATGAATTCCATTTCCTAAAACTGGCACCTGCAAGTCAGATGTAGTTAAGCCACATCAACATGCTCTTCTCAGAACGTGCCCAAACAAGAGAACATCATTACAGTCTACTGGAGTTCGAACTGCACAGATGTGGAGGATCAACTGGAGAAAAACTCATCTCTGCATGCCCTTATACTGCTTTCCAAACTATTTTCTTCCCTGTACACCTGGCATTTCGATATCCTGAATTTATTAGAAAGGTCTCTTTAAATACCTGCCTGACAGAACCACTGGCTTGCTTTTGGCAAGGAGGTGTTGGAGGAATCTTAGGAGAGCAGTTGTTCACTGTAATATGTAGAATAGAATGTTCTCCATTCTATTTCAACTACATTCAAAAAATCCCTGTAACTTTGAACTACAATCCTTAGGAGAACATATTTCCCTAAAATGTGTCTCTTGGCTCTTTCAGGGCAACAAACTTGATAAGTTTTCCTGTTGCTGGCATCCTCCTTATTCAAATGGTCTAAGCAATTTAATTAATTCAGTTAAATTAATAAAGTTAAAATCATTCTGCAATTAGCTTGAAGTTTGCTGCCTGCATTTCAGATCAGTCAGTTCCTGTGTTCCTAAAAATGTGTCTGTTATTCCTAACAGCATTGATCTAATAAACACCTACAGTCTGCCTAAAATCCTTCCTCCATATTATTGAAAATCACAGACTAAGGAATCTGTTGGACATCTATTCTAAGCTTGTCTGTAAGTGGTTTTGGATATCTGCTAAATATACAGTTTTCTAAACTTTTTTAAAGATAAGACGTGGGCAATTCTGTGTGGGAACTATCATATAACACATTGTAAAACTTTTAAAAGTTTAAAATGTTTCACTGTATCAAGATGCCAGAATGATAATAAAGGAATGTGTTAGTTTGTTTTTAATAAAGACAAAAGGAAAGGTCAATAATAAAGACAAAAGTAATGAAGAGTAAAGCTGCTTAAGGATTAAAAGGGGCAACAATATAAATAATTATAAATAAATTATAAATAATTATAAATAAAATGATAATGCTATTTAACTGTAATTACATTCTCAGTCAGATTTTGTATATATTGCTCTTTATGTGCACAACAGCAACATATTTAATACTAAAAGCAATGTTATTTTGATAAAAACTATTTTGCAAATTTATAAGAATCATTTAACATTTAGAGATAATAAAAAAGATAAATAACAACATAATCTGTCCTAAATGGCTCATAAAGCCAATATCTAAACAAAACAACTAAATTAATTTCAAACTGATTGTAAATTGAATTTGTTTGAATGTGAGGTCTTCACGTAGCCAATGAACCAGTAAAAGTGAAATGCTATTGAATGTACATCAAGACATCATCAAAAGAACTTGCTACCACTCAAAGGGGAAGACACTACCAATGAATTCTCATTAGGTGAGAATGATGTAAATGGCAACAAATCCAAATAGAAATGTTATTTATTATTCTTAATCACTGTTAATCCAACACAGAGTAAAAATTCAAGATTGCTACTTCTTAAAAAACATTCACAATGAAATAATAAGGTAACCCATCCTTTGCCTACCAATTTCTTTCTCTTTTTCCTTCATTCTTGTTTGTACTGCTGGAGGATCTTAGCCTAGCTTTTAGTGAGCTACTTAGCCCTGACCACCATACTCTTTTTTCTTATTTTCCTTAAGCTGTAATTTAAAAAGGTATAGCAGCTACATTTCCAATCATATATCTGTAGAGGACAAGCTAAGAAGAGCACATGAGAGAGGACCAGCCTTCTCGTTCTCACTTCCATCAAGTAAATGCCATTGTTTCGCAGACCGGAGGAGGAAATTCAGGTTGTGTATAATACTTTCATCCAATCACCTCTTCAAAAGCATTAACTTAGTCAGCAGAGTTGTAGTTATTCTGCCAAAACACTATATATCTTTGGCATTCCCAAATAATCAGACATAGAATATATTCCTACAGGTATAATTGGATTCTGAAATAAGTACTTATCGTAGTATAAAATACACTTAGGCAGCACTTTCATTACAGCACTTAATCCAGCTGAAATCTGTATGAGTGCCTCAGAATTCCTCCAAAGAATATCATATTTGCAAAATAGATTTGACAGGCGTACAATAGGCCACTAAGTATTTAACAGAGATAATACCTCCAAAACATAATTACTTCCCATATGAAACGTATACAAAAAAAAAGTGTAGATACTTCAACATAATACGTCTGAAACCCTACACATTTTATTGAAGTGCCTAAGGGAGACCAATAATTTCACAAAAAATGCTGAAATTTCTTACCACGTGGAGGTGGAATATCTGCACTCTGGACATGGCTTCCAAAATACCATTTTTTTTAACGTGATTGTAAGACTTTTAAGAAACAGATTGGTAGGAGAAGTATTTTAGTGGGGTTTTAAAATGAACTCCTAAGATTTATGAAAATTATTCTAATGATTTATTTTCAAAACCACTACACTTCATTACAAGACATAACAGAAACATTCTGAATAGGTTTACAATTGCCAAATTGGTTTACTAATTAAGACAAATCCGGAGCTTTTGGAACTTTTACTGTCTTTCTCTGATTTCAAAATTTTGCAAAGCTATACTTCAGTAAACACTTATTTTCATTTAATTACTTCAGATGATGTTTCTGTCTTTGTTGAAGAGATTGCAAACTACAGAAAGCATATTTGGGTAAAAAAAGTTCATAAAAGACAGTCATAAGATAAGATCTTTCATTAAGTGTATATATTTAAATTCCCTTATGTTCAAAAAGAAACATTTAATAATATATGAAACAGATGTTTTCAGCATGGAAAACTGTGGAGATTTTATGCAATTATCAAAATTACATGGGAGAGTGTCCTTTTTCTGTTTATACAACATCAAAATGCTTCAGTGCTAGTGTCTGATCTGCATAACCACTTATAGCTGTTCCTTAACTATGCAGTTTGTAAATCTGTTGGCTCTTGTTGCCTAATAACAGCTGCCAGATGATCAGAATGCAGTAATTTGCATTATTGTTACATATTTTTTCTTTAATAGCCATCAGCTGAAGAGGCAGATCTCTATTCAGCGTGATGCCTCCTGGCCTGCAGTAAAGCTACAGTTTCTCTCCACCTCCTCTCTCTTCAATTCAGGCAACTACGCCCAACACAACCCAACCCAAGCCAGTGCAACCCAATCCAATCTCATCCAATCCAACCTAATCTAATCCAACCCAATTGAATCCATTCCATGGTAAATTATTTACAAAAAAGAGAAAGAAAATCTCTTTCTCTGCAGACCTAATGGTGGCAAGTGGAGTCAATGGAAGTTTTGCCAATGACCTCAGTAGGAGTAACACTGTCTAAACTTCCTTTCTTCTAGCAGACCAATAAATTTCTTATTTGCACAGCCACAGACACATATTTGGACCACATATTTTTGCCTACAGTTAGACTAAGTTAAGACTGGGAAATGTTACATAGCCATAAATTTGAAAGCATTTAATAGGGATTTTAGGCATATAGTCTTCTGCAAATCAACAGAAATTATGCAGCTGAAACCTGAGGTTTGCTCTGAAAGTGCTATTGAGGTACCATTTTCTTGTACATGGTGTGACTGTTAGTAGACATATGGGGTTTTATATCAGAATAATGAATGAAAACTAGACATTGTTTATTTGTAATATATTCCATTGAACATGAAGGACCACCGCCTCCCTAAGATCTTGCTTTATGGTGAACTTGCCACCGGCTACCACAAGAGAGGAGCCCCAAAGAGGAGATACAAGGACTCCCTGAAACAACATGTCAACCTGGGCCATATTGATCATCATAACTGGTCTACTTTGGCCTCCAATTGGGAGGCCTGGAGACACACCATCTATAACGCTGCTGATGCTTTTGAGAACACACGCAGGATCACTCTTGAGGGGAAAAGACAACGCAGAAAGAATCGTGCCTTGCAGAATATACCACCTAAGGAGTCTTTCTGCTGTGCCTTTTGCAACCAGACATGCCTGTCTCATATTGGCCTTTTTAGCCACCAACACGCTTGCAACAAATGTGGGTAGAGTCCTTCTTAAATCTTTGTTCACCAAGCCTAGCCATGAATGATTCTATTGAACACCTGAAGTAATGAAATGGAATTTTTGGATGGATAGCATGTCCAGGGAAGTAAAAAAATATCTATCATTAAGAGTGACTGAGGCAGAAGTTCGATGTGTTTCTGGTTTTATTGTCTCTTACTGAGAAAATTTTGTTTCAGTAATAATTTCAGCTTTGGAGGAGGAAGAGCAAATATCCATGTTATGAGTATAATTAGAATATAGACCAATTTAGGCAAAGCTTCTTTCCAAACATCAGTCTACTCAGTATGGATTGAAAAGAGCATCACAGACTGAGATTCCAGATGGATGCAGTCTATTCTGACTGAAGAAATAGAAAAAGGCAACTGTGATGGACTTCTGGGATGATCACATCTGCCCATTAGGGGTTGGACATCTATCTCTCTTTACACAGAGCTACCGAGCAGACATCATTCACATTAAACCTCTCAGTCCATTACCAACAGTTGACCTTGTGACCTTACATTAAATGCTTCACATCCCATTACTTTCCTCCCAAGTCATCTATTTTCCCAATTTTTTACAATAATGCACTTCAGCTTTGTCACACATTTCTGGCTCCAATTCTGGAAAATGTTTCCACTCAAGAAAACACTCCACTGTGTGCTTTACTTTGCTTATCTCCTGAAATCAAAATGAAGCATGCTGTTACCATTTGCTCTCCACAGAGATAGACTGAAAACATGCTTATGGGCTTTTCTACCCTGGGCTCTGAATGATGGAAGTTATTTTTTCCAGTCTGTTTCAGACAGAAGGACTAATGTAATCATAAATGCATTGAAATTAAATCCTAATAAAGGGTCTTCAGAAGAATATTCTTGTTCCCACTTAAAAAAAAAAGGTTTATTACACTTGTAAAAGATATTTGAAGCATTCCAGCTTTCTAAAGCATTGCAGTATATTTCTGCAATAGTTTGCTACCCATTACTGAATTGATTTAATTATACTTTCTCTGTAGTAGAATTACAGTTACAGATGTTTTTTTGCTACTGATTGGAACATCAGTAATAATTTAATTAGATATTATGACAGTTTCCATGGCTTATATGTTAACACAGTTAAAGTCTCTCTGTAAACTAATTTTGAGAACAAATGTTTCTGTTCAAAATCTTTTACAGTGGAAATGTTTCAAAGGTAGAAAAAGTTAATTACAAGGCTTTCCCCCTCCTCTTCTAAATCCTCTGAAGGAGCAGGAACATTTTCCATGGAAATATGGTCAGTCACTGAAATGTCAAAGAGGTTCTAACTGACTAGTATACAGAAAGCATATGAAATTTAAACTACCTCACAATCTAAGTTAAATCGTACTATTTATTTATATAACTATAGTGACCCTCAGTGTGCAGAAGATATGCTTTTTACTGTGTGATTTTCATGTATGCAAGAACATTGAATGGCTGTATTATATTTAATTAAAAGCAATAGTGGGCCTACCCAGATGTTAAAAGGGCTTGATCTGAACAGTGTGTTGACATCAGATGAATAGGAGAGGCCACCTGCTAGCTCCACTTTTGGCTTTGTGGATGATTTGCATTCCTGTGGCCTGTTGCTCTGCATGATTGCTCTCAGCACTTCACAGCCCCATGAACTGTTTAATATCATGGATACCTTCCAGCCATGCAGGCTATCTCCTTTTGTAACATCAGTGCAAAAGAAAGAGTGACCACTTGCATGAGTCTGATGGGTAGAGTATGATGTTTTCACTTAGCATATACCACATCAAAGAAGAGGAAATGCTTTTCTATAAACCAGATTAAGATAAAAATTAATCCATTCTTGCCTAAGAGTGTTAACAGACCTTTTTTTCTCTTTCTGAAAGATGCTCATCATTTTAATGTGAGTATAGTACAGTTCAGACTGTATCCTTGGTTTTTCACTTGAGCACAGAACGTTTCTAGTTTAAATATGTAAAATTTAAACAACTTACAAAATATATGTACTGTTTGAACTCTGAGAAGGCCTTCAGTAGTATTATTGTATTAATGAATACAAAGGCAACTATTAGACTTCATGTGCTTTATCACTATTAGATAGTGCCAGTGCAGTCCTGATCCCTTTCACCTTTCTGAAAAACTACAAATATTTTAAAGTGAGAGGCAAGAAAAATGTATACCATTTTCCAGCAGGTAATTCTGAAAGACAAAAAAAAATTCACATCCATGTTTCCATATATTGTCCTCTCCTGAGATTACATTTGCCACATGGAACTCACTGAAAGTTCCCTGTAAGTTCCCAACTTGAAGGTTATTGAAGGAGTGGAAGGATGCTCTTATCTAAAACTAGCCATAGTTATTTTACAGATTCCCTTGTATTTGTGATCTGTATTTATTTTTGCAGTGGTGAGTTGGCTGCATCCCAACAAACTCTCAGTGACATTTTCTTATAGTTTTATACTTCAGTACTAAATAATAAAATAATAATATACTTGCTTTTCTGTTCGATGTATCCTTTTTATCATGCAGTATAATGATTTAAAGTACAAGACAGAAAAATCAAATATTAATCCAAAACAGATTTATATACAGTATGTGTGATAATTCACTTCTAACATGTCATTACAAGATCTCTAAAATTTTGAAAATTTTAAATCAACTTTTTGCTATAACCTTCCTGACAAATTAGTTACTTAAGAACTGGGATAAGTGAGGTTAAAGAGGAATTTATATAGCTAAATGCATTTTTAGAAGGCTAACTCTAAAGCACTGATTTTTTGACTCCATACTCAACTAAATGCAGTATAGAAAACTCCTACAGATTTAATCTTATGATTTCAAAGTTGCTCACGTATCACAAATTTTACTTCTCAGCATATTCACAGATGACTCCATCTTAATGCTTAGAGAGAGCAGAGATTTAATTTTGAATTCCAGAGTATAAAATGCACCTATCGCTGATGAGAAATGGGGTTACAATTCCATCCTTTGGCTGAAAGAGTCTGAATCTAGCAGTGTTTCTACCTGCCAGGCTTCAGAGGTTTCACAGAACAGGACCTGTCAGTTTCTTCTGATTAATTAGTGTTTTTCAGTGCCCAATTAAACATTTTCTAGTCAGCTACTGTGATTAAGAAAGTCGGTAACTCCACGGCCTGCTGATTGATATTGCTCCTGGAAAAATTATAATGATGGCTAGGGAACTTCTGCAGTCAAATAAAAGTGCTCAACTATGACAGGCAGGATGTGGACCACTACCAGTCGACTAAATAGAAGGTATTTGGCTGTTCTTGTTTTTTTGAAAGAAAAAAATTTTCCTTCAGTTTCCAAACTATGAAACAGCATGAGAGAGAAGTATCTCTTTAATCTGTAATTAGGCATCCAAAACTTTAAAAGCGATGAAGTTGAAGATAATCTCCCATTTATAGCATTTTAATTTGAGATGCTCAGGGGTGTCCAAGACACCTGCGGCAGGTTTGACAGATGTCGCAGGCCTGCAGGGGACTAATTCCCTATGCTGGCAGCCAGGAGACAATGGCATCTTGAATGGCACCAGGCATGTTAAATTTAGGGAACCGAATCCCAATAAGGGTGGTTCAAGGTTGTGTCATAGCAATTATCTAATCAGCACAGTCTAGAGAGTGATTTAATTATCTTTGTATTTGGAGCTGGGAATGGCTTTTCCAGCTCCATTGACTGCATTTGCTATGGTTTTGCTGGCTGCCACTGGAGCTCATGCACCTAGCACACATGGAGACAAGTGCATGTAGACATATAAATTCAGGTCTTAATCACGCACTGAATCTTATAATTAATTGTGATATTTACCATTACTTTCACTATAATCAGTAAAACTATTAGTATTTAGAGAACACATTGCTGCAAATGCCAATGTTGTAAATCACCTAACTCTAACCTGGCCATGGAGGCCAGGTATCATACACTTGGACTTCCATAAAAACTGCAATTATTTACGCATGTCTTCTCCACAGCATGAGGGATGTGAAAAGAGAAGAGAACATATTGATATTATTCCCCCAGTGAGCTAGCTAGCAGCACTGGGTTTAACCAACAGCTAATATAGTTCATGTCCACCATACTTCTGAAAGGGCCTTGCAGTCCTAAAAAAGCTGAAGGACTTGAGACTGGCAGCAAATTAAAGTTTAGTATGTACTGCAATTTGTATCTTTTAGAATCCTACATCACTTCCCCTCCATAACTGCGTGTTAACTGCCATTACATTCAAGTATATGAAGTAATAAATAGGTCCCAAGTGCCAAAGCAATGCTAAAAAATATCTGAGGCATTTCTTTTCCATGTGGGAACCATCTCTAGTGAACTATACTCCTGTAAAAGGAAAGTTATTACTGCTGTTCTGCAAGTGCTTTCCTTCATTAGAAAGCTGCTATGGAAAATAACAAAGAGTTTACTCTTTTGTTGAGTGCTCTGTAAATGCTGTATGCCTTCTCCAGATACAGCTTTGCAGATGGAAATATTTGAGGTGAGGCTGAATGCTTTACTGAATTGTGACCTGCTATTCCATGAGTTTTCTTCTCAGCCTAATTCTTTCTGATTTGCACTACTCAGGTGCTGCAAGACAGCTGCTGGATTAGCTGATCTATGCAGATTTAAATTCTCCTGCGTGCATGAATCCCCAAGTCACAGGGATGGAAAAGGACTGAAAAGTTATGTCCTGACTGACTTCTAGCCATAAAAAAGAAGTGGGCTTTCCCTGAAGAGGTGATAGTCCAGAGCATTCCTGCACTCCACTGATTCCTGTATCTTTGGCTCTATGTACAGATTTGTGTAATTTTGAAGCAGAGCTAACTTCTACAACCATCAAAATAGTTTCTGCTGAACCTCAAGAACAGTTGAAGTGACATACAGTCATCTTTGCCACCCATACATGACAGAGGCTTATGTTTAATCAGCACTTAGTAAGGAATTTAAGTAGAGAATAATAAGATTATATAAATTTCACTTTTAAAAGAAACTAGATTATCATCCCTTTGACCATATCATGGAGACAGCTTTATGATAATATCTCCAAATATGTTCAAACACAATAAGGAATTGATAGCGGATGTTTCTGTTGTTATAGCAAATGGAGTGGTAAGGTATGATGATAACTGCTGCAATGCATTGCTATTGTATATATAATGATGGAGTTGCCGGGCACCACACTCTTTAGGGCTTATCTTCGTCTATTTTTAAGCAAACTGTTAACTGAGTGCAAATGTGTCTGATTCTGTGATGTAGAGAACTGTTCTTTGTTGACAGTCCTTAGCCTCCTAACTGCTCTTTTGGTATTGGCCAGCTGTGGCCTTGACTGATGAAATATGTTAAAATATGAACTATGCTTTCTTCAAAGTATGTATTTTGCCTTCAATATGGTGAAGCAATCAAACTTAAACTTAGCTTACAGGAAGAGAACAATTTTGCTGTAATAAGTACTGGGAGGCCTCTGTTCAAGGAAAGAGAGGATGGTGAGGAATGTTAAAAGCAGACACCGCTATCACTCCCTTTGTGTACTGAGTTTACCTTCACCTATAGTTGGTTCAACTACTCCCTCTCTAACCCTGAAAAAAGCCTTTCAGGAGTATAGTGGCATAATTTAAGGAAGGTATAGCACTGAGGGAGGATAGGAAAGGGACTATCCCCATCTTCTCTTCACGGTATTTTTACAGAAAATGTATAGGCAACCCTCTGGATTCCATGAAAAAAAACCAAAAAAAGGTCTCCCCCTGCTACCTTAGTAGGGGATCAAACCCAGTTTCATTGATATTCTGACATAAGATGCAGATCATGAATGGATTCATTTTGACAAAAAGCCTCTTCATATCTTTTTGCAATTTAAAATCTTAAAATTTCAGGACCTTCTGGCTTACAAAATAAAGAGCTGGCCCCAGCCTTGACAACACTCCCTCACTCCCTGAACCCACACCTAGGCGGAAACTGAAACCCCAGTGAAGTCTGTCTTCTGTTCATCTGGAATGAGGCCACTGGGTCATTGATTTCAACAGAGCTACTTGAAAGTGCTCTAGAGGTGCTTGTTCCATGCAAAGGGGACAATTGCAACTTGTTACTTGTATTTTTTCTTTAGTGTGTTCTCTGAAGTATCTCACAACATTTCTTCTTTGTCCTTGAAAAATAAATGCAATGATCATGTTTGTGCTTCATGTTCACTCCAGTGGTGTTCTTGCTTCTGAGCTCTTCTGAAATGATAATCACCTATTTCCCACTCTCTGACATGCTCTCTTCTCTTCATTTCATGTCAATAGGAGAGAGTAAAATTTTCTGTGACTCTCTTGAGAAATAGTTGGTTTCCTTATTCTCTGACTTATACTTCTTACCTGTTGAAGTCAGAATTCTGACTTAATCATTTTATCAGCTATTCCTTCTGCTGTCTTCCTTCAATAGAAAAAGTTGAAGGCCTCCTGCTCCCACATCTTCCTTACTAGTGCTTTGCAGACATACACTGGTGTTGGCAGAGTGCAACCCTCAACAGCAGGAAATTGATAGTTATGGGAAGTTAGGTGCAGTTAACAACCTGAGCAGTGAAAGACAGGTGTTCTAAAAACAACTAGTAAATTATGCTTTTGAATCAAAACACCACCAGATATTTGCCTTTTTATTTGCAGAGATCACATGGGTTGCTAAACTTCAAGTTGTATATGTCTCTCTTTACACAACACACATTTATATGCATTTAGGAGGCTCCATCATGCACCTGGTAAGATGGTATCAACAGTAAAGCTAGGAAAGAGTAGCATTTCATACTTTTTTCTGGATTTTCTGTAATTCTAGTTATGTCAGTTCAAGACGTAACTTAGGTAACTCACTTGAAACAATGATAACAGGTTTGCTTCTGCTGTTGTTGGTGAGAATCAGTAGGAAATACAATAATTCCACAGAGGGTATAGCTTGAGTAGGCCATACAAAAATTTCTTTTCCTGTCACCACAGGAAAAGGGCAAAGAAGGAAGGAAAAGAAGTGGTAAGAAATGGAGCATGCTATTCCTTTTCCTTCCAGTATGAGCTCTGGAAAAATAAGACTGCTCTCAAAACTGCGCTCTCAATCTACAGAAGAGAATCTGAAGTACAAAAATGAGGATCATTGTCCCTTTTTCAGCCTCCTGTAATTTTTCACTGAAACAAACATAGGAGAACACCCACCAAAAAAAGAAACTTGCACTGAGTTTAAAAAAATGAATTTAAAATTCTATTGTCAGAAAGAAATGTTATTCCTAAACCACTTTATTTTGCTTAACTACCCAGAAGAAATATGTTTCATTTTTTTCCCCCTGCTACTTATATGCACATTAGCAGGTATCCTGAATCTGGAGTATCTCTTCTTGAAGCATGACTGTAGTTATCTACAGTCCTGAAGCACTGCACTCTTCAGGGTTAATAAGGCAGAGCAAAGGTCAATGGAAGCTCAGCTCACCACTTTTTACAGTCCACCTTTTTCTTCAGCACATAGTCTGGGGAAGTCCAAACTGTGGTGTTTCAGTCTCATGAATGTCTTTTGGTTTTCATTTCAGCTTGTATTTAAAGCTGGATAACTGTTTTAAAGGGCACTTGAATTCAGTGTTCTTTGTAGCACATTGATCTGCATCTGTTTAAGAGGTGTTCCATGTGCTTTTGGCAGATGATATTTCCAGCCATTCTGAAACGTTTAAAAAGGCCAGTTTTCTGAACTGCCTGCTGATGTATTATATGCTGTAATTCAAATTTGGGCTTTTGGAGTTATGGATAAATTCAATATTTTAGATGTACTTTGTTGTGAAAATAACAATAAAAAGAAAATACCCCTTCAAAATACAAATAGAGGAAAAAGGTAAAAATATAGGTTTAATATTTTTATGGTTTATCTTTTAAAATTCTTGTGTCTTTTTGACACTACTGGGAGCCAACAAAATCAGTTCTCACTGTAGCAATATGGAAGTCATCAGGCCCAAAATCTATAATTCCAAAAGAACGAATCATTAATTCTGGGCAAATAAAAACACTGCGGATGATTCTCAGAATGTGACGACCAAAACTTTATGATATGATATTATAGATTTCGACACTCCCCACTGCCACATGGAAAATACAAAATAAAAAAGACTGACCAAACAGAAAAGTTGTTTCGCCTTGCTGCATTATGCAAAATCCATAGCTGAATAAGTAAGATGGTGTGATATATATGGATGCCCTTCCTTTCCTTTCTGGTTTGTTCTTTAGAAAATCAAAACAGAAGCTGTTGTGACAGAACATGAGACAGAGCTTAAAATTCAGAGGGCCTGGAGTTGTTTATTTTTATATTAGCCTTAAACCACGTGTTAGACAACCAAAGTAGATGCACAGCCATTCTAGAAAGGCACAAGTCACAGTCCCACATATCAGCCCATTCCATTCAATGCATGCATCCTCTTTAATTTCATATTTATTAGCCTCACACAAATGTCTTATTAACTACAGTGCTTAAAGATACCAGGCATCCATGTCTGTGAACCTGAATCACCTCCCAACTAATTATGATGAAACCATCATCTTTTAACTCATATGTTTATAAAATCCAATGCTTCCTATGCATAAATTGCTACATTTATATAGATTTCTAAATTTACATTAAACAAGGTAGCTAATGCTTTTCTACCGTAACATAACCTTGTTATTTAGAATAAAATCGTAATAATCTGTTCAGACACTAGAGGTGTTGAGAGATCAATGGACTTGAGGCTTTTAAATTTCAATAGCTTCCATATAAGGCTGGTATATAGGATATATGCACTCAAGCATTGTTATTTTGGGTAATCAGATCTGCTGACACAATAAAATGCCTTTCTTTTTGCCTTGCACAGCTCCTTTTTTAAAATACTGTGTGTCTTAAGTTAAGAGTGCTCAGCACCTCACAAAACAGAGTCCTTAAGTCACACAGTCATAAAGTTGCATTTCATTATGCTAACATTGCACATATACTTTTCAGACTTGCTATCAACTTATTACTGTACACACGTTTCGGTGGCTTGCTATTTTCAGGCTTGTCGCTTTTGCTTTACAGTAAGAGGCCAGTTTACAATACTGCACAACTGGCTGCACCTTGGTAAAAAATATATTGCAGACATGTGCTAAGCAAGCATCCCTGGTATCACTTTCCTGTTGTACTCTGTTTCTGATCTGCCACACCAGGGTTATCATAGCCTGAGCCTTTCTGGAGCTAAGCCTGCCAAATTTGCTGAGCTCTGTCAAACTTGTGTGGCAAGTCTCTGAAGGATTCATCCAACATGAGGGAGGTTTCATCCATATGGAGGTTTTCCCCTAAACAAATAGGTCAAATTGAAAGCAGTTGTAATTTAGAGCATAACTCATACATCAAATAACAGAACCACAGTTTGCCTGTAATTTTTCATGAAGAAAATATGCATACTCGGTATTTTGCTGAGAAATACTTAAATAGATTTTAAATATAAAAGACAATAGTTGCTTTAAAGGAAGACTGGTGCTTCATTTGAGAAAATATACTTTATCATTAAGATAAGTATCCAAACTAGTATGGGTCTGCAAAATTCCAGAATGATTTAAAATAAATTTCAGTTGGAGAGCAAGGTCCATTTCAGACTGGTTTCCACACTCTGTAACTTGCAGATCAGGTTTTTAAAAGTTTCTATCTAAGTGGGAAGTGCCCTTTATCTCCTTTCACAGCAGGTGAGTCTGTCAAAGGTGAGGAATGATGCCAAGAAGACTTCTTCCAGTCCACTTTATCTTTCAGTCTTGTTTTGCTTTATTAAATTTTTTTAGCAGTTCATCAGTTTAGTCACCAAACTTTATTCTTTATTATTGGACTAATTTTAAAATGATACTATTTTGACTGTGGGAATAATGAGAAAAAGTCATTGGGGATCAGCTGTGGATATATTGCCCCTCCTTTACTCATACTCTCATGGGCCAGATTAGTCATGTGTTGGTTTAAAACATCCCTACAGGCAATGTCTTAGTGCTTAAGGTTCAGAAATATGAATAATAAAACTAGACCATAAGCTATTTAGCTTGCTAGAAATTAAATTTAACAGCTTTAGCTCATGAATCCAGCTGTAAAACTACATACAGGGCATTAAATTAACAGGAACACATGGAAATCTACAGGATCATATTCCAGAGGAAGCAAATTTTGTGTTTGTTTTACCAGATAATCTGGTAAAACTAGACAAAACATATTTCTTCTTTTTTTTTTTTTTTCTAACATTAAACTTCTTATTCTATTAACTGGCTGAAGAAACTGGCTGCTGCAGAACAATATTAATTACTCTGACTTGTTGTCCTCTCATAAAAACACTGTATCTGTCAACTAGTCAACTTCCTTATCCCCAGAGCAAGAAATTGATGGACTAGGAAGGCTTAATGTGCCCAAGGGATTATCTATTTTTTTCTGAATATATTGATGAATGCTACTAAAAATATTGCATCTGATCAAAAACTTCTTGTGCCTATCCATCACAGTCACAGAATTGCTTCTAGTGTTAGTTTTTGAGAATATACTCATATAAACAAAAATTAGTGACTAAAATCTTGCATCTCAAGAACAAACTCCACTCCAAAGGGAGTTTATACTTTCCAGAGACATTATTATTGTTATCAGTTCTATAGAGGAAGTAAACACTGCAGGAAGAGGCAGCAGTATAAAATCCCAGGGACGGAGTTTCACATATAACACTGTAAGATATATTTGAGCCTTGTGTGGCAGAAGTTTCATGTAGGAAACTTCTGTGTTAAATGCTATGACTGCTCTTGAGACAGTGATAAGTAAGGAAGTAGGGGTGACAGTACAGTGGACTTCACAGAAAGGTGAGCTTTGCATCTATTATGAATATATCAGTAAAGACATATTAGGGTAGGGCAAGAGGAGAGCAAAAATGAACATCGTGCAACTTGTCTTCCTCCAGACCCCAGATGTAACACCTGTACAAAAGACTGTCATTACACAGGATTTCAGGATTTCTTATTGTATGAGGGGGGGGAAAGTACTTTTTCTCCTTTGGGGCAAATCCTAATTCTGCTTCTGAGGCCAAGATGACTTCTGCATTGCAATTGTATTTTGGCATCACAAGGCAGGACACTAGACTTCAAGGGTATGTCTCTGTACAGACCAGCGCACCAGTAATGGCTAGGAATGGGAACCAGGCCAATGACCGGCTGTTAACCAGCTCTCTTCCTTCTGCAGAGTACTGAGTGACACCAGAAATAAGATGTTCTGTTTACTTAGCCTACAGCCCCCCCTAAAAAGATGAATCATTATCAAAGTCTTGGGTCATATCTTGTATGAAGTCAGTTGTCCCTTGTTGCCTGGATATCCTTTATATAATTACTGTTAGGCAGCCTTTTCCGGATAAAGTTGATTTTCTCACAGCTACATATCCATCAACTTTATTGTCTTCTGACATCATCCCTCACTGCTGTTGCTAGGTGACGTTACCTACTGTGAAATCAAAACTGAGTATGTGTTGTTCATGTTATTATGGCTGCTGTCTTTTCAGCTATTGTATACGATCTTATCTTTTGTAGTGGTAGAGATGGAAGAGATTCATTATGGCATTATAAAAGGGAGAAACTAAGCCTCTAAAATCATGACCTGGTTCATATCCATATTAAAAACATTGCTTTGTTTACATCAGATATATTAAGACACCTCTTTCTGTTCATATTAAGATACTAAACACCAGCTGTAAGGTCTATCTAGTAAGTAAACTGTCTCAGGATCTGGAATCCATAGGTTATTATAGAAAATCAGACAATGATGAATAATTTAAATCTGCATGTAAGTAAAACTCTCTAATTCCATGTAGTATCAACTACGTAAATAATTACTATATTTTTAATCTTTCTTTTATAGCTATATTTTCATGCACATAGGCAGTACTATTTCTTAGAATTCTGCTAAACTCTTAGCTTCCAAGATATTTTATGCAAAGAAAATAATCTCTACCTAGTTAAATTGCCTTAATATGCACTGTAACAAGAATATTTTTATGAGTCTGAAATGTTCTACCTGACATGAGATACATCCTTTGTTTTAAGTTATAAGGAAAAAATGTTACATACTCAATTTTAACCTTGGTTGAAAAGTCAAACTTTTCTGATTTGTCATGATGACATGGGTTAGGAATCAAAGGAATCATTTGCTTTCTTAATGGTATGGGAATATAATTTGAATTTTGTTTTTAAAAGCTGAATCACTGTTTGCAGATATTATTCCTAGGAAACATGTTTTCAATTATACCCACTTCACTTTTTCTCTCAGACTAGCTATACTATCTATTTAAGCAAGGTAAATTATTTTTTTTCATAGACATATCTTTCAAATGCTTTTCTCCATTTTTTGTTGGAATTGCTTACATAATATCCAGAACAGGTCACTTATTTTAATTATGCCCAATTAATCCTGAATGTGCATCTCATTGATTATGGACTTCATTCACTCTTACTTTGATTTGTGCTTCGGAAAGCCCAAGTCATTGATGTTGTTCATAGACCTTTAACACCCACTGGCAGTAAAAATTTCACATTCCTTTAATTTCATATTCCTTTAATTCTTTAATTCATTCTTATATTCCATGTCTGTTGTGATTTGATATTCATTCCACATCTATAGTACCAACTGCACAATAATTCATGACAGTACGTTCCAGATAAACCACATTTTGAATATAACACAATAATTACCACCTTACAGACCATTCATGTTTCTACAGAAGGATCCCAAATCTATCCCAGCAGACTACAGGATTAATGAGAATAAAGGTGGTGAATTATTCATCATGCAGTACTCGTTAATTAGCTGATTGTTTCACATTTTCCAGCAGAAAAGACACTTCAACTGTTTTTTTCTTTTCCATACCACTGTTTTCTGGGTGGAGCCCTCATCAGCGTAAAATTTATCCCCTGTGATTAGAATTTTACTTCCAATTTCATAGACCCCTGCCTATTCCCCTGATCTGCTTTGTTCAGATATCTAACCATGACAAACAAAGATTATTTCTTTATTTTCTTAAAATGTTTTTAGCAATGCATTCCCTTCTTCATAATTAATATGCTAATTCCTAAAATCATGTCAAAGATAAAGAGAGAACAGCAAGAGATTCTGCACCCTCCTACCATATTTTCCCAGTTGCTTCTGTCTTAAAGGAACAGGACTGGCTATATTGTACATTTTTTGTGAATAAAAGGCTTTTTAAACTCAGGTTTTTTGTACGACTACCTTTCCTTTCCCCTATTTCTGTTCTCTTCTGTCAATTTGATAAACTGAGATAGGAACCATATTTTATTTTATGTCTTGATGCAGTCAAGCTCAAGGCAAACATGCAGGCATGGTTATATATGTTCATATGGTCATCATTAGCATCTTATATGCATTACCTGAACAATCTCTTGCTGGAAATCATTGTTTTAGTAGAAATAAAATAGTCCACAGGTACAACTGAATTCCTTTAGAACTTGCATTCTCTGAATTAGCATTCTATGAACTTTCTATCCATACTATAAAAACCATACGCATCAGATGTGCAATCTATGAAGCATAGCATCCTGTCCGTGATGGTAGCCAGCACCAGATGTTTTACATAAAGGTGCAAAATCCCCTTACAGTAGGCAGATGTTGGATTATTTCTCTATTAAGGAGGTCTCATCCTAAACCCTAATACTTAGAGATTGTCTGAAGCCCAGAAGCATGAAGTTTTATTTTTATTCCAGAACTCCTCTTTAGTGTCTCACTAATCTTTACTCTTTGAAAGTGTTTGTTGTGGACCAGCGGCAGGAACAGAGTTATGTGGGCTCCAGATGTAGGTTCAGTATTGTTTCCTGTGCTGGATCAACATGTAAGAGCAAAATCTGCTCGGAGCAACTGGAATATTAAACTGCTTAGTTGTTAGCCCCTGGCAAGTATAAAAGAGCAAAACATAGCTAGAAAATCACATTTCTCAACATTTTAGAAATTAAACTGATATTCATTGGGACAACAGAGGGCATGTTCTTGACTCCTGGCTATACTGCTGCTAAACTCCAAATTCTTGCTACAAGACGTGGAGATCCCTGTTCTTTTTGAAACAGTTGGACACACCTCTGTAACAGAAAAGTTTTGGTAAATTAAATATAGTGGTCACTACTTCAGACACGAATGTACCACAGGTAAATAACACTGTGTTTACAATGGGAACATGAGTTCATTGTCTCACAAACATGTGTGATGACAACACTGTGGCAAAGCAACAGGAAATGGATGTTAATGAGGCTGAAGAGCCAAAGTCTCTCTGGGACCAATTGTGAAAGAAAGTTAAAGCTTCCCTTCCTGGTTGTCAAGCATTGGAGCACTCCTACTGCCTCTGGCTACAATGCTGTCTTTCCTGTCTGTACTGGGCCTTCTGGTGTCCCATGGTGACCTGTTCCCCTTCCCTCATGTTCCTCAAATGGCCCACTGAAAAAGGAGTATAAAAACTCAAACTACCTCTTACCTTTGTTAGCTCTCTCCTTGAGCTCAGAATAACAAATCTGATTTATAATAATTGAAGCATTGGGTCAAATTATGTTCCTTAAAATGGTACAAAACACCTCAAAAATTTTAACTGAAGTTCTCTATGTGCAGAAGAGAAATAAAAACTTTTTACAAATAAAAACCCCAAACCCAATAGTCTTAAGTCCAAAAGTCTTCTTACCTGTTGACCTGAAGGAAAACTATAGATCTTTAAGAATCTTTCTGTACTAGGACCAGCAATATGCCAAGGTCAAAGGAAAATCAGAACTGTAACACTTGTGTATTACCATAGAACTTAATAAAATATTCTATACATTATTTTTGATTCCTTATTACTCAAATTCCTGGCTGTACAGTGATCCAGTGTCAACAATTGGTTTGGCATTTAGGATTGTCTCCTAGTAAATGGGAAGTATGGGTTCAATACTCTGAAGGCTTCTCAAACTCAGCCAGCAACTTTGTGGCTATTCGTCAGTGCTTGATGTTTCCTCCTGGTCAAACTTCAGTGGCTACTTGTTCAACATGTGAACATGCTGCCCTGCCTAGAAGACACCGAAGTTTCCCTAATTGCAGTGGAAAAGCAAGTCTGTAGCTAAACTGCTCCAAACTACTCCCTGAAGGTGATGTGGACACCTAGTTCCCTACTCTTAAGGCACAAAAATGCAGCCTAAATCTCTCTAAAGGCTCATAAATGCTGCAATGCCTGATTTAAGTGCCTTAAGTAGGAGGTTTGACTAATGCGGTCCATACTTATTTCAATCCTCTGCAAACTCACGCAGATAGACTCTTGTATCAGTTTGTTGTGGGTTAACCCTGGTATGCAGCTCATCCCCTTGCTCAGCCACTTGCTCACTCCCCCACAGTGGGATGGAGGAGAGAAACAAAAGGGTAAAAGTGAGAAAACTGTGGTTTTGACACTGATCAGCAATAGCTAAAGCATGGGTGTGTTATCAACACCATTTACTTTACAAATCCAAAACAGAGCATCACAAAAGCTACAATGAAAGCAAGTTACTCCAACCCAGCTAAAACCAACACCCTGTTGTACTTGGACCACACTAACACATTTTAAAGCCATTATTTCCAAACAGAAATACGAGAAAATGGTGAATTTTCTTAAGAAAATTGCTAATTTTTGTGTTGATACATAATTGTGGCACTTCGGGACATGTTTTAGTGATGGACTTAGCAGTGCTGGGTTAACGGCTGGACTCAATGATCCTAAAGGTCTTTTCCAACTTAAAAAATGCAATAATTCTATGAGCTGACACATAGACCTTAAAACCCCCAGACCTACCATGTGAAACAAATCCCTTCTCATTCTGGTATACAAACACCTGCTTTGGAGAAGAATTGTGTTTTAATGGGGAAAGAAATAACTAAGGCTAGCATGGAATGGTTGATAATGGCATTCTTGTTATGAAAAAGAAGAACACTGTTCTCTTTCACAGAATATTGCTTAAGCAAACTGTGGGTCCCTCAATGTAACAACAATATGATGTATTCTGCTTCACAATTTGACATTAGCATTTTAATTTAAAGGTATTTCAGTTTTTTTTTCCCCTGATGAAGTTTACAAATAAATTTTTGTCAAAGATGCTGTGGATTCAAGAATGTGCTAATTGTTCCAATTGCGACATCAAGTAGTGCACATTAATTTTTATGTGATTACATCCTGTATTAGTGATGAAGATGCTGAAAGAAGATGTAAAAAACCTGAGAGTTTTTCCAAGCATTTTATTCTATGGTGTTGTTACTACTATTATGCTGAAAGGGGAATCACTGAATGTCAATACCATTCCAGTATTTCCTATGTCAGCCTTTCTTCTAGAGTTATAATATTCATTTGCTTGGTTCAGTCTTTACTGTTGAAGCCAAATCCCACAATTCTTTTCTGAACTTACACATACTACCAAAGAGGATTTTACATCACAGGACTCAGATGAAAACTGCAATCTGACTCTGAAGTTAAATACAAACAGAACTGGAGAAATAAATGATGCACACATTTACTCGGTGATCTCAGATTACTTTGTGTTATGGTGCATGTGATACTTGTTTTTATTCTACATTACACACTATTTCAATTTATTTTTCATTATTTAGTAGTATGCTGTCCAAAAGTTTTTGTTGTGTTGGTAATTTAACAACTGCATTCAGTTACTATGGATATGCATTTTAATTACACATTATTTAGGCAAAATGACATGAATTAAATTGAAAAACATGAGACTGCCATATGAAACTACCTTGAGCAAACTACCTTGGCAAGCTCATCCTTTACGTGCAAACATAAACTTTGCTCTGTCTCTTCAACAATAACTCTGCCTTTTTTACTGTTTATTTGCCAAATTAGGCAAGTTTATACTGCACCAGAAAACTTAATTTTTTTTATCCTAAGTTGAGTAATGTTGGTGACAGAAGAAATAGAAAAATTATAGTGTCAGACAGGCCATTATATTAGAAATTAAGCTGTTACTATTGCTCTGCAACAATTTAATGCCAAGGTCATGGAAGTTGAGTACCCCAAATAATTTTAAAAGGACAGTTACAAGGCAAATGCTTAAAAAAAAAATTCAAACACTTATTTCCATAAAGTAAGTTTTGCACATTAACTTAGAAACTAGAAGAATAAAACAAAAAAGGAACAGATGAATTTAACTTTTGGATTCATATTGTCTACATATATTTGTGCTTTATTCGATAATGCCTAATTGATTTTCACTTGCTGGAAAAGTTTGAAATAGAGAAATTGCATATGGTTCATAGAATATGGTTCATTTGATACTAAAATAGGTATTTAAAATAAATCAGAAGAACTGCTCCCTAAGAGAACAGAAAAGGTGCAGGTCTTCAACTCTTTTTTCCTGTTTGGAAAGCACTATTCCCACAATGCAGTGCAGGTACACTTTCCAGGTGGTTATTTTGCCCCGTTTTGACTAAACTCTGATAAATGCTCTTTACTTGAAAAGAAATGGATATAGCATAAAAGCTGTTCCAGCATCTCTTTATTCAGTAAATATTTCCTAAGGGTAACTCATAGTTTCTCTTTATCCTACAGGATGTGAAGGGGTCACTTCTTGGAAAAGCAAGAAAACTAGCCTCACTGACAATCAATACTATTTTGTTCGCTCTTAACAACATAAAGGGAAGAAGGAAATCAGAGGTTACTGCATATTGCACCTTATAATCCATATAAGAAATCACATCAGTATTTATTGGCAGAGAAGACTGGGTGGAGATGGAGATACTAACTGCATTTATGTGGAAAAAAGAGATGGAAATGAAGTCTGTGTAACAGTAGGCAAAATACTTGCTCTGAAAAGGAAATATTTTCTTAAATATTATAATAGCACCTTGAAAATCCATTCAGGAATTGGCTCATAGTTTCTCCTGATACTGCTGAGTGGTAGGTCAGGTCACTGAGACAAAGAAATTACAGTCTAAATGATGGAGTCAGACAAAGGACACATTTGGTTCATCAGCATTTCTGTCAGTTATGGAAACAACTCAAATGGAAAATGTTATCCATAAATAAGGACTTTCTGCTGCAATTCTCTGCTGTCTTTGATATGCCTCATAACAGTTATATGGAGCTATGTAGTGCTGGTACTTTGGAGACCACCCAAAGACCCAAAGGGCTGCCGAGTACCATTCTTACCAGTGTAAAAGTCATTGCCCCTTATGAATGTAAAATAGCATAGCAAATGATATGCCTCTTTCTTTTATGACTCTGTGTACGTACGTATAACTGTCGTGATTATGAAACCAGGTCCACACTCACAGGATTTCCTTCTTTTCCTATTGAATGCTGCCTAGTGGCATGAGAATAAAATGTTTCCATTTTTTTTGTTTATTTGTTTTACGTTGTGATGTAGTTGGCAAAAAAACCTGCCATCTGACTTAATAAGTGAAAGAACAGAAAAGAACATAGAATAGGATTCAACATCTGGCAAGATGTAACTTGGACTTTCTTCTTGATTGTGTCTGTTTCGAATGCCAGGTGTCTATCACCTGGGATATAGTCTTACTTTGGCAAAGTAAATCTATTACTAACTCTCTGAAGAATGCCGTCCCTGAATGATGCCACAGCTAATGGAACACTGATTTACTGCCACAACTGTAAAGGATATTTTTTAACATTGTGTTACACTTCCCATCAATTTAGATCAACCAGACCTACCATATGTGAGAAGTTATCTGCATTTTTCTCCAATAAAACTGAAATGATGAAAGCTTTGCTTTCCCTGAGGTATGATCCAGTATTGGTAGCCCCATTGTTTTTTCTTTAGCCCTCATCTTCTTTGTCAGGGCTGGAGCATATTATTCCTTCAATGCTTGCCAGAATTCTATGGCTTATTTGTTGTTTGAGACTCACCATATGTGTCTTTGATCCCTGCCTAGTAGGCACCTTGGCTACTTGCCAGTTTGGCACTTATGATTATCAGCAGTATGAATAGCTCCCTTGCTTCTGATTCTGTCCTTCTTGCTGTCATCAAATCACTCTTTAAACAACTTTCTTATTTTCTTTTAGATGCTTATAAACGATCAACCTATTTTTACCATGCCTTTCTTGGCCAAGGTTTTGTGTCACACTGCAGGAAATCCAACAGCTTTATGTTTCCACTCCTAATGATCTGACTGCCAACTACCAGTGTAAACTGTATGGGAACAATAAGGAGTACAGAAACATCTCTCGTCGTAGTATTTGTAGTTATTCTGTATATTACACAAATTTGCCTGTTCTTCCCATCTGGTTGGCTTGGTGGCATGACTTTTATGAGAGATTATTTATTTTAGTGAAAAGCATTCCTTTTAATAAACGTTTTAAGACCTTTGACCAGAACACAGTGTGAGCCAATGACAATGATAAATTCAGAAGAATATCAGAATGATAAATAGTTTTAAGAGACAGATGGAGAGCCAAAAGCCAAAATGTGCAATTTCTACTCACTATCCTGATATACCACTAAACACATCTGAGTTCTTCCACATGTTCTAGTAAACTGAAGTTGTTCCAAAATGCCATTGTTAAACTAAAGATATGCAGAATCAAAATAAGGAACAGCATAGGGCATGTCCAGACTACGAGAGGCCCATGTGCTGCCACATGCCATGATCTGTCAGAAATGTCCATTATTCTTTACATGATTTTGCAAACCCTTCAATTAATAAATATATTGCTATTATCACTGAAAGTAGACAAGGTTAAACATCATATTGTACTGCATTTGCCTCCATGTTAACTCACAAAGTGGGATGGAGTAAATTTTGTAGCCCCTGCAAGCAAAAACAGTATCAGGATGACTGCACATGCCTAACATACAATCTTCTTGGAGATACTTTCACACCCTACTGACCTATGTGACTTGTGTTTAACAATAACAATTCCTTTTAACTCTAAAGCTTTTAACACATACGGTTTTTTTCAAAAGATAAATTATCACAATTCTTCTTCTCCCGAGAAACATGCAAGTTTCAGACGAATGTGTTTTATTCATACATCTCTTGATTTTGAAACAACTCCTTGGATGGATTTAGGAGTAGTTGAAAAATTCAGTGCCAAATTGGCAAGGGTGAAGAACAAATGCTGATTGCAGGGAGAATGAGAGGTACAACACAAAAGAAACAGTGAGAAACTGTTGCATGAAAAAGTTTATTTGGAATTACTTTAGAATATATCTCTGTTATATTTTCCTTCTCCGTCCAACACCACCTGGATTTCAGATAAAGATGCTCCTTTTCAGCATATTTGTTGGCACTCTAAGTCTTAAAGTGGATTTGTGTCAGAAAATATTCACAGTGGGCATAGGGTGGAAGAGCCTACTGAAGCTTTAAGCCCTACAAAAATGGCATTCAATCTGGCAATATGTTTTATTGTTATGTTCATAGAAACAGTGACAGACACAGAAGTGACACCATTAGAAGGGATTTAACAGGGAGAAGATAGCAGTTTGATATCTAAGCTACCTGCAGAGAGTTACAATGCAGCTAATTTCAGAGATATTTGTAAGAAAGATGATTAAAGGCCATACGAAATTTCACTTTGGTACTTGAGTAACTTGTGAACAGGTCAGGTATGTAGGCAAGCAAGGTACACTTCATTCACATTCTCTAACTTCCATGCAATTGCAGTTTTTATCCTTTTTCCAACTCGCTATGAAATGTACAGAAAAGCGAAAAAGAAAAATAATTTTTTAAAATCTTAATAAAGTTGTTTTTCCTTCATGTATACCACATCGTTGGGAAACTGGCTCTCACTGGGAAACAAAAGAGAAAGGCTTGATTTTTTGGTCAGCTTTTCTACATTTTATCCCTAATTTTATGGGTAACAAGATCAAAGCAGCACCCAGCGTCCGCATTTAATGGAAACTTAGTGGATTTTTGAACTGCGAAAATATAAGAATGTTGAGTTTACAAATATTTTACTGGAAGAAGGAAGAAAAGATATTAACTGCATCATATTGCAGTCAGTAGAAAACCCCCCTGGCACAGACTTGAAATTGCAGAGATGACCACCAGCAATATTTTAAAATAAATTTTAAAATTGCATTTGAAATATTTTATTTCTGAGAAGCCATCATTACCCTTGAAAACCAAAAATTTCCCCGCCAATCAATCAGCATCCAGTTTTGGTTTACAGTGGCTATGGAAACACCATTTTTGGATGCACAGAACAGCACGCATGAAATGCAAAACAGCAAAAGAAAAATACCCAGCTTTGAGAGCATCGCGCCTGTCTGTGGACGACTGAAACAGAGACTTGGCAGTAAACCTGATAATCTTTTGCAGAAAATTACTGAGAGAAAGGTTAGTCAATTTAAGAAAAAAATCCCTGATACCCCAGAAAAGAAATGACCCAGAAACAATTTCCAGTGCATTCGGTATTTCGCTTGAGGGGAGTTTGGAAAGTTGGCTGACACATTGAATGCTGAAGGAGTTGACAAAATATAACCTGCTGCTGCGGAGAGAGTTGTTGAAATCTGAACAGTATTCCATTTGCTATGCTCTTAAGTTTCTGCTATCCAAGCGGAAAGCAGAAATGGAAGAGTGCGCATAGAGCCTCGTGTTACACGGACGGCCGAGGGATCAGGGCCGTGTTCGGCCCCGGGATGGGGAACAGGGCACGCGGCTTGGTGTGGAAGCAGCCCTGTCCCTTCTCCTTGCTCCTCTCTTTCGCCTTTCTGCCTAAAGCCGTGCCAGCTCCGCCTGGGCTCCGTGTCCCGCGGCCGTGTCCGGGACACGCGGGTCAGCACGGCCGGCTGTCCTCGCGCTCGTGCCCGCCGCGTCCCCGGGCCGCGTCTCTGCTCAGGGGTTTCTCTCGCGCGCCGCCCGCCATTGCAGGCTGCTGCGGCGCCGGCCGAGCCCGCCCTGGGCGCGGGCACCCCAGTGCCGGGGCGGGAGGAGGCGGGCGGCGCGGCGCTGTGAGGGGCTTCAGGCGGCGCTGTGAGGGCTTCAGGCGCGCTGTGAGGGTTCGGGCGGCGCTGTGAGGGGTTCGGCGGCTGAGGCGGCGGCCGCCGCAGCCGCGCGGAGGGGGGACGCGGCGGCGCCCGGCGTCCGCCAATCGCGGCGCCGTCGCGCGCGGGCCGAGCGGCTGCGCCGGTGCTGCGCGCGGGCCGCGCTCGCCAGGCAGGTGCTCGCGCTGAAGGCTGAGCCACCAAGCACCTCCTCAGGGAGCCGCTCTGGATCGGGGAGCCGCCCGCGGCCGCGCACGCCGCGCAGGTACCGACGGACGCGGGCAGGGGACGGGACGGTGCCAGCCTGGCGGGGAGGGCCGCCGCAGGGGAGGACGGGGCCCGCCGGCGCCGCCGCCCCTTCGCCGCCCCCCGCCGCCCCTCAGGCCGTCCCCCGCGTCTCTGCTGCCGCTGCCAGCCGCCTGTTCCCGCCTCGCCCCGGTCCCGGCGTGCCCGTAGGAGCTCCGGGATTGTGTCAGCGTCCCCCTCTCCCCCAGGCCGTGCCCGGTCCGTGTTTCAGCGCACGGCCGGTGTTGCACCATCTTCCAGGCGGTGCAAACTCAAGTGGGTGTCGCTGGTGGCGCTGGGGCAGCAATGAGGCAGCGGTAAAGAAACCTACCCAGCAGCGTCCTCGCCACCTGTGAGCATCCACTGTGGGAAAACCATAAAATGGCAGGGTGACACACATTTTGGCGACGCCATGGCATTGCCTTTGCTCCCTGCAGCTTTTATTTTTCAAGCGAGTGTGGTGGGCCCGTCTCCTGGTGGCTGAAGAGTTACTGCGGCCGTAGGGGTGCGGTGGCAGAGCCAAAAGCATCTCTGGAGCAGCTGCAACCTCTGCCTGGCCTGGGGTGCTCGGAGTACCGGTGGGGTTGTGTTGGAGGGGCGAGTGAAGGGTTGCTCACCCTCCTGTCTGTCAGCCATGGACAGGTGTGGAGAGGGGCTGGAGGTGGTGGGGAGTGGAAGAGGAAGGTAGGTGAAGAGGCACGTGGGCAAGCAGCCAGATGAACAGCATAGGCCATGACTGTCCTAATCATGGCTTTGTAAGGAAAGAAATGAAGGAAGGGGAAGCTACCGGCATATCGTCTTTGAACTGTCAGTCATTACAGCTCTAACTCCAGTAATCAGTTGGTGCTTCAAATATTAAAAAGCATAAGCCAAACCTAGAACAAAATTGGTTGAAAAATCATGTCTTCAAAAAAGAAAGAACTTCTTTTTGTTGCACCTTTCTTCCATTTTCAGGTATACTGGGGGTACATCCTCCATTTCTCGCTGTCATCTGGAAGTGAAATTTAATTTTTAGATAGCAATGTGTCTTCAGAGGTGGGGAGGTGATAAAAATGTTCTGAGTGCTATGAAAGCTGGCAACATACTAATTTTGCTTCAGATAATCTGAGCCTCATTGCTCAAAAGCTACATACATATGTGGAATACCAAAAGCAATAGTGTTGTGAGTACAGAGCTTTGTATAGGTAAGCCCCATACAGCTTCCAGCTATCGTATTTCTCTGAGAATAGTATCCATCCAGCATTAAATTTTGGGGAAAAAAAACAAGAATTTTTTTTTTTTGTAAAGGTGGAAAAATGTTTTATTATGGTAAAAAGAAACAGAATTAAAGGACTTCTATGTATTAAGGCATGAAGCAAAGCACTATAATTCTGTTCATGTGCCTTCGCTGCATTTTGGTGCATCATTTCCTTTAGAAAGATCTGAAAGTTATAAAAAAATTCTTTCAAAATACCTTGATATGCCACTTGATTGTGTCAGTCTCTGTCCCCATCAGACAAAGCATTTGAATGGTTCAAGGGCTTTTGCAACAGAGAGGGTTTGCAGTCAAAGATAAGCAATAACATCTTCCCCGAAAATAGTAGAATAAAAAAAAAAAGTTTTCTTCATTGGAATGGATGCCTGTAATTTTTGTTTCATTTTTACAGTGCTTTTCTTTCATTTTCATGCTCATTTTTCTTTCTCCAAGGATACAGAAAGATGTCTTCATCAGCAAACATCAGAATTGGATGTTTATCATCCCTGTGCACAATGATGTGAGTGTAAGCTGCACAGTGCACTGAGCCCATTGACACTAATTAAATCCAGAGTGAGTCACTGTTAATGTTTTAACATTTGCTTCTGCATTACCTTGCTGTGACTTTACATGAATCTGTTCAAATTTCCATTTTTCTCACATGGATTCTTAAACAACCCACAAAGGTTTTCATTTTGTGGGAGTGAATTCCATACCAATCCTGTTAAAAAAAAAAGTGTTCCTTGTTATGTGATCTAGAAACCATACTAGCTCAAGTGGTGGTTGTAAAATAGGGAAGGGGTTTAGGTGCAAGAACAGTTTCCCAGAAATCATTTAGTGCTTCCATGGGTGATGAAAATAAGGAGCTTATTTAAATGCTGAAATATTTTCAGGAGTTCCTCAGGATTTTTCTTTAAACACAAAGTAAAATGTAGGGGTTGCTACTAGGGCTCTTGTAAAAATAAAATCGTTCAATTTCATCTAAAAAAAATCCCAAATACATAAGAATTTGGTTATATACTGTGCTGATTAATTTGTAAAGGTCAAGGTTTAACCACTTGGAGCTGTACTGGAGGTGAAATAATAGGTCCTAGAGTGAGTAGTGAGATGTCTTAGTCTTTGTTTTCCCTTATTTGTTCTGTTTCATTTAGCCAACCAAATGCTACAATTTTTGTAGCATTTTTAGAACCATACTTGACTTTAAAACATAAGGTTGCTTGAGTAGCAAAGTTATTGAAAAGGAGAGGTGAAAAGTAAAAGGCAATTGGGCTAATGGCTAGATAGACAGTAAATAAAATCTTCTACTCCATATTAGTAATATCTATTTCAGTCTTATTTAGAGTAGCCTGTATTGCATAAAAAAGTTATTGAACCCCTGACTAGTCCGTGAGATACCACATTCCTGTGGCAGTGTGTTCATCATTCTCCATTTTCCTTGTTTCTTAACTGTTTGCTTCAGAAATACTGTGGTATGCTTAATGCAGGGAATATAATTAGCTTCATTTTGTCAGGATTGCTTCAGTTTTTATTAATAAATGTGATTAACTTAATATTAAAGGTCTAATTTATTTTTACTAAAGAAGAGCTATGACAAATGAGAATTTGTTAAAGACATAGATTTATATCAGAACTGTAAAACGTGCTACAATCTACCTAGAAAGGAGGTGGGAGTAGATGTTGCACTATTATGGAGATTTCTGCAGCAATCAAGGTTGTTACTGATGGTGACTCATAGGATTTGACTGGAGTTTGTAACGTACTCTGTGTTCTGTTTTGTAAAATACTCAGGCTGAGCAGCAGGGAAGGTGTTTATCTGCTGCTGATGGTTGTCCTCTGGCTTAGCAGGAACCTTCTGACTGAAGAAAAGATGATCTAGGAACAACTGACATTGGTCTCATCCTGCAGACTTATTGTCGTATTTTCATGTTGGTTAAAATGGAATTTTGATGTATTAGGAATATGCAAAGGACACAGCAGGGAGGAGCTGGATGGCTAAAAAAGTGATGTAAAAAACTGGGATGAAATTCAAGGATATTGAATGATTAGGTGCTTTGAGACCAATAACCCAAACTAGAAACTTTGATTTTATCTGTTAGAAGAGATTGAAGAAGAACCTTGGAATATTCACAAATCATAGGATGACTGTGAGCTGCCAATACAGCTGTTAAAAAAGATCAAGTTAGGTCTGCAGATATGTTAGATCAAGTATTTCCAGTCAAACAGGGAACTATTGGGTGCCATTGCAAAAAACTGAATCTGTTCAGTTTTGGTTAGTCATGTTCAAGAAATTGAGTTCTAGCTGGGGCAAGTGAGGTCTTGCACTGCTGGAATGGTTGTGAAAAGGGAGATGAAGTGTAAAATGACTAAGGTTTGTTTAATATATTAAGACCTTGAGGGTATGCAAGCAAGGTGGGAAGGAAAGGAATTAACTGCTTAAAATAAAAGAAGATGTTGCCACACACAAACAAGTGCTTATACTTTATCTATGTATTAAAGTAGAAATTTGAAAGCTAATTGTCCATTGGTGACATTCTTTAGGAGCCTTCTAGTCACAGTAAAGAGGGTGAAAAACCTGTATTATTTAGGTTTACAATAAGGATTATACGATGTGGTTTCCATAGTAGTAAAAATTATTTGATTCATAAGAGCTTTTAAAGATTATACAATAAGGAATAGAGGACTAGATATGTCAATGATGTAAAATACAGACAATTCCATGTCCAGTTTTTTAATTACATTGCATGACTTACAATACTTTGGAGAAAATAGGTTAGTTAAGGTCAAAGAGTCAACTTTGGTGTGAATATTCATCTTCTGCCACTTTAAATTGAGGAATCCTACTCTACAAGAAGGTAGTGTCTAAATATAGCTGGTAATCAGCATCTTTCTCTTAGACCCTTGTGTTTTAAAGTGTACTAGGTAGGTGTACTAAGAGGTATAGTATATTAAGAGTATATTCGAAGTTATATGGTTTGGTTGGGGCTACCCACACCTACCACAAACAAAGCAAAATAAGTAAAAACCAAAGCTCTAGTCTCTTGCTCCCCCGGATGTGGCTGTGACTCTCAGAGGTGTAATCTGTCCAAATAATGCTAATGTGTGCTATGTTATCTTGTGGGATTTCTGTCACAGATTTAGACTGTCATATAGGATGCATTACCCAGAATTATTAACAATTGTTCAGGATATTACCATTGGAAAGCACTGTATACATTATTGTCAGTTTTATAACTGGAGAGGAACACAAATGCTAGGTGCTAAATATATAAAATAATGAACATAAGCTTGAGTCCTCTAATTTAGACAGCTAACTTCTGTTTCAGTGCCTAGATTGCCATGATTTATTTGCTACAGGCCTAAATATCCAAATCAAAAACACAAGCCTGAGATTCCCTCATCTCCTCACTGCATGACATTCTTGGATCAAGAGATGCACACAAGTGTCTTATTTTTATGGTTTTAATTTGCTAGGTTAGATTTTTCAAGAGACTGTCATGTTTTAAACATATGCTAGAAACCTCTCAAATTTATTTTTAAGTAATCAAGAATAACAGTCCTGTAGTATTGTGCTACCTAAGAGGAGATGGTTGACCTGTTTTATTTGTGTCTTTTAGCTACACCTCAGAGCAACTGACTTGAGACATACTGTATTTCACATTCTTTATATTACCATGTAATGATATATTCCAGGAATAAATTAATGTTTGCAGACTGTCCTAAATAGCTGTTTAGGCTATTTTTATTTTTTAATTTAATTTATGTAGTTAAAAAGTACTATAAAAATTGCTTTCAACAATATTGTAAATTTATTAATTTATTATTGCAATTACAATATGCAAGAAACACATCATTATTTACATTCTTTTCTTTTAGATATTTTTGATTGCATAAAAGTAGAAAGAATAAAGAAGCTAGGTGTCCTGGACATTATATTGCAAAAGTTTTGTTTCTTGACTTTTTAAAAGGATGACATTATTTAAAGATAATTAATGAAATCATTATAGAGAAATTATGTTAATTTCCTGGGGCAAAGATCTTTTTTTTTTTCTCTTTCCTTTACCTACATACCTTATCTCATTTTGTGTTTTCATCCTGAACTTCCAAAGTGTTTAAATTTTGCATTGTCTTTTGTGTAAATGAAGACTAACTGATCACTAAGAGACTACGAAGTTCCTGATTTCCAGCCCTTCATATTCTTCTACATGCAGAGACCTTGCCAATACAGAACTCAGTAGATGGATCTTTATCTTAGTGAATACATCACAAGAATCTCCCAAAAATGAGACTTTTGTTTTGTTTTGTTGCAGATTCCCAAGGAACATTTATTTTCTTAATGTTCATAAGATGTAAAGCATACAAAATTATTATAAAAAAATAAAATAAATAGAAGAATAAAGTAGAAAAGATTGCTATAATTTAGAATTAAATTATATACTACTCAGTTTGTATCAGCATGCTGTATCTTTTCTTGTTGAATTTAGAGATGATGAATGTCATATGATACATGCTGATACGGAAGGTAATAAATAAAACACTCCCACGGAATTTTACTGGAGTAGAGAGAGTTCAATGCTGAGCTCTTTCCAGAATTTTCTTTGAAGTCAAGAGGAGTTTCCTCTTTAGAAGATTCAGTCAGTAGACTCCTGCCAGTTTTTTTCAGTCAGGTATTTTATATGCTGCAGGATAAGAGCTCAAGAACATTGAAAAGTCCAAAGAGGCTGAGTACTTGGTTTGTTAGAGGTGCCAAACAGGATGTTAGAAGTTAAGAGACTGATAATAAAGTGTAAGTTTGACCTAAATGGAGTCACTGACTTTTACTTCTTTTGTGCCATTGGACTGTGAATAGTGGAAAGAGAACAGGAGCATTTTAGTTGATAGAGATTTATGCTATACTGGGATCATTAAGTGAGTTTAAAACTTTACAATAAAGCTGGAAATGTTGTAAAGGATTTTACAGATCTTGCTCTGCAAATTTGGGAATTAAAAAAATGCACAGGAAATTTCTACTCAGATCCAACATCTGTTTTTGGTAAGGTCTCGATCTGACTTTTCCCACCTCCATCTCCTTCAAAACCTACATGTGGGCACAGTGATACTCATTTCCTTGAATGCCAGCTCATTTCGGACACACCATGTGTCAAATCATCATTTCAAAATTCGTACATCTTGAAATCATTCTTCTTCATTTTCTCATTGCTTTGGCTGAGAGTGAAGATAAGTGAATTTCCTGATATCAGCTAGATCCCAATTTAAAGCCTACCGAAATAAATGGGAATATTATCTTTGTCTCAGGTTTTAATAAGGATTTTATTTACAATTTGTAGGTCTTCTGTTTTCTAGTTCCAGTAAGGAAATCTCAGAAGTGCCTTGTAGGACTACTGTAAGACTTACCAATTGTTCAGATATAGAAGTTTTCGTAAAGAAAAATATTTACTGCTCCTAATTAATCAAATTTTGTGCCTTCGAACTGTCTGATGTGGTGACAAATAGTAGTAACAATTGTCTCTATAGAGACTTGGATCATACTTTACTGGGTTTTTTTCACTTAGGTGGAATGCTGGGTACCTAGCATGAAATTACACTTACTTTCTCTACCTTTTAATC
Source organism: Manacus vitellinus (assembly GCF_001715985.3). Classification (NCBI taxonomy): domain Eukaryota; kingdom Metazoa; phylum Chordata; class Aves; order Passeriformes; family Pipridae; genus Manacus; species Manacus vitellinus. The sequence goes on from NW_021940604.1 coordinate 43,983,309, forward strand.
ATAAGACTATTATTTGGTGCTTCTGAGGAAAAGGTAGCTCCAATTTTTGCAGCATCTCTGGGTTGAAAGAGTCACATGTTTATGAAAGTATGTGTTTGAATTTCACTTTATATAAGAAACTGGTGTGGTGTAGGTACAGTGCAGAGATAAAGCTGAGATGGGTTCTTGTCCCAAAGAACACGCCCTGTTCTTTCACAACATAAATATTTGAGGTGTTTAAACAAAGTGATGATTCTCTGAAATTTTAGGAAATTGAAGGTTATGGAGAACTTTTCATGTGTGAAGTGTGGAAGAAGTTATGTTTAAAGAAACAGAGGGGATCTTCAGAAATTCTTGAGATAAGAGCGTGATCAAAATCAGACTTTTGTACTGTTCTAAATACCCGTAAAGCTTATTCAGCATTTTTGTTTTTCAGCAAAAGGGAAGTATTTTATTATTGCTCTGTTAATGTACACTTGTATAGCCCCCTTTTAGGGCAGAAATGTCAAAATGGTATGCACACGTCAAAACTAAGCAGTGCAGTGGAGATGAAAGTTTTTCTCTATTTTGTAACATGTTGAAAGTGACATAAGTTGCAGTGAATAACAAATATTGTATTAAATAAGAGATTACAAATCAGATACAGATTTTATTATTCAAAGGAACCAGAAAACTGATAAATGCATGACTTACATTTCAGAAAAGTACTTCCAGGGACAGTTTTAGGGTTGCCTTTCAAACTTAAGGTATTAAAGTTGGAAGTAATCAGCTCATGGCTTTTCAGACTTTTACTGGGTTAGGCATAATAATCAATGGTGAGGATTTTGATCATCATTTGGCACAAAATTCAAATGTTGCAAAGAATGAAAGAGGTGCTGCAGGTCATAAGAAGGAAATTATACTTGCTGTCAGAATGTTGTTGTAGTTGATACTATTTTTAGATAATTCCCTTGTTAAATGGAGATTTATTTTATGTTTTGGTGTAAATGAATGAAAGTTACTTAAATTGTTGTATTACATTTGAATTTATTTGGATTAAATATTCTTATGAGAGTCACTCTCAGCAGTTCTTGTGACAAAACCCCAGATTTATTACATGCAAAAGCTGCTAAAGGGTGCAGTGGTAAAAAAACTGTGCTGGGTAGACATTTCTTCTTTGTTTGAGTGTTTTTTGTTTTTTTTTTGTCCACAGATGTTAGCTGTTTTGTATGGGAATAAAGGTGTTAGTTTATGAGTTTCTTGGAAAAAGAAGTTTAAAGGCTTTGAATGCATAGGATGTGTGTACTGAAGCGCCAGAGGACATTGGTGGAATGTTAGGTGAAACCCATAGGGAAATAATTCAACAGCAGCATCTGGAAAGGAACTGTATGTGGCTTTAGGGCTTACTTTTAATGCAAGTAGTTAAGATGAGATTAAATATAGGTGTTAGTATGTGAGAAATGGGAACAAGGTAAATGGTGAAGGTATATCACGTGGGACACTGGGATTAGGAAAAAGATTTAACAGAATCCACAGCTGATCACAGCTGAATTTTTAAAACCCTGGAAACAGAGTTTGAATTGAACTATATATTGGCTTCATATAAAGTAAAACAGTTTACATGAAGATTTTATTGGGGAAAGAGAAGACAGAAGATAGGCAAGTTCATTGGCCTTGCTGTGTCTCACTTTTGTCTGAATGGGATGAGGAAGATGGAAAGTTAAGCTACTAAGCCAACTGGCTGTTGGCCATGCTGAGAGGAATCAAGTGGTGATTGAGAATTTTCTCTTGTCTCCCTGCCATTTTTTGATATTTATGACTTGAATCCATTTCCCAAGCACTGTTCTCTGGTACCATGTGAGTTACCATTAAGGTAACTGAGATGGCTTATAGGGTTGGCAGATATCAAGTAGGATTTTTGGGAGACTTGGGCCCTCTGGTGCAATAGCTGGAGGCCAAGTTGGATGCATCTGGGATATGCTGGGTGCCTGTAATTAGCCATCTGACTTGTGCCCTTAGCGTTTGGCTGAGTTATTTGATATGCTTTTGGCCGCTGCTGACAGTGCTGAGAAGTGATTTGGTTCAGCTGGCCAAGCTTCATTGCTGATGCCTTAAGATGCCCTGTAATATCCTACTTTACCTCCAGGTCCAAAGAGGCACAGGTCCTGTGTCCTGCATGCTGTGTTTAGGGAACATTAGGACATTTTTCGTGAACATATAAATCAGCTGTACTGGGATACCTAGGACATCTGTAGACAGAAATATGTAGATACCTAAGTTCATGTGCTATGAAGTCCAGTTGAGTCCTATCATTAAGAACATTTCAGGACATGTTGAGCTTATTGAGTGGTATGGCTGCATTGCCATTTAGTCTGTAAGTAGTAGTATGTATCATGACGGTTTGGAACACTCCTTCAGTCGAGATTACGTATCACAGTAAAACAAAAGTACAGCTAGTGGTAGTATCATTACATATTTTTTACTTATTTTGTGCTTAGTTCATGCTGGTCTTATTACCAATTTTACAACAACACACATTTCTTTCTCCTCTGTTGTGCACTTTATCCAGAATATGGAGATTTGAAAAAAATCTTCATAAATGTGCAAAGGTTAGAAGTGAAAGCAATAAAAAATTATGAAGTCTCATGATTCATTTTGCCATGACAACCCCTAATTTTATCTTCTCAAATAGTCCAAAGTGATATGTTCTCAGTTTGGTTTTGTCTTTGTCACAGTTCCTCCAGTACCAGTCCATTATCTTCTGCTTGTTCCACTCCACTGTTTTCAGGTTTGCATGATTAGAAATTGTTAAAATCTTATTACTGTTTAATGTAATAAATTGGAAATTTACCAGTTCAGCAGAAGCTGACATATCATTATTATATGAGTACTTTTTAATAAGCTCATAGAAAGCGCTAATTTATTCTAAATGCTTATTTTAAAAATAAGGTCTTATATCTATTTTTTAAAAATTTCATATAAGCAAAATTCTCTATGCCTTTAATTATTTTCAGTTAAATGGGCATAAAATTATAGTCTTTAAATATACTCATGTTTGACTAATTTCATTGTGAAAATGGAACATTTTTATAACATCAAGAATGGTGTAGTATTCAGGATATAATTTCCTTACTATTATTGAGAAATTATTATGATAACACTTTTCAGGTGTTATTTTTCTGAAGGACTTTATAAATTTTAAATTCTCCTGAAGGATGAGTTGCCAACAGTGGTGAAATAAATAACCATTAAACTACTGTGATTTTTATCAGTGTCTTTTGGAAAGAGAGCTATGGAAAACGTGCTGGTGGGCCACCTGTACTTGAATTAATGATTTACTTGATCTTTTAGGCCCTGCTTTTGTACACAGGGGGTGATTTTGATTACAATAATAATTGAAAATTTTGATTTACTTCCAGCTTTTTACTTGAATTCTTAAAGATCTGTGCATAATTCACTTTTATTGACAATGAGACATTTAAAGCAACTTACCTGATAGGGTGGATGGGCTGGATCGTCGCTATATATTCATTTCCCCCCCCATGGATATCCCAAAGTATTATAAAGGGCAAATTACTTTCACATGTTGGATTTGTAAGGATGATCATGCCTCTGCTTTTTCAATGCGTGTGGAAACACCACTGTTTCTCCCGTCTATAATTCTGTCGTTAGTCTTGCCTGTAAAACACCATACATGCCGTAATACTATTACCATAAATAATAGTAAAGGAAAATGTGGGAGGTTTTGGCTCCAGTGTCATCAGTATGCTGTTGATCTCCGTTCTCTGTATCTTTTTCATCCAGCCCAGGTGGCAGGGTATAATTGCTTTTCCAGGCTTTAACCAAGATAGGGATATGGATGAAAGTGAGTTGGCTGCAAACCAACTTGATTAATGGAGAAATGCTTCTTGTTAGCCAAGGGAAGCATTTAGGGAAATAGAAAAAGGTAATGTATACACCATGTCCTGAAAATACATTTTTAATTCTTGCTGCAGTGACTGACTGTGTTGGCTTCTTGCTAATAACAGAGGTCTCTAGTACCATTTATTATTAATGATTCCATTGTAACACAAGTCTAACTGTGTTTGTCTGTGCCACCTGACTCTTGTAATACATTCCTTCATCATTTTGCAAGTTATCAAAAATTATCTGTGACTACAGTGCATCTGTCTGCTTTTAGATTGTGTGAACTGTTAGCTGTAACTGATCCATGTGATTCCATGTACTCTGCATTTGTTGAAAATAGCAACAAATGTTTCTTAAAAGGTGTCAAGTTGTCAGTGATAATTCAAAAAATTCAGACTCATCCAGGAGACTATTATTTGACAGATTTGGTCTATTGTTTTTGTTCTGTCAGGTTACGAATGATTTGATGTCAAATACAGACATGAATATTAAAGAAGGTGTTTGTTTTCAAAGATTGTGAACAGTCTTTAGGCTTGATTTTACCTTTCTGAGTGTTGGTCCTGTAATGCTATTACTTTTTATTTTTGATAGCATCCAACATGATGTCAGAGAACTTAACATGGTTTGCAGTTACTCTTAGAATTAGCTGCTCCTTCTGTTAGACACTCAGTCCCTAGTTCCTGAAATCTTCTTCTTTGAAGGGCTGTTAGAACAGCAGTTTTGGTAGCCTGCCATCTGCCTGTGGAATTTTGCTGATCCACTGGAGCTGGCATGTGGTAAATTTTAAGCCATGACCACCAGAAGTATTTGTGTGACTCTCTGGTGACATATAAGTTGTCCTTGGTAGCATAGCATGGAATGTCATGATTTTGATGATCACAATTTAAAATGTGTAACTTATACAATTCGAGTGTTCACATTTCTTACCTTTGCTTACTAAAGAGAAAGGCTTCTGGAGATCTGTAACTATCTTCACATTATAATTGCTTTTATACATATTTTATACACATTTTATACGTATACTTTCACTGGCTTTTTTTCAAATGAGTTATAAAAATAACAATAAAATATGTAAATTATTAATAAATCTTAAATGTTGGTAAGAAATATGCTGTTATTTGAAATAACACTAGTAATTGTATTTTATGTCAAAATTATATTATGTATGTTTCTTCATGAATGTTTATGTTTGAATAGGTGGTATTAGTAGATTTTGCTCTTTATTGTTACGTTAAGTGGGAAATACTGCTTTTATTGGTTTTCTATCCAGCATAGCCATTACTGTGTACCTGAGATAAAACCACCAGTTAAGTTCTGTGCTATCATTTCACTGTGTCTGTGCCTTGCACAGTTTTGGGATTTGAAAGCTATAGATGAAAAGTTACAAATCAAGGATTTATTCAGGACTAAAGCTAAAGAATATGGGCTAAAAATTCATGGTTTTATATATTGCTACTGGGAAAAACACTTGCCCAGTGTAGTAGTTCAGTGTCGCACTTCAGTCTTGGAAGAAATACTGTTACATCCACTGTAAGCAAAAGAGTAAACTGCAAATAATAGAAAACAATATTAAGCAGGTGTTTCACCCAAATTATGTGCGAGTTGACCTCTTCCTCTAGTATAAAGGAGAAAATACTGGGAAGTGAGGAGTTCCTTCTCTTGTTCCCTCTGTTAGGCTTATTAACTCTGTAGGTCTTTTGGAAAATGTGTCATTTTGTGTTTGGTCTGAAGGAGATGTTCTTTCATATAGGAAGGAGTTCCTTATTTGTTTTGCTACATCTCGTTGTGTTTTGCTAAGACCAGGGAAGTACTGTGTTGTGAAATTGGTTCGCAGACTTAGTACCTCTGCAGTGATTGTCTGTGTAGTGGGTGATTAAGACTAAGTGTGTACAGCATCTGAAGTTCCTGTGATAGCCACTGCAGACCTAGGACAGGACTGAGTTGCCTAAACGTAAGTGCCTAATGCCATTCGAAGTACAAAGGATACATGACACATCCTTATGGGGTAGTCATATCCTGGACATTGTAAAATGCACAGGAGACCTGTATCCTTCTGGAGTGGCATTCAGTCTGCCAGCAGTTAAACAAACCCAGCAATCGAGATCCTCAGCCACTAGCTGTGAATCTTACAATGATCTGAATTACTCTTTGTCTCCATCAGCTGTATTAAATGAAGTTTCTTCAGCTGCAATGAGAATTTAGACATCTATCAAGCCTTCATACACCTGCATGGGGGGAACTGTTTAGGAGCTCAGTTCAGCTGACAAACAGATGTGTCTAGTGCCTTTTAAGATGCCCTGCAGCAGGTAGACATCTGGGTGGATTTGAAATGAGACCTACAGTAAATGGGCGAAGTGGGACTCATGGCCTTTCTGAGCAGCACTTGGAGGCCAGAACTCTGAAGTCATCCAGAATGACTCCAAGTACATATGTTTAGACAGCAGGAATGAGCTGAGGTTTCTTAACCTTGAGCTGAATACCTCTCTTAAACCCTGTCTTCTGTAGCTTTGGAAAACCTAAAGGATTTTCAAAAGGAACAGTTGTATATAGATGGTACTTTGCTTTTTATTATTTATAACTATGTCCATCAGTAGTGTAGTTGAGTGTGACTTGAATGTTCTAGTTCTGTTTAAGAATATTATTCCTAACACAACATTTTTTTTCCACTTTTGGAGGATTCCTTATTAATGTCATTTGTTACCTTTTGAACTACCAGTTCATCAGAATACTGCTCACTTGACAGAATTATTTTTTTTTAAAAATCTTAATTTCTATTTTCTAAATAAAAGAGGTTTTTCTTACTATTTAATATTAGTATATTATATTATTATACTATTATGTATTAGTACTTTATGACTTTTACCTTTACCATTAAAGTCCTCCTTGTAAACAGGACTAGATCAAACAACTGACCACTCCAGCAGCATAAGCATTTATAGTTTAGTTGAATTCCCTTGTTTGTAAAATCATCTTTCCTTTGTTTTCATATGAATGACTTTCATTTGAAGAGCCCTGCAACAATTTAAGAAGTGTGCTAGCAGATTAGAATTTAATAATTAATGGAAATTACAATGGAAATGTTAGGGCTGTTACTTTAGTGTAGAAATCCCTACAATGAATTCTCAGTCAGTTCAGGTTATCTTCTGATATAGGTAAATTACTACTCTTTCATGAGCTCACACAAACCCTCTAATAAAAGTTGTAAGCACAAATTCAATTTTAAAAGGTGGACTGAACTAATACCTATAGATTTAACCCCCAGTAAACGAGTCATAAATATACTTGATCAGATCCAGCAGAGGGCATCCCATGAAGATGATGAATGGGTTGGAGCATCTGCCATATGAAAAGACGTTTGGGGAGCTGAGAGTGTTTGGACTGGAGAAAAGAAGGGTCGGGGGATCTTATCAATATGTACAAATACCTAGTAGGGTAAATAAAGAAGACAAAGCCACTAACAGGACAAAGGCAATGGACACAGTCTGAAGTACAATAATTTCCACTGAAAGATCAGAAAAGTCTTTTTCTGTGAGGATGTCAACACTGGAACAGGCTGCCCAGCAATCTCCATCCTTGGAGATACTCACAACCCACCTGAACATGGTTCTGCACAACCTGCTTCGGTTGACCCTGCTCTGAGCAGTGGTGCTTGAACTAGATGATCTCCAGAGGTCAACAGGTCTGACCTCAACAATTATTTGGTTTATTCCAGATAAGTTAACTCTGCATTTAACTAATTTTATTCTGTAATGATTTATTGCATTAAGGATTAATTGCATTTAATATTTTGCCCTTCCATGGACAATCTCCGTTTGATTGAATTATTTTTTGAAGTAGGAAGTCCAAAATTAGACACAGCATTTATACTCATTAAGTGCCAGGCTACTATTTTATCTATGAGATCTCAGTTTATAGGTTAGGATCAGATTTGCCATTTCATTTTTTTTTTCTTGAGAGCATGGTGTTATTTACTTATTTTCAGTTTGCTAATTTCCCAGTCCTTTTTTATAGAGCTGTTTAGCCAGGTACATTCTATCCTCAGTTTTACAAGAATCTTTTTTTGGGGGGATCAAAATTATTACAGTGGAGAAATATGATAGGACTTGTAAAGCACAACATGCAAAAATTCTTTTGATTAGTCAGTCAGCATCAGATATGGATAGTCATAAGTGTTTCTAATATATTGTTTTTATTGAAATGCATCTAGTATGTCAATGGGATTTTGTATTTTGGAATTTGAAATTTGGTCCTGTTGTCTAAAGCACTCTCAACTGCTTTGTTTGTGGTATGTCTGTGTTGCCATTCAGGTCATGCATATACAGTGATATCATAAGAAAAATTTACTTGATGAAAGATTCTCAAGTGTTGATGAGGGATTTTTTTAGTCATTGTCCCTTCCTGGCTACTATTCTCCCAGTCATGTTAGCAGCATGCAACAGAAGTTCCAGGATGAATACTCAGCTTATCTTTACTGAGGAATATTCACCAGGTGTGCCCACTGTTTTCTGAATATCTGTATATAGCATTTATATCTCACAGGTAAATCTTCTCCATTTTCTCCCTACTTAACTTAGGAATTAATAGATTTTATTTCTGCCTTCCAATAGTGTGAACTATATAAACAAGTCTCTGTAGTACCACTTCAATCATTATTTGGTTATGTACTAAGATTTTAATTTCTTCCTCTTTATTTCCTCTATGTATTGTATCTGTGTGTTCAGAAGATTGACCACTCTTTTCTTTGTTCTTCTTCCAGCAGTCATATTATTTATCTCATAACCTTCTCCTGGTTTTTGGGCATTTGTCCATGTCATTGCAGATATACATATGGAGTTATGATGCCACCTCCCTGCTGATCCTTGTTTAAAACTGCTGTCCTAAATAATTCTTCCTTGTGCAAGATGGACCTACCTTTGTTCAATTGTCCTCTGTGCCAGACCACCACCTTGTGGAAAAAGGAAGCAGAGCTTCATCTTTGGTTAGAAAGACTGAAAATGCCTGAATCTCCAGATTCTTCTCCCTTACTTTTGGGTCCTTGCAGTTACTTTTGAGTAGCTCTGGGTAATATTTACCAGTGCTATTTTTGTCCATGTGAATGAGCTTCATGGAATAAAAATCAGAAGGCTGAAGGAACCTCAGCACCTTTACTAGAAGTAGTGAAGCAGTGGCAGAGCTTAAAAAAGTGTGTTTATTTAATTTAATTACATTTATGGTTATTTTAACTAGATTATACTGTTCTAATTAAGAGTTACTAGGATTTTCTATAATAAACTTGAATTTTCAGCTATTTATAGTTGAAGGAGAATGTTTCCATACAGAAATTTGGCATTCGATGTCTCAAGCTGAAGGGTTTGGTTTTGCTTTTCCTATTTTTAAAAAAATACTCTTTGGCTGCATTCTGTTTTGAGGGAGGGAATTTTTTTGTGGTTTTATATGCTTTTTGTTCTCCCTTGGCAAGGCTTGATACATGGAAAAACAAATTTTCCAGGCTCTTAGTCTTTTATGTCCACTATTTCCTTTTTGATACTTAAAACATGATACTTTCGTAGTCATTACTTTTTAACAGAGATACTGTATTATTCAATAAGCAGTAACTCCTAAGTATTTGCTATAACTACTTTTTATATTTTATTACATAAAAATACTTCATATAGTTCAATTTAGTAAGTATTTTTCCTGAAACAAAATTATATACCTGACATGGTTAGTGTTTAATATAAGTACATGTGTATTTCTGCAAAGTTCACCTTTTTTTGATTCTCTTAAAATATAAAAACTGTTTTTCATTTTTCTGTTTATTTCTGTTTATATTTTCTGTTTATTAGCTGTAGGCCATTTAATGCCACACTTGAAGGTATTGAAATTCTCTAAATTTGTCTTATTGTTGTTTCTGAAAATCCGTCCTCTTACCCGAGGGCATGGTGCACATTTGAAATGCCCCAGTTAGAGTTTGGGGAACTCAGTTCTTCAATTCACGAAACCCAAGTGCTGGTTAAGGTCTAATACCATCTGGATAGTAAAGAGAGAAGGGTGTAAACTCTGCCCAAGTTCTTAAAGCCTTCAGTGTGTTCTGTGCATTTGAAGTTTGGTTAGCGAATGCAGATGGCATTGAGCCTGGCACAGCAAGTGCCTTGTGGCTCAGGTGATTTCTTCAGATGGGATTTAAGTGATGTGCAAATATTCTGCAAGTGTGACGTTGTGATCAGAATAGTTCCCAGAAAGTACCTTCCTTTCTCTTGCCAACAGCATTACCAAGTACATACTTCTGTTTTGGAAGAATGTCCCAACAGCTAGTTACCAAGTACTCATTCATAGGACAGGTGAGATTCAGGTGAAGAGGTACTCCTTTACTCCTCTGATTCAACTCTGTGACAGAGAATAGAAAAATGTTAGAGTAATTTTAGCAGAAGATGGTACACGTACTCTTATAGTCTCCAGTTTGTTTCTGAGTTTTACTCTAAGCTGTCAGTTCATTAGTTTGAAGAATGTATGGATTTGTCTATAGTATTGCCTTGAGTTTCCATTATGTGGCACCTGTGGGAGTCATCCCATATGTGGTTCTCAGTGTTGTGTTCAAGAACAGTGAATTCAAGTTGGGACTGACTAGTGGACAGGATGGCTCTGGAGAAAATCGGGGGCTGAGAGGCCTGGACTATGGCTCAAAGAAATTGTATGTCTGTAATATCACAGATGGAAAATAAAACCCAATACTTGAATATCTTTCTGCAATGTCCCTTCCAAACTTCTGTCCCATTCAAAATCCACAGGCTGCAGGTATCACTTGAACGTCTGTGTGAATGGCTACTGCACGTGCTGTAGCTGTGTGAACTGTTCTGTAAAGGCAGGTACAGCTCTTTGATTTCAACAAAAGTGTTGCCACAGTAGGAACTGAGTCAGATTTACAAGATTTGGCCTAGAAATTGAACATTTTTGCCATCGAAGTTTTATGGACATTTTTCATGCTCTAAATTAAGCTTTGGTTCGCATAATCTGCTTTAGCTTCTTCTTCATTTTCCAGTCACAGGTTTACTCATAGCACACTTGTGGCATTTGTCTTGCAACAAGAAGGATCTGATAATCATGACATATCCCAGATTTATGCCCACAGTGCTGAGGCAGTGCCATATTTGTGAAAATAACTTAAGAGAAACAATATGCAGCAGATGTGAAGGTTTTACCTTCACATTTAAGTAGGTTTATACTGTCAGCGGGTGTGGGCTTAGCACGGCCTGACAGAGTTTCAACTTACCAGATGTTCCATGTGATCAAATAGATACTATACAGCTGTTTCCCATTCTTTTACTGGGCTCAGATAAATACACAGTAAATGCTCTGAAATATGTTTATAGTATTTTGGCGAGTCCTGCAGAAAACTACCCACAGGCACCAAGAACGTGGGGAGAAACCAAAGGTGCTCATAGGAATGCTCATTTTTCATTACTGTGAGGAGAAATTAGCAGCTGTTTTGTTGAAACAACCCTGATAACGCTAGCCAGGGAGGGATGAAATATGGCTTTTTCTGTTGTTTGTGGATGGTGTGAGATTAGTGGCTGTATTTATGGAGTGACTTTGGTTTGGGGGAGCCGCGACTCCCACGGGTATGAGCTGTCCCTGTGTGCTGACAGTGTCATCCTTCCAGTGGTGTTAAACTCCTGGGAGAGGTGGTGGGTGCAGTGGAACAGCTACCCACAGGTAGCTCATGTTAATCCCAACTCATGCTTTCAGAAACACTGGAATGGAGAACTGGTCTGGCTTCTGTATTCAGTACAATATAGAAAACAGGGCATCTCCAGAGCTCCAGGCAAGGCTGCCTGTGTCCCTCCTGTCCACTCCTGTGAGCACAGGAAGAGTGCCACAAGTTGACCATGGGATGTATTTTTAAAGACACACAGCTTTTGGGGGTCAATCCAATCAACTGTTCTGAACTGTTTCAGGATTTAAAGACCCAGTTTACATTAACTGCCACACCTGTCAACTTGATTCAATAACAGAGCAGCTAAATATTAAAAAAAGAAGTTTCATTTCCCTTCATCTGCTTTTCTACTCTCATTTCTTCTTCCTCCCCCTCCAGTTCCCCATGCTCTCCTTAGCCCTTTGACCTTACTGCTGCCTTCCTTCCCTCCTGTCCCCATCAGCTTCCTGCCTTTCCAGAGCTGCCCTTACACCTGGAAGATTCTTCTTATCTACCGGAGGCCTTCCTTGCTCTCCTTTAAATCCTTTTTTAAAAACTTCATCCTCAGAGGAGTAACTTTCATCTTCCATTAATAATCTCTTCAACATTTCTTGACTGCTATGTTCTTTTCAGATTTATAGCCTAGTCTTGCAAATATTTACAGAGCTATTCAGTTAAACTGAGAACATTCAGTTAGAAGTTTAGAGGACTGGATTATTCACTGTGAAGATTTTTGAAATGGGAATATTTTTCACTGTAAAACATAATGTTCATTTATGGTTCTATATACATTTTTATAGTAAACATTTGTGGCCTGAAAGGAGCAGGGGAGCATTCACGCAGCTAACTTCTACTTTTGACTTTTATTCCCTAAATCAAGGTGTGGAAGATGTTCTCACAGATTTTTAAATGCCCTGAGCTAACTTCTGTTGACAATACGATGTTATACCCAGAATCATATGAGAGGACAAGTACAAGCTGTACGTTTGATCTTGGTGACCTCCATTGTTTTGTGTTTCAATATTGATTTTTATTTCAGGAACCTCAAGCATCTGGACTGCCTGAGTACATAAAGATTGTAGAAGTTGGACCAAGGGATGGATTACAAAATGAAAAGGTAACTTTTCTCCTTTTTTTTTTTTTTGAGTACTTTGACATAGACATTAGTGTTATTTTCATTGTGTAGACCATGTACGTCCTGCTAATTAAGTTCCTTTCCTTTTGCACTATTAAATATATCTATTTCTTTACATATTGATAACTGTTTTCTGTATTAGAATAAAAGTGTATTCCTATTTACCCAGCTTTTAAATCATACAGTTTCTTTCTATACTTGGCTAACTAGCCTTTCTGTTACTTAACTGCCATTTCTTTTTCTGGAATTTGTCTTGTCAGTGAATAGCATTCTGTCATGATGTACTTGGTAAATACCATGAAACACTGACTGTCTTTGTAACATGTGTTTGTGCTCCAAGTGCTAATATAGAAGACTAAAATGGGTTTAATCATGCTTCCTGCTAAACAGACATGGGGGAAAAGTATTACTCTTCTGATAATATTATTTGCCTGAAGGGTGGTAGGGGGAAGCAAGGAAGAAGATTGAAAGAGACTGTAGGGTACATGTATCAAAACAGTCATCTGTTTCCACAAACAGGAGGATAAGCTCACATATATAATTGTTACTGATATCAAACACGTTAGTAGTATTACATTAGTAATATTAAATATAAATATTATTTATTCATAATATTATTAATATAAACATTTAATAGTATTAACAGAATAGAATTACTCTGCCTCAGCTGTGGAGCTTTTTCCCCACATTTTTCTCTGGTTGAATTGTTACTATTTCCTTTGCTACTTCTTTGCTAGATTAGTATTTGGTTAGTAACAAATAGCTTTTTTAAAGGCCAGATCTATAACCAGTGACACAGGAGTGTCTTTTTTGTGATGGACAGAAAATGGAGTAGGATTGTGTATACTGCCTAGTGCCTTCCTTATGCAGAAGTTTCCTACTGTGAGGAAACAGTAGAGTTATGATAAAATGTGTCAGTGGAGTTCGTTTAAAAAAAAAAGTATTGATTATGTACTGAGAACATTTCACTTACAAAAGTTTCTTATCATATGAAATATTTTACTAAAGTATTTCTCCATGTGTGTAGGTGATAGTCCCAACTGATATAAAAATTGAGTTAATCAACCGGCTTTCCAAAACAGGCCTGCCTGTAGTAGAAGTGACCAGTTTTGTTTCATCCAAATGGGTGCCTCAGGTACGTAAAATCATCTCCATTCAGAACTATTTCAATTTAAATGCCATTCCATTTATGTGACATTCAGTTGTAACTAGATATTTAGGATATAAATGACAAATCATTAATATAATTTAATGTTACTACTTCTTTTCTACTCTTCTAAAACTAATAATCACTGATGTAAAAAAGGAAAGTAGCATACCTTATTTTCTTTTTCCCTAAATGAAATGTAATTTTCCACATTTGGAAATGTGTTTGGATGATCTAAATTTGGGACTTTTTATATGGAGTAGTAGTTAGGCATGCTACTTATTTTGCAGTTCTAGCACTCTATCAGCAGCCACACTGAGTTTTGATGAATCATAATAATTTGCTCATTATTTGTCCAAAATTGTTATGTTTGGTACAACTTAGCAGAAACACTAGCCTTTCTGAAATCAGCAGCAAAACTGAACTGGCATTAGAAGTGCCAGTTTTTCATGTAAGATTTAACATTGCAAATTTGGGCTTAGTCCTAAAGTATACTGTATAGGTCCTGTTTGTGCAAATTAATTATTCCCTGCAAGGAAGGAAGTAAGTCTATATAAGTAAGGAAATACTTGTCTATATAATTTAAACTATTTTTCATGAAATTACACACTTGTTTGCACAGGAGCATTTGAATGCTTTATATTTAGTGAGGATCCCAAGTTATTTACAAATTAAAACATGAAACTAATTAATTTGAGAAAATACATCAGTTTTTAACAATGTTTGTTGCACATCTGTCAAAATATATATAAAGTTTTATATTTTAAACTGAGAGTACATCCAGGGCTGTATTTTACAGCTTTTATCTGAGAAAAACATAGTATGGTCGTACTTATTCATGAGTTAGCAAAGCAAACTGTACAGCACTCTGAGAGACACCTTTGATTTATTTCAGTGTTCTTGGGATCACGAGGGAACAGTCTAGAGGAAGGATAATAGGAAAGGGGAAGAGTGACAGTGCAGCATTTCTTTGGCATCAATGCAGGGACAATGATATTGTATCTGTTAAAAGTGACCAAGTTAAGATTTTCCAAATGTCATCAAAATTTGGCAGTAACTGCAACAAAGACTTATGTAGGTTTTTAAACATTAGAAGAGAAAGTCTAAAGCAAAGGTGTATTTCTTCCTTTCTTGTTTAATTATTTCCTTTTCCTGTGAACCATTAGAAGTACCAAATTTAACATGAGTTTTTCATGTCTAAACACTTTGTTTTAATGGCTTAATTTGTGCTTAAAATGTTTTTTTATTTAAAAAATAAGATTATATTGCATTGATAGAGAGTGCAGTCTTGACTTTGTCTTTTCTTTGCTCCTTTTTTTTTTTCATGGGTCATGGGAATAGAATTCACGGTTATGTTTAGATCACTCATTCACTTCTTTTTTTAGTATTTTAAAGTTTTTTTATGGTTTCCAATCCGCTGTTGTTCTTGGCAGAGATTTTTTTACTGAAAAAAGCTACAAGAAAAAGTTCCACAGTAGCAAGGTGCCATGTAAAACAGGATCCCACACCTATAACTTAAACGGCCAAAAATTATAAATACCTACCTTTAGGAAGCTTATTTTAAAAGAAATTTGGAAAAGAAATATTTTATTACAATGTAAAATCTTGTAACGTGAAATATGTGTAAAGATGGGATTTTACTTACAGGAAAAATAGTAATGGGACAGATTTAATACATATAATATTTTTTTGGATCTGGCAGGTTTATACTGGTTGAAAAAGTGTCATTTTGGTTTTCTAGTGTATTTTAAGTCAGGCTGTAATTGTGAAGTGTGGATTTAGTTCCAGTGTTTGCCATTTAATGAATCATTTGGTTTCAAACATTCTTCCTTGTCCTGAGAAATGTAGATACTATTTATATTAAATTAAGGAAAAATTGTTCTTAAAAAATTAATGTGTTAACAAAGGTTTCTTTGTGAGGTTATCAGACTGATTTAGTTTAAGTAGAAGCAGATAGAAAAAGTTGCCTTGTGCTATCACTTGTTTCCTGATGAGAAATTAGTTGTCTGGCTATTAGACACTTTTCCTATCCACTTCCTTATAGATACGTTGGGCTTACATTTGAGGAGGCATATGTGAATTTTTCTGATATTTTTAATCCATTAATTTTCAGAGTAGGAAGCCAGTGACAGGAAGATTCCAGGTTGCCAGTAGTATTCTCAGTTAATAATGTGGTGTAATTTAATATCATGTATTTAGAATTGTGGTACTGCGTAGCTATCAATAAGGTATCTGCTGAAAGTAAGATGTAATGAAAGCTTTGTAGTTCATATATCTTTTCATATGGTACTTCTCAAATGACTTTTCACCAGTGCGGAAAGAATCAGAAATCCATTTTAATATTGTTTTCTCGAGAGATTTGCTTTTATGAGAGCTAATTTAAAAACTAAACACTATTCATTTTTTAAAACTCAAAATCTTTAAGGCACGAAATAAGAGGGATATGTTTTATTAACTGTGTTGTTTTCAGGAATGCACACCATTGAAAAATCTTCATTTTCCATCCACTTCTTTCAGGAAAATGTGCTTACCTAAATAACCTGTTTTGTATTACATCAATAAGTCTTTCATTCATCTTGATTAGTACATGTAGTATGTTCAATCTTGAGTGTGAATGAGAAAAACGTAAAAGTGTCTTAAAAAGGCAGAGTTTCTTTTGTGAGGGGAGACTAAGGAAAACAAATCCTTGAATAAAGTAATGCTCTGATCTTTGCTATAGTAAAGAAGTATTTTCTTCTTTAGAAAGAAACTTCTAAATACATTAAAATGCTACACTATGCAGACAGCTGGATTTTGCTAGATTTTTTTAGGGATAGACTTGTGTTTAGTCTTTTCAAATATGCTGATTACAATTTGAGTATTTGAAGTTCAGTTATGCTTAACATTGTGAAGTTGCATTTATCAGAGTGCTGAAGTTTTCAAGATCTGGATGTTGTTTAAATGTCAGTTATTCTGTTAATTCCATCTGTTGAGTCCAGTGAGGTAAGATTAAAGTTGCTATAACAGTTGATGAACAGCATGATCACAAGCCTGTCAATTTATGATGCAAATTATATTTTTACAGATACACACAAAAAGAAATCGTAGCTCCAATTCTATAATCATAGAGATCTGAAAAGATTGCAACTCAAATGCTTAAAAGTTAAGATATTAAAAAAGGAGTACTTGTGCAATATCAATTTAACCCCTTTGTTGTTAGATTTTTTGTATGCACTGTAAAAGTAATGAAGGCAAACCCACAGTCTAGGCCACTTTCTGTTTAGCTGTATAAAATCAGAAAATGACTGCTGATCAATACAAATTATTTATGTATTTTAGATGGCAGATCACAAAGAAGTAATGAGGGGCATTGAGCGGCATCCTGGAGTCCAGTATCCGGTTCTCACGCCTAATCTTCAAGGTTTTCACACTGCTGTAAGTGCCTTCATAGATATTCAGTTCAGTACCATAAACTAGCTATTTAATCTTAGAAATAAGTTAATTGAAAAGTCTCAGTTTTCATTATGAAAAATGAGCAAATTTACAGAGTGATATTACACTCTGTGTATGTATATTTTGATGGAAGTAATGATCAGTCTTTTTAAGTTCCTTTAAATTATGCTTGTATATAAAAAGGGCTTGTATATGAAAAGTTTGCCCTAGAAAAGTTTCTGAAGAGTGTCTGCTTATTAGAAAGTACTGAAGAAGAATGAGGATGTGAAAATGCTTTATAGCAATTCAGCGTTTCATTTTGGTAGGGTTTGAAAGTTTAAATTATTTCAGTTCATACAAAATAAGTACTCAAAATTATAGACTCGAAGTGTTTGGAAGTGTGAAAATAGAGCAGTTCAGTCTTAAAACATATACATTGATAGTCAAATCTTTGCAATTTTTTGTTTTCTGAAAATTCTTAATACTTCTGTGCTTCTGTCCTGATATAGGACAAACTGTATTTGGAAAGTGTACTTCTTGGTGGATATTTGTGGTGTAGTCTATCATTCAGTTCCTATACTGCATGTGAATGAAACAGAATCCTGTGCATAGTCAACTTAGCTATCAATAGTCAACTTATAGTGCCATGACTTTGTCTCAATGGTAGCTTGTATGAGTAGAATTAATTGTGCTATATATGTATACAGTATATCTCGATACTGTATTTGGTGATATAATGAAAGGAAAACAATTAAGAAATAGTTGTAGGTGATTCCTGCATTCTTTCTTGATGATATTTTTTCCCCCTCTGTTTGAAAGAATATTTGTCCCTGTAAGAGTTACTGAAGCTTAGACCTTATCCTGCAGAAGCAAAGACTAAAGGGAAAATCTTCATCCCTTTTCATAAAACAAGAGTATTATTCTCACTGGAGAATGAGAATTAATTAATTAACTCTTCTCCTAAGCTTAAATATTTTCTTCTCCTATCATTTGTCTTTCAGCCTTCTAGTTTGCCTCATGTTAGTTGATTTACTCAGTACAAGCTCAGGCTTATTGCCCCTTGAGTTGTCACCACATTTACACATTTTCTAGGCTGGTGTTTGCTCTGAGACTTTCTCAGCAGGCTCTCACATACACATTTTCCACATTATCCATAACAACTATGACACGAAGACCAGTGGAGCCCTTGATCCTAGAGCTGCTCTAACAAAGAAATCGCTATTAGTTATTGTTGTTGCTTCTAGACACATGCCCACAGAGAGCTTTCCCAAGCATGGGAATGACTTCCTGGCATTTGGAAGGAACAGACTGTGCAGGGGATGGATATTTCGAAGTTGATATATGATCTTTCCCTTTTCTGAAAAATAAATATAAGTATCAATAATTGTTATTTTTATAGTTGGTTCATGTGATTTCCTGCATCTTGTTACCTTTATCATTTATCAGTTTAAAAACATGTTTACCTAATTGGTTAGAAGAGGAAGGAAATAGCCATAGCGAATGAACTCAAAATTTGATTCAATCTGTCTGTATGTGATAGCTTAAAAAAATTTGAATTAAACTTATATTTTAGATATGGATAATATACTTAATGTACTTTAAAATTCTGGAGTGTTGTACAGAATTAAGTGCTTGATCTAATATTTTAATATAGTGTTATGATGCTGTTTTATTGAAATGTATTTTTTAGATTGCAGCAGGAGCTACAGAAGTCTCAGTATTTGGCGCAGCATCTGAATCTTTTAGCAAAATGAATATTAATTGTTCAATTGAAGAAAGCATAGAAAAGTTTGAAGAAGTTGCTAAATCTGCAAGGAATATGAATATTCCAGTGCGTGGGTAAATATAAAGATTCTAAAGTAATACAGAATTATTGGAGTTACTGTTACAGGGGGTTTGGTATCAGTAGAAAAGTATACTACCAAATTTTTACATTTTAGATAACTTGTAATAATAGTCTGTACTGTGATTTTTTTTTTCAAGATTGAATATATTTAGTAATTTATGCATTTTTAACTAGTAATGGTGACTACTTTTCTCTGTAAATTGAAAAAAAATTGTGTTTATAAGATACCTATTTTATTATACAAATTTATTTTTATCATCACAGATGACATAATAAAATTTATTTTATGTTGTTGAGAGTTCATAACACTTGCCTGCACCTTGAAAAAATACCCTACATACATTTTTTTTTTGTAGCATTCAGAATATATCACTTCATACGCTGTGGCATCAAGGTGTAAAAGTGAGAAAACAAATCTACTCCTGAGAAAAAAATTATTCTGTATATAAGTTATTCTGAAAACCCTGGTATTGAAGTTTTTGGAGTTTCCAGCACATAAAAGTCTAGAATTGTCCAGTATTTATTTTTTTCTCTGAAGTACTTTCTTTTAAACTTTATCCTGAATGGTACTTAACTCTTGAACAGTATTTGTTTTTCATTTTCATTTTCTTTTACATCACACAGAACTACTTACTTAAGATTGTTTGCAAAGGTCCTTCTCAATGTGGAAGGGTGTACAAAGGTTCAAGGAGAAACTCAACAGTGAGATTCCTTGAGGATTACTGGTAATGCAAACTACATCATGCTCAAAAAATACCTGGATGTGAAAATAGATAGAGGTAGATATCTTAGAGACTAAGTGCTTGAAAACCTGTCTGGGAATAAATACTGGGATCTCTCTTTGCTCCAGAAATGGTGATGGGGTAATGCTACTGCACGCTTTTTTTCACAGCAGCATGGTTGTTTGGGCATTTGTCTTGAGAAAGGGAGATCTGACTTCTAGTTATACCTCACCCACAGAGAATCACAGAGTAACAGTATGGTTTAGGTTGAGAGAGAGACCTTTGGAGATCATCTTGTCCAACCCAAGAATTTGGGGGTTGACAAAAAGCTCTATGTGAGCCAGCAGTGTGCACTCACAGTCCTATCTGTACCCTGGTCTGCATTAAAAGAAGAGTGGCCAGAAGGTTGAGGGAGATGATTCTGCCTCTTTATTCCACTCTAGTGAGACCCAACCTGAAATATTGTGTACAATTCTGGTGCCCTCAACATAAGAAGGACATGGAACTGTTGGAACAGTCCAGAGAGTGGCCACAGAGTTGATAAGGGGACTGGAGCAGCTCTCCTATGAAGACAGGCTAAGAAACTTGGGGCTGCTCAGCCTGGAGAAGAGAAGGTTGCATGAAGACCTCATAACAGCCTTCCAGTTTTGGAAGGGGGCCTGCGTGGAAGCCAGAGGTGGACTCTTTGTCAGGAACTGTAGTGGCAGGACAAGGGGGAAAGGTTTCAAACTGAAAGAGAATAGGTTTATATTCGATATTAGGATTAAATTCTTTACTGTGAGGGTGGTGAGGCACTGGAGCAGTTGCCCAGTGAAGTTGTGGATGTCCCATCCTTGGCAGTGTTAAAGGCTGGGTTGGATGGGGCTTTGAGCAACCTGGTGTAGTGGAAGGTGTCCCTGTCCATGACAGTGGGGTTGGAACTAGATGATCTTTAAGGTCCTTTCCAAGCCAAACCATTCTATGATTCTATGATTTTCACACACACAGAGCCAACCAAGGATAGCTCATAAACATGTGGGTTCTTTTCCTTAGCCTGGTTGTGTTTCAGATGGAAAATCACTGAATAAAGAAGCAAGGACGTTCACCGTATTAAGAAACAATAACTTGTACTAGAGTTTAAATACTCTTCCTAGCTGCTAATCTGCCAGGTAGTAAGTTTGCCTGCCTGAGTAACTTCTTTTACAAGAGGTCTGTTGTTTAAAAGCTCTCTGCCACTACTGTTTGTCACATTTTTCCAAAACTAAACTCTGAGTTGAGAACCTAACTAGCAATTTGAGTTCTCCAGGAGGATTAAACCCAGGAATGTGTGGCTTTATTAATATAATAAATAAGTAAACCCACACGACCCGGTTGGTTGGAGTCCCAACAACCAAATCTGTTTAATGGAATCAAACAGCATCTTTTATATGCACTTTAAAACAACATGTGATTCTCTTAACCAACCACCATGGGATTTGCTACTGCCCGTGTGTATTTGAGTACATTTGGGACTACATCTCCCAGGGTGCCTCATCCAACATCCCTAAAACACATTCCCTACATCTACCTCAGTTTTATTATTAAGATGAATCATAGAACAGTGCAAGTAATACACCAGTACATTTTTAAACCTTGTAAAACCTGTAACAATTACCACTGTATCACAGTGACCCAGCTCACTGCTTCACCCTGGTTCTTCAACAAACCTACTTATTAGAATTTCTCTCTTTAACCTTTTGAACCTGCTTGATATAAACTTGAACCTTTATTTTCCTAAGGGGTGTAACGTAACTGGGATAAACAACAACTTTATTGATCTGAGGGTTTTTTATAAAACTGAGTGGTACTTATGTAACTGGAAGAAACAAGAAACATTAACCTTTATTTGTCTGAGGGTTTGTGTAGAACAGGGAAAATTCCACTTTATTTCGACAACAGGGTTTATTGGGGGGTAAACATTATGAATTGAATTCTTCTAATGTGACCATGTGGCTGAGGTAGTGTTACCTTTTTAAGGCTTAGTGTTTAAAGTGCTTGTATTCTCACACAGTTCTCTTTCATTCACTCATAACACACTCACACCTGCAGCCACCTCATTCTTTCTTCACATGCACACTTATGGCTTTTAATAAGATTCTGTATTTTTGCCACACTGGTCATTTTCAGTAGTAAACATCAGTTATGTGTCTTTGTCTGCAGTCTCTTCCACTATCAGCCTGGTTCTTGCTGCTGCTGTGAGGGTGTACCGTAGGATTTGACACACCTGGAAGGAATCCATTTTAATTCTTTATCTGTAGATATGCACGCATACCCCCTCCCCCATGTCACGAGGTCCGCCGGTCCCATCCATTGCCCTGATATTAAGTCTTTTATCATGACCAGTGGTTTGGGAGACGAAAATGCTTGAGGTCTGTGTTGTCTCTCATACCTACTTTTCTCTGCACTGTCACAATTTAAAAAATTTATGACATATGTTGCCTTCCACAGATGTTCCTGTGGACTACAGATGGACTGCCCCTTTCTTTGTCTTTTGAGCATGTCTTTTAGGGTATGGTGTGCTCTATCTACCATAGCCTGTCCTGTGGGTGAATGTGGTATGCCTGTGGACTGAGAGATTCCCCAGTCTGTTAGGAAAGTTTCGACCTTTGCTGAAATGTATGCTGGAACACTGTCAGTTTTGGTCTTTTTTGGGGTCCCTAGAGTTGCAAAGCAGTTAAGCCAGTGCCTTATGACATTTTTTGCCTTTTCCCTGGTATGTGCAGTGGCAGTTATGTATCTGGAGTGTGTGTCGACTGTAACATGAACATATTTTAGCCGACCAAACTCAGCTATGTGTGTAATGTCTGTCTGTCACACCTCATGAGCTATCAGTCCTCTGGGGTTAACTGCTTCCTGGGATGGCATTGGAGTAATTTGTTGGCAGTCTGGACATGACATGACTATGTCTCGAGCCTGACTGAGGGTGATTTGAAATTGTCTCTTCAGAGAACATGTGTTCTGGTAGAAAAAAGAATGAGACAATTTAGCTTGCTCGAGAGTTCTAGGCACTGTAGTAAACATAGCTGCTGCATCAGCTCTTTGGTTCCCTTCTGCTATAGGCCCCAGCATTTCTGTGTGTGACCTAACATGCATTATGTAGAAATCAAATGTTCTGTGGTTAACAAGAACCCGTACAGTACGTATTTCAGCAAGTAAGTGTGGATTAGCAACGTCTCGAAGGAAGGAAGCCTCGAGACATGAAAGCAAACCTACTGCATAGCATGAATCTGTAACAGTGTTAATTGGCTGATCAGGAAACAGTTCAAAGGCAATATGAATAGCTGCAAGTTCTAGGACTTGTACTGAACCATGGCTTATGGTCTGTACTGCCACAGCCTGAGGGTAAAAGGAATAAGGATGCGACACTGCACAAAAGGGGTTCTGACACAGTAGAAGGTCAGGGTGCAATGGCCAGTTTATTGGGGGAAACAAGGACTTATATAAGGTTTGGGCAAGGGGAGGTTCCACAACTGGGGCGGAGCATGGGATTGACAACTCAGGGCAGAATGGGATTGGGGAATAGGAGAAAGATGGGTGGAACTTTGGAGTATCCAGGGGAAAGGACCAATGGGAGCTCACTCTGCACTGCGGCATCCATCAGCCAATCAGTGAGAGATGAGCGGGAAAGCCAGGGGAGAACAAGGGAGTAAACAACTTATGGCAGGAAAAACGTGAAGGCAAGTCCAGGCAAGCCCTGAACAGTATAAACTAAGGGGAATTAACATGGGAGTACATTAAACTTGGTATAATGCTGGGGGATAACGAGAAAGTCCGTGGAGTAATAGTCTTTTCAGGCCCCATACAAGTCCCTCCAGGTCTTGAATCGTTCCCAGTCAGTTCGATGATCCTCCTCACTGTACCTCCTTTTCCCACTGTCCTGTGGCAGGGTTTACCCACGTCAATACAGCCTTTTTGGACTGTCCAGATGCATCGGTAAAAACGGTGAGACCTTTCACTGGCTGGTGTTGGCATCTGCATGTGGCTTTTAAGGGTGGGTTACCCATTTCTGCCCAAAGTCTGTGTTTAGAATAGTGAGTGGAAATGTCACCGTCATAGCCTGCCAAGGCTGCCTGGAATCCTGCATCTTCAGCCAGTAGCTAGTCAAGGTTGTCCTTCATTGCTGGGATGTAGATGGTCACTGGATCCTGTCCATCCAACTTCTGTAGATGTCCTCTGCCTTTAATGACAAGCTGAACAAACATTTCGTTAATTGTCCACACAGTCTTTGGTGGTGAGTGGGGCAGAAACAGCCACTCCAGATCCACTCAGTGGATCTGATTCAGCCTGGTCCCACTGAAACAAAACTGCAAATGGCTGGAACCTGCTAGGAACAAGTGCAAGGCAAGTGTGAAGTTCAGGGTTTCTCCTTCTGCTTTGTCTGCTCTCGATTGCCTGAGAACATGTCTTTAATGCCTGCTTTGCCTCTGTGGTCAAGGACAGACTAGATGTTAAGTCTGGATCACCTTTCAGCAGCTCAAAGAGGGGGTGCAGTTCCTCTGTGGTCAAGCCTAAAATAGGCCTTAACCAGTTGATGGCTCCTAAAAATTTCTGCAAGTCATTTAAGGTTAAAATGTCCTTTATCTTAGTTGTCAGTGACTGGGGTGATATTTCTTGCTCCATCCAAGGTAGGTCCAGGTTTGAGAGCATTGGATCTTCTCTGGACTAACCTGCAACCCTGCTTCTTGGACAACATTAGTCAGAGCAGTTATAACAGTTTGTAACTCAGTCTCTTTGGCCATGGCGACTAAGATGTTGTCCATATAATGGTAAATAATTGCTGAGAGGTGAAGCTTTCTGAGAGGGTGGATAGCCTTTGCCACTGCAGTCTGACAAATCGTTGGACTGTTATGCATCCCCTGAGGCAAAACAACCCAGTGGTACCTCTGCATGGGCTCTGCATGGTTTAAAGCAGGGATGGAGAAAGCAAGGGGTGGTACATCATCAGGGTGTAGGAAAATGGTGAAAAAACAGTCCTTTAAGTCAATTACCATTAAAGGCCATTCTGCTGGAAGCATAGCAGGTGAGGGGAGTCCTGGTTGTAATGCTCCCATTAGTTCTATGACTGAGTTAACTGCTCATCGGTCATGCAGCATCCGCCATCTGCCACTTTTCTTTGGAATGCAGAACACTGGAGTGTTGCATGGACTGGAGCTTGGCACTATGTGTCCTGCATCTAGTTGCTCTTAGACTAGGTCTCTTAGGTGAACAAGCCATTCCCTTTTCAGGGGCCATTGATTTACCCATATAGGGTCATGAGTTTTCCATGTCAGCTTAATTTGTCCTTGGAACAGCTGGTTAATGGCCCTCAGTGAAAATCCTGAGCATCTGTAGTTGCAGTTTGCATGACAGTGCCAAATTGGCCTAGCACATCTCTACCCCACAAAGTGCATGGAATAGGAGCAAAAAAAAGGAGCTATCTTGGCAACCTGTCCCTCTGGCCTCAACACTGTGCGTATTCGTGCACTCTGCCTAGGCCTCTGCGTGCCTCCAATCCCTTGGAGAGACGAAGCAGGAAATACAGTGGGCCAGTCAGCTGGCCACTCAGTGTCTTTGACAATAGTAACATCTGCTCCTGTGTCCACCAAGCCTTTGAATCTGCATCCGTCTATCTGATAAGTCATCATTGGTTGTGCCACAGAAATAGTTTTTGTTCAGAATATTTGAGGCTCACCTGTGCTCCCGAAAGCCCCGAGCCCCTTTCTCCCTCCCCAGCCAGTGACACGCTGCAAAAGGGGATTAGCTGGGCAAGCTGTTGTCCCTCAGGTATGTAACACCATCCTGGTGGTTGACGATTGTCTGATTAGAAGGGCATGGACTCCTGGGCCTAGGGGTCCCCAAACTCCTGTGGGGAGCAACACTACGGCAGTAGATTTGCAGTAGATGTTAAAGTTACTGGCGCTCTGGAGGCCAGGTCCAGTGCAGCACTGCCAGAGGTGGTGGCGAGCAGATCGCTAATCTGTTCTCTTGGGCCTTATTCATTTACTGGACTGGGGTGCATGGCTTCCCATTCTGTTGTTATATCGACTTTTGATGAGCTGTCATTGCTGTAGCAGTTCCTCTCTTAAGGGGATTGGAGATGGGGATGGGAGTAGGGATGTCCCCGGCTGCTCACCTGCCTGGTATGAAGACCCACGTCCGCAGTCTGCTGTTCAGCCGAGGAGGACTGGTGGGGTGATCACCTCTCCAGGTGTCACCTGAGCCCTGGTGAGCACAAGGGAGTTCCTTCAATATGAAGGACGTTCTACCTTGCCCCACGGCCTGGGCGCCATATGCCACGGTCTCGTGAGTGAGGGAGTAGGACCGCAACACTGCACAAAGGAGTCCGACAAGGTAGAAGGTTGGGGTGCAGTGGCCCTTTATTAAGGTAGAGCAGGGACTTATATAGGGTTTGGGTCAGGAAGGCTCGGTAACAGGGGAGGAGTATGGGATTGGCATCTCTGGGTACAGCAGGATAGGTGAACACAGGAAAGGAGGAGGAACTTGGGAGGAGCTGTGTGTCAGGAGCCAATTTGGACCCACCCCGTATTGCGGCACTCTTTGGCCAATCAGTGCAGGATAAGTGGGAAAGTGAGGGGGTAAACAACCTTTGGTGGGAAAACAACCTTGGGCAAGCCTGGGCAAGTCCGGGACCATACAAACTAATGGGATTAGTACAGCCAAGTGGGGAAAATACATCAAACAGTGCTCAAAGCTGGGTATAGACAAGCAAGTCCATGAAATGGAGTTTCTTCAGGTGCTGTAAATGTCTCTCCATGCCTTGAAGTGCTCCCACTCAGATTCGGGCTCCTCAGCACAAATGTAAGGCAAATTTCATACAGTACGTGCAGAACAATTTTATTGAGTGTCACACAAGGTGCTGTGTGTTACTGAACACTTCAACTGTGAACTGCTTAGTATCACATAGACTGCAAAGTGATCAAAGTTGTGAATGAATATTATGTAAAGTGCACTCCAGCTATAACTTTCTTCCTTATAGGCTTACATGTCTAAGAAAAGTGAATCATTCAGAAGTAAGAAGCCATTGACAGAATCATTAAATTTATGGGATTATACCCAAGTAAAAACCTAAATAGAGAGGATAAGTATATTGAAGAGAAGCTACATTTATGTGAATGTTACATGTATCTTCATCATATGATATTAGCTTGAGAATTACTTTATCCAATGAAAAATAGAGATTTAGCCATTAGGAGATAAGATGATGGACTAATGCTACACTTCAACAAAACAAAAAGTTTAGGAGAGAACTGCTGGTATTTTTCCAGGGGATCTATTATAACTCAATAATAAAGTAGCCAATCTGCTAAAAACCTGCTGAGAATCTAAATGGCAGAATATGGAGCCTTATTTCATAACAACAAACTGTAACTGAGAAATTTTGAGTATACATTGAACATGGATTTCAGTATATGAAAATATTGAAAAGAATGTTTTGAACATCCTAATAAGTTAGAAGATAAAAGAGAACTGGTTAACACCATACATTTGGACTTTGAGTACTCTTTTAAAAAATTCCTCCCAGGGAGATTTTGAGGAGGCAAAATAATAATTAATGAGGAATAAAATATTGCTATGGATTAGAGTCTAGACTGATATGTTTTCAAGAGAATAATTGCCAAGTATTGATTCTTGTTCCTGCCTGTTCTTACTCATTCAGATGCACTCCTCATGGGTTGCAGAGTTACAGGAATCCCCAGGACACATTGAGACAGAATGATTGCTCAGGAATAATAATAAAAAGGGATTGGTTAGTGTCCATCTACTTCACTACTTTCTTTTAAGCTCCACTGTACTGTCTTTTGTTGAGTAGAATTTTGATGAAAAAAATAGAAGAAGATTGAATATAGAAATACAGAATTCAGAAGAATTTTTTTTAATTGTAGATCTCTCAGCAGTTGAACAGGGCTCTAGAAGGTGGACTTAAAACTTTTAATTAGTTAAAAAATGAAAAAATACACATAAAGAAGAAGCATCAATTTTGAATGGCAAATCCATGAAGTGAGTAAATCTGTTTACAACATTGCAGCTGCTTGTGAGGAGAGAGATTATGGAGCAGACTGTCATTTCCAGCTTAATTCTAGAAAACTAAACCATAATCTTCTCTGGTAGTAACAGCCAACAAAAGCTTGCACTACCATAGGGATTTCATTAGTACTTGAGAGAAAGTAGTTCATTACCTCCCAAAAATTGCAGTACATGTAGAAGACTTCTGAAGTTTTACATTGTATTTAATGAGATAAAACACTGGGCTTCTTTTCCTCAATGAAAAAAGGTGTGAAAAGATAATCAGAAAGTAAAAACTTAAAATGAGATTTCACAGAAACCAAGGTGACTTTTTCCTGTAAATAAAGCAATCAAAACCAAATTAACTAATAAGGCCTATGATCTATAATCCCATATTTAGCTGTTGCTAAATGTCACCGGAACAGAGAGATTTCTCTGAACAATTTTTCCTGCACTCTGTAGACCTTGCTTGCCATGGAAGTGACAAGCTGTATTGTTTATACTTATAGACTGTGTGAAAATATGTGATGTTTATACTTGTTACTGTGTGTCTAATTATAAGGTTTGAGAACATAATATGTTTATAGTAAGAAAACTTTCAGAACCTAGAAATAAAAGTACACCTGCAGATCTAGGAAAAACCCCTAAAAGCAGATTAATTAGAAAGAGGTTTCTATGCCAAGAATGATTTCAGGTCGCATGGACAGAGCCTCAGATCCAATAAACTGAGAGCATGAGACGCGTGCACAGACTGAGCTATCCAATCATCTTGTTGTGAGCATGTACCCTGAGCAAACTGAACTGTATAAAAGTTAACTGATTTAAAAATAAATTGGACATTGCTTTGATCACACCGGTCGTGTTGCTATGTCTCTAAACCTCCTCATTGATGGCTAAAGAAGCTG
Organism: Manacus vitellinus; assembly: GCF_001715985.3. Classification (NCBI taxonomy): domain Eukaryota; kingdom Metazoa; phylum Chordata; class Aves; order Passeriformes; family Pipridae; genus Manacus; species Manacus vitellinus. The sequence continues at coordinate 44,012,033 of NW_021940604.1, forward strand.
CTTTTAGTGACAGATAAAATAAATGGGATTTTGGTATCCCATTCCATGCAAAATTCTCTAAATGCTGAGACAGCCAAGGCTTTGCGGCAAGTTGTTCTTGACATTCAGTATTTTGAATAGGTGCTCGTGGTTTGACTGGTTGTTATTTGATTGCAAGAAGGTTAGTTTCAGGTTTTATTTTGTTGTGTGGCTTCTATTTACTGTAAGTAGTTATATATTGTTTACAACTGCTGATGTAACATGAGGCAGATCTGAGCATGACCACACAAGCCTGAGCTTGTCATCCTAAATCTTCCTGTAGTACCTATAGGGAATTAGGCAGCCTTCAGGCTGTGGTTCACTGTATGTGCTTTTTAAAGTACTTGCCTTAGGATAAGTTGAAACACTCTCTGGATGATCCATCCTTTTGACTAAAGGAGCTTAGGTCCTATCCAATGCTGGTCATTCTATAGATGGCATAGGCTGTAGGTAACTATCTTTGATATCAGAAGAACAGATGAATCCCAGCCTGTGCATAGGCTGAGGATTAGGACCTTTTAATTTGTGTAAATTACAACAGATAGAAGAAATAGGCTTTGTGCTGCAAGGTAACAGAAAATGTAGCTGTGGACTTTAAGGACAAAGATTTGTACTCTGTGGACTTTGGTTTTAATCACTGTTTTAGAGACTGGCTAATTTAAAGAACCATGGCCAAAACCTGCAGCCTTTCCTCAAGCAAGCTCCCAGGACTACACGTTTTGGCTTCTAATATAAATTTTGTAGGCTAAATATTTTTATATAATTACTTAAGTAATAAAAATATTAATATGCATAAATTGTATTTGTATTCATTTCAATACAGAGATTGTTTCCTTTCTAAAACACTTATTGTTTAAAGCATTATTTATTTGCAGGAAATGGATAATTTAGTGCCTTGCCCTAACCCCTTATTTGTGCAGTTGAAAAATACTTCCAAAAATAATTTTAAGAGGTTCAAATTTTATTTCCTATTTTTACTGGCAATTTAAAATTTATGCAGTGAGCATAAATCATTGGCAATCCTTGAATCTTATGAAAAATGCACTGAAGCAGTTGAAACTAAACTTTAGGCTTTTGCATGTCTTACTGTTACTACAGCTGCACTAACATTGACTCGGTCATCATCCAGAAAATTTATGCTGTCAGCTGTCACATTTAAAAACTGTAGCACAGTCCACAGTTTTCGAAATGTTTACTAAATTAGTTCAAATGTTTATGAAGAGTTGAAATGTTGCGTATGGTCTTAGAAGTTAGACTATTTATTAGCATCATAAGGGGGTTTTATTTTTATTTTTTTGTACATGCATAAGAACTTTACATTAACATCTTGGACACATTCTGTGAAGACACTGAGCCAAATCAGTTGTGAACTGTGTGGTCACCAAATTACTACTATGCATGTCTTGCATGTGAAGTAACACAAAATAGTGCTGGTTTTAAATTTGCATCTTTTAATGCATAATTAAGATACTATTAAAAATATCACAAGTTACTGTGGTTAAAAATTAAGTCAAATAGCCAGGATTGATAAACATTGGTGGCAAATGGTAATTGCAAATAGTTGCTTGGTTTGTCTTTTAAGTTAAATATATCATTATTGTACATATGAAGAAAATGTCAAGTAAATTCTGATTATACTAGATTCTTCCAAGTTAATTTATTCCAAAATTTAAAAAGACACAGGAATTAATTGAAATTGGTACAATAGAACAGTAAGGAAGTAAGGACTTGCATTTCCTCCTTTTCAACGAATGGTACCTCACAACCTACTTTGTGTCCTGTGACAATGAAATAAAATCAAACTATCTCCCTCTGAAACATTCAGTTCTGTATAGAACTGTCTTAGTCCTAATAAAAATGAACAGGGGATACAAACCTTAAAGGTTGTAATTTTTTTTCCTCTACTAAAAGAACACTTCTCCGTGATTAGCAACTAAAAGCTGTATTTATGTCCCAGACCTGAAAATTTTTCATGTGAATAGCTCTTCTAAGGCCATTTGTGCAAATGTTTAGAGACTCAGTGTGAAAACAGATGCAAATGATTGCTGTAAAATAACTCTAGAAGCATTTCCTTACAAAGCTGCTGCTTCGTGAAAGCCTATGTAATCACACATTAATTCTGAACTGGTGTATGTAATTCCTTTGTTTATGCCCTGTGTCTTTAGGAATGGTGAAGTTTACAGTACATAAAAACATTTTGAAATTTATCAGTATTTGACTTACACCTGTGTTTGTATAGAATTCAAATACTGGTTGATATACTCGAAATATAGCAATATGTTTTTCTGTGACAAATAGATGCCAAACAAACTATTGTGTCCAATATTTCTGTTATTACCTTTTATATTATGCTGTAATAAAGCTTACAGGTTACAATATATGTAATTCCTTGGTGATTTGATTTGCAAAAAAAATGTGGAAGAACACATTATTTCTATTTTAATATACTTTATAATAAGCGATTTCAGAAACTAAAAATGATGTCTGTTTTGTTTATAAAGAAACATGTTAATTGTCTAAAACTTCTGATTATCAAGACCATCTGATCTTTATAATTCGGTTCAACAATGTTATGTTTTCTTTTGTTACAGTTCATCCTAAATAACTTAAGATATTTATATGGCCTTACAATACTGTATTTTTTTTTACGTAATAAGAAGTACCATAACATAAACTCCAACAATTCAGTTTTGCAAAAATCAATACAATTCAAGTGTGTTTTATGAATACAGACACTTGAACTTGTGTTTGCTGGTATTCTGGAATACTTAGGCTAGAATACATGTGTTTTTTCACATTGCTTTAAAATGCCCATTTTTAAGACTACACTGTAGTTTAGCACAGTCACAGTTATATTGATAGTAGGATGATTTATGCCCATTATCCTTTCTCTAGATAGTAAAACCAATTAAACACCTTCGTGTCACTATAAGTGAACCTATATTTGAGGTTATGGGAACAACAAAATGTAGATGAACATTTAATAGACTTGGAAGCAACACATTTTAGTATGTGAATGGTAAACAAACCTACAGGGTTAGACAGTATTAAGCCAGCTGGTCACAGTCCCTTGGAGAAGTTTATGAAGGCAGAGATTCCTGGGATGTGGGGAGTTGGTACGTTTCTCTGTACTGGGAACAGGTTAAGAAAAGGTTGTTGGAGCAATTGTACTAACTCTATCATACTGGATGATTGCACTATGTAAGGGGGGGGAGGTTTAGGAGTAACGCTATATCAACTTTTACCTGTTGTTTTTGTACCTGCAGAGAGAAAATATTATTACTGGGCCAGAAAAGCTGTTTAAAAAAAAGAAAAAAGGAGGAATACATTTCTTACCTGTTTCTTCTTAAAGGGAATAAGTCAGACTTGAAATGTTAGTATGAAATTATGAGGTTACAATACAATATCTTTGCTAGTATGTTATGTATTACTCCATAGATAACTTGAGGTAGTTATTAAAAAATCAAATGGTAAAGTGGCCCTTCATTATTGTAGCTGTTTGGTTATGTTTTTAGAGTAGTAGTTATTTTCTAGAACATAGTTCACAATTTAACAGTGTTTTCTAGGCATTCTAAAAATAGTCACAAATATTTTTTACTCTAGTATTCACTGTGAATAGCAAATATATTACTTGTAACTGGGTACTAAATACATGGAGAGGTTCTTTCTTTTTTTTTTTTTTTTTTTAAACTCAAATGTGGGAAAAAAATCTTGGCCTTATTTACACATTTTGGGCTTGGCTTGGAGATTCTGTTTCTAGTTGCTCTCTTCTCTTCCTTGTAAGGATTGCCTGTTTTCAACTGATGGCTTGCTTTGCAAAGAGACAGAATATATCAACCACGATATTATGAATTCACCAAATGAGATGCATATACATTTTAGCACAAACATCCAATAAAAATAAATACATCTGCAGTGAACATGGTAAATTATATGCAAACTTACACTATAATAATAAACAGGAAACAGCAGCATCTGAGTCTGCAACTGGCTTCTCAGGAGGCTCCATGCCTCCAGCTGTGGTAGCAGCTGTGGATCTGGCTCTGGAACTCTTGCTGAAACAAGCTGACAAAGGGCTGATTACAACATGGAGTTCAGTTTCTGCTTGGATTCGTTTTCCTTTTAACACCCTTTAGTTAAAAAAAGTTTGCTCATTTACCCTGTTTGAGGTTTTATATTCTTCTCTTCATAGGCATTGGGCTGGTGTGGTGTTTATCACCATTCCTAGTGACCTTGATTTTGGGGACCTTATACTGCCTATACCATTTCTGGAACATTGCAATTTGGTTTCGGCTTACTGGAAGAAATTGAAAACTCTCTTCCTTCTCTCTTCATCCCCAGAGACTGTTCAGCATTTTTGTGCAAAATATTATGCAGTAAAGTTGTCTATTTTTTTATTTTTATATGCACAGAAAACAATTCAGTAGAAGACCAAATGATCCTCACCTGCAGTGAAATCTGTAGAACAGGCAAGAGACTGGGAAAACTCTGCCAGGTGAAACAAGTAGAAAACTTCTTTTTATCACTTTTTATTAAAGGGAGAAATTCTGATTTCACAAAACATCATATACCCATGTGTTTCTAAAGCAGCTGTATAGATATGTTCGCTTGAAGGTCCTTCTTTCCACCCTGGTTTAATGGGCTCTTTTCTTGATGGCATGCTGAAGATGTAGTTAAGCTACATCTGGCCTTGATTCAGCAGAGACTTAAGCACATACTTAGAATTAAACACTTCCATTGCAGAATCTGCTTTGTGAACTCCCAGTTTGCTTCTGCTCTCATACTGTGGAGTGTCTCTGGTGAATATCCTGAGATTAGGATAGTCTTTTTCATTACACTGTATTTTTTTCTTTCAGTCCTGCTATCTTTTTAGAAAACAGCTGTATTTTCCAACTTAATTGAATTCCCAAATTAAATCCCACTTGCTTCTGCAACTTATTGCTCAAACTCTTCTTTTTTCCTCTGCTGCTTTTCTTCATGTAGGATCTTGCTTTTTCCACTAAGAAAAATAGATACAGTATCCTTTTCCTTCTGTCACTCTCTTCTCTCTCCCCTCCCCAGATCCTTTCTCCTCTACTGTCAGAGCAGCAGAAGTTTCTTGTTGACTTTCCGTGTACCCCTTCCACTTGCCCCAGTGACCCCATGCTCTGTTCTTCCTCCTATTTCTTCCCTCCCTTATTCTCTTTCTTAACTTCTCACTGTCCTCTGGCTCTTTTCCACTTGCAATATAAGCAAGCATTTGCCTCTTAAAACTTGCACCTTTGACCCTACTTGGTTCTTCATATCGTATCTCATCGCCTATCTCTTCTTTATTCCTAAACTCATTGAAGGCGCTGTTTATAATTACTGTCTGGGGACCCTCTTCTGTGATTCCCTCCTATAACTCCCACACTTTGGCTTCCGTTCCTTGCTTGCAACTGCAACAGCTCTCACCAAACTCCCTGATGACAAGATCTCGGAAACAGTAGTCTTTCCTCATTCTTCTTGACTTGTCAGTAGTGTTTGCTGCAGTTGACCAGACTATTCTTTAAATTTTTATTGTCTGTTTCTCTCCATGGCTCTGTTTTGGTCATTTTCTTCTTTCTAAGCAGTTCTTCAGCATGTTCTTCAAAGTTGTCTCCCATTTTGGAAGCGTGTGGGTGGAGGTCCTGGGGCTCTGCTTTGGTTGGATTCTCTTGTGGTTTTGATGCCTTATGGGTTATTTCATACTGAAAAAAAAAAATGTAGCAGCCAAACATATCTGTAGATAACGGATCTACCTCCCTTGAGAAACTTATTTCCTCACACTCTTGCTTATTAATTTGGAAGCACACAAATGCAATTACAAAGCATCCCACTCAGCGCTGCCTTCACTGTAGATGTCTTGGCAAATACTCAGAGCAGACATATGATTATCTTCCCTCTTTCACACAGACGTGTATTTTCTCTTTTGGTATGCTAGGCTCTCTGTATCCCTAGTTTTACTCAGCCCTTGCTTGCATATGCTCCAGCTTGTATGAACTTTTCTACAAATGGCTCAAATTTTATCTCTTATTTCCAGTAACAATATGCTAAGATCTTGTCAAAAGGAATTTATATTTTATAATGTCCTATATTAAAAATGCTTATCCTGATATATGTCTGGACCGCATTCCTCATTTTGAGCATTTCATTTTCTTTGTCATTGCCATCAACTGAGTCCCTTTTCTATTGCTTCTGTCCGTTCTCAGTGGAATCTCAGTGCTTTTTTTGGTTTGTTTTTTATTGACAGTGCCAAAAAATTTAATGTTATCACCACATTTCTACTTTTTATTCCAATTCATTAAATGAAAATGTTAGATAAAATTCTGCCAAGATCATTCTTGATGAACTCTACTGAAGAATTGTTCTTTCACTGTCCACAGGACTTTGTTGTCTCTCTGATAGGAAGTTCTTTTCCTGTCAAATTCTTTCAGTGATCCTTATTTTCTCCAGTTTAATATTGAATATTAGATGCCCAAATATATCTGTCATATTTTCCTTGTTTAAAATGTAAGTCTAGTCACAGTGGTGTAAGTATGCGGAGAGTTCATAATCTCAAACAGATTTGTGTATTGTAGTAGGCAGATTTCTCAGGTCACCACATACTTTCATACCCCAGCAGGCCCAGCTGAATTATGTGAGCTCAGGCAATCTGCTCGCTGGTGTGAACCACAGGGAGTATTCCCTTGTTCTCTAGATACCTTTTGGTCTGCTTTTGCTTTTGTTTGCCCTACTCCATTCCAGATGTCATTCATGCCATATTATCACTACCAAATGCATGTCTTCTTGGTCTGACATATGTAGCCATTAGAAACCTGTAAAGATATATGTAAATAAAGGGAACATGTGCACATATGTACTGTATGTTTTGCATTTACTTAGTATTTAGGACTGTTCTTGATCACTTCATAAAAAAGTGGTGTGGCTAGTTTTGAAAATAATTTCAGTAAGTGTATGTATTTGCTAGCTCTAGGCACTGTAGTATTATGTAAAAAGCAATCCTTTGGGACTGAAATTTTTCATGCTTAGTTTAATTTGAAAAACTTTGTATGCATAAAAAAAATAATAAGGAAATTATCCTGAATTGTTTTTGAGTTATGTGTCACTGAAAATTGGGGCAGTGTTTAACTGTTTACAGTAGCTACTTTTTTGACTTTAATGTAGATAAGAAAATTCATAATTTTGAAATTTAAACAGTGGCATCTATAATTGGGGCTGATATCTAATGAATTCTGTGGCCAAGTTTCAAAAAAGCTGTTTTTCATAATGACATACTGATAATTGAAATCATGCCTCACAGGCATCTGGACTAAAATTATGAGCAAGATGTAATGGACCCAACCACTTTCATGGAAACAAAATTAATTTCCATTTCTTTGTCAGGGCTAATCAAGTTCTTTTTAGATTCAAGGTTTGTTTCACTCTTGCTGCTATTTCTAGTGTGCCAAGATCATACTTTCATATAAGGGAGGTAATATGTTCTATGCATTAAAATATGGACCTTTTTTCACAATTTCTTTTTGCCTGTTACTGATCCTAATTTCACATTCTATCAACCACTTCCTCCTTCAACTGCAAAGAAACAATACATCCTTCACCCTGCAAACCTTGACTACATACAAACTGGCATCTGTTCAATCCCTTTTGCATTATACAGTGTATAATTTTACATTATATCCTTCAATGTTGAGCAAAAGGGAATGACAGGAGAGTGATGAAGGCTCTTGTTCTTCTGTAAAGCAATTAAGCAACCTCCCACTGGGACTCTGCCTGCCTCTGAATCTGTTGTAAATCTTTTTAGAGTCACACTTTTGATTTTGACTGGCTGTTTCTGGTTAGTTTAATCGTATTCCTAATAAATTTAAGATAAATAATTAGAAGTTTAATTAGAATTTCATGGCTCTTAATTGTCATTAAAAAGGGGAAATTTAAACCAAATCCTATGCTAAAAGAGCATTAGGGCTGAACAATGGAAGTTTGGTTGTGGCTTTCAATTTCTGTGCTTTATGGGGCCAGTAGCTGCTGAGGGACATGGTTTGGCTTCTCAGTTTCTTCTTATCCCAAGGCCTACCTAAATTGCAGTTTGCAATGGAGCTATAATTCTTCTGGGGCAATGGGACAGAGATGCCAATACAGAGAGAGAGGATGGAAACTACCTCATTCACCACAGTTCTGATGACTTATGAGATGGTGGGGTTGTTAAAAGTTGTTTGCGTCCATGTGTTGCTTTCTCTGATCCGAGTAGCTAGTACAAGGAAGAAAGTGGTATCTTCCTCTGAATACCTTCTGTGGGCTAGGCAAGGCAAAGCTTGAGCTGCCTCTTGCAACTTCATAAGGAAATACCAAGAAAAATGAAGTCTCCTGCAGCATCATTAACTTGGCTTTGTTGCCAGTCCTTTACACCCTGTGACATACACTGGGTGTAAATAAAGCTGTGATTTAAAAGGAAAATTAACAAACCTGCTATTTTCTTCTGATTTAATTTTAACTTTGCATTCAAATCTTTGTTCTGCATTGACTGTCTTAAATATTAAAAATTATATTTAACCCATTTTTAAATGTCACATGGATGAATACATGCATTTGGTAGATATATACATATAAAACAGAAGTATCATTGTGTGTTCTTTCTATTACAGGTATGTGTCGTGTGCGCTGGGATGCCCATATGAAGGAAATATCACACCAGCTAAAGTGGCAGAAGTAAGAGTGAACTTCTGGCTTGTCTTTTTAATGACTCAAAAATACAATTTAAAATGTCTATAAGTCATGTTCTCTACTTAATCATAAAAAGATCTTAAATGGATAAAAATTAAGGAAAACAAGGACAAAATATACCTAATGCTAAAACTGGGTGCATAACGTCACTCAACCATGTGCAGTCAAATATGAGAAAAATAGTGTATTTTGGTTGTTATCAGTCATGAAAAAAGAAAAGTTCTATTTCCTCTACAAAGTAAGTAGGAAATGCTTAAGGAAATAGACTCTAGCACATATGTCAGTAGACTGTGTTGTCCAAGATGGTTCCCAGCACCACCTCTTTTTTTTAAATCCATTTTATACTGGAATAAGCATACTGTGCTGTCAGCTGGTAGAGCCTCTGCTACAATGTGCTTCAGGTGAGTGTCATGTGATTGATACATGAGCCAAAACTCAGCCCCAATATGACTTCTTAAATTGCTCTACTGCCATGATGGAGTAAGTTGCACCCACCCTTCCTGCCCCCTTTTCCCCTTTAGGATACAGGATAAGGAAGAAGATATCTTAATGCAGCCTTTTTTTCCCAGCAGGGAGGTGAGTGAAACACAAGTGTAAAATTTTGTAGGAAGGCAAAGAGGGTATGAAAGCTGAAATGGATGTTAAAAAACAAAGCGGAGAGAGAATTCAAAAGGCAGAAGGCAGAACACACTGGCCTTCCACCTAGGGATAGACTTGTCTTCTCTGTTACACTTAATCACTTATTTTTGTTGATCTAGCAGAATAACCAAACAATTGTCTTTTACTTTGTAGCCCTAGCAGCTAGTCCACATTTGTCTAATATATTATGTTCTGCATGGGTGGTTTTCAGGTCCTCTTCTCCTGTATCTTCTCTAGTATACATTCCAGAAGCAACTTGGTATAATACTTCTCCCACAGCAGCCACACATACTCACATATTTGAAAAAAAGTAGCTAATTTGAAAGGTAATCAGTATTTCTAAATTAATTTGTTCTAATATGTGAAGGTTAGTTAGCTTTAGTTAGAGCAGTGATGACATATTGGTTATCGTGTTCCTCAACAGGCTTCTTTTTTCAACTCCCTTGCACAGAAGAGCTCCTTTGATCAATGCTTGGTGTCAGGGCAGTTTTCCCAAGGGGAGTAGCACAAGACTCATGCATAGTAAAACTGCTCAGTGGTGCAGAACACAATGCCATTCAATCAACAAAGCTGCAAGCTCATAATCACATCCTAATTACACCGACAAAACAGTGTGTTCTCTTCTCCCACACCCTCCTCCCAAAAATCCAGGTTGAAAACTTACAAAGACATAACTAATGGGCTGCCTCCTACTATGGTAAAGTAGAAAATTCAGTTTGAAAAACTCCCATTCAGCTTCCAAGCATGCACATTCTTCTTGAAAATAAGTATAGATCTCTTTGTAAGAGTCACTTTAAGGTTAAATCCTGACATCAGTGGTGATGATGAACTTGTTAGCAGAGTTTCATCCTCTCTTCTTTCATCTTTCAGAACTTTGTTTTCAGAAGGCTGAAAGACCTAAGGACTCAACATGGAAAAGAAGTGAATGCAATATGATTTCTAGCGGTTTATATAGTCTCAGTTATTACTGAAACGCTCATCTAGAAAAACTTAGAATCATGGATTAGAAAGAACAGGAGAAAAAAAAAAAAGCCATCTTCTTCCTTTACCCTGATCTTAAAGAAAAGCTGAGGTTTGGGGAGTAGCTCGATGTAATCCACCCCTAACTGCAGATGATTGTGTTCTTTCTTACAAGGTATTCTAGTTAAAATGCCTGCCATGTGTTGATGATATAAAAATATACCATGTGATAGAACCTCTTTTGCAATCTGGTGATTGTCCCCTTCTTAAAATGTATATTGAATTTGTGTGTCAGAACCAGTGAGTCTGACTTTAAAGCACAGTTTTACTACATTTGCAATAGTCATAGCACTTCCAAGCCTTAAGCAGGGCAATTCAGACAATGTGAAGTTCTTTTTCAGCTGCTCTTTGAATTAAGTGAACAGCAATATTAATCCAGCACTTCCAAGACTGCTGGTGCAGCACTTTGTCAGCTTCCTCAGACATATTCACAGTAATCCCACTGATGCAGTCCTTGAATTGCTTTAACAGCAGAGTGCAGTGCAACTGAAGATGTCTTGGAAAAGAGTTGTATTTTTTCATTTCTAAAAATCTAGACTGGGATTCTGTTCCAGTGGAGTGGTCTTTTGGGATCATTAATACACAATGGGGAATCCTAAAGGGGACGAACATTTTCAGCAGCTGAAAGTAAGGTGAAATGTTTCCAAATAAGTTCAACAAAAATAAGATGGAAAGATTATGAATTCAATTTCCAAAGCAATATTGTCGGTGAAAACACGATTTTGTGCTTCTGAATATATGTTTCTCTTCATGCAAAAATTATGAAGCCAGGCCTCAGTTCTTTTACTCGTGCAAAAAACTCCTCAAAGAAATATTTAGGGTTCTACTTACATAAGTAAGATCTATTTGTATACGATTTTGTTTGGTATTAAGAAAATTTTTAAAACTTAAGGACTAGAATGTTAATTAAGTTGCAGTTTTGCTTTGTTGGTATTTTAGTGTTTGATTTCATGAAAAGCAAACAAAATTAATATAGCAAAATTAATATTGACTGCAACATGTTAAAACTTCAGTTTTTATTGATTTTTTTAAGCACCAAGAGAAAGCAAAATCAGGCTTCTTGTTAATTATTTATTGTCTTAGTTTGGCCATGTGCTTGGCTTCATGTAATAAGCAAACAAAATGGCACAGCTTATAAGCTGAAAACTACACGAAGAAAACCAAACAGCTGGGGAGTCCCCAGAGAGAGAAAAATGTTGGGAAAGGACTTGACAGAAAATTTGTAGTTTTAAAATTTTGCTTACTTGGATTCTGTGGGAGAGTCAAAAGCAAATTTTTGATGGATTTGGCTTGGTTGGTTATTCCACGTACAGAAGCAGAACTATAAATTTAAAATAAGAGGATCTATGGGATCTTCTCGGATGACAATTTTCAAGAATGAATAGAGTGTGTGTGATAGATAGATCCACCTTAGTAGGTCAAAACCTGAAACCTGTACAGAAATATGTATTTTTAAATGTATATTCTTGACGATATTTTACATTCTTTTATCTTGACCTCTTCATGTTTTTCTGTTTCTAATCAGGTATCTAAGCGCCTGTACAGTATGGGCTGTTATGAAATCTCTCTGGGAGATACAATTGGTGTGGGGACTCCTGGAAGTATGAAAAAAATGTTGGAAGCTGTTATGAAAGAAATTCCTCTGAGCGCTCTTGCTGTTCACTGTCATGACACGTATGGGCAGGCATTAGCCAATATCCTCACAGCCATACAGGTAACTCAGTTTCTCTTTTTATACATACAATAGTAATAGTCTTAGTTTAATTCAAATGTGCAATTTTAAAAAATGCTGCTCTTAAAAAGATCATTAGAAGAGGAAAAGGCACTCACTAAACTTTCAGAAAGTATCACTCTCACATCAGCTTGTCAATAGGTATTACTCCGGTTGCTTTTACCAGAAAATGTCAATCCTTGTCTATTTATTACCTTCACTTTCATACAAAATCACTAAGAAACAGTGGAAACTACATTCCATTGATACTAGATGAAAGAGGGACATAAAATTAATTTTTTCTGCTATTTCAGATTCCACTTTTCTTAGAAACAACTGTATGTTTGTGGTCCACTAAACTAAAATTTCTATTTCACAAAGGTGTCTAGATAAAAAATGGAATAATGCACAATTACATCTTGATTTCAGATTATTGGTAATTATGTACACAGAATTGTCTAGATAATTTTACTGCTGTTGACATGCCTTCATTATTCTTTTTTTTTAATCAGTTATATCTTCCAAGTAAGATTAGCAACAACTTGTATTTAATCAGCTTTCATATCTGTGGCTAAATAATCAGAAATAGTTAATTTTCATAAGAGATTTTTTTTCTTATGTTGATATGTTTTTCAGAATAGGACATAATGCAAGAAAGAGACTACAGGTTCTAATGTCATTTTTGTAAAGATATAATCTTGAAAAATACCTTAATGTGCACATGTATTCATAAGGAGACCAGTTTTTACTAAGTATTACAGAATCAAAAGCTGTTTACAAATTGTAGGCCTTTATTGTTCTATTTTATACTTAATGGCATCTTCTGCTTCCTTGTAATTCAGGCAGCCATTTTGAAGGTGAAACTTTTCTTTGTCCTTAGTTATTCTGGCAGAGCTCATATTATGTTGTTTAGATATAACAGCAGTTGTGTTACCAGTATTAGTGATATAAGCCACAAGAAGGAACAAAGAAAGTTTCAATATGGGAATCCACAGGTATTTGATTATATAGTGAAGGACAAAATCTTGCAAAAAAGGTTCTAACTTTTACTCACAGCACTCACCCTTACTCACTTTTACTGTTGCAATTGCGTGTGTATGTATCATGGGATAAATAAATTGCTAATTTCACAGTTAGCTTCAGTTGCAGATGCAATAGCTAAAAGCATGAAAACCCCTGAGCATGGGAGGAGTTGGCCATAAAAGTACTTGAAGCATTGTTTTTCAAATCCTTCCTTAACATAATTGCTGTCATGGTGCCTACTAAACACTGAACAATGGCTGCTTTTTTAACCCCAGTATTTGCTGTGATTCTTGTCTCAAGTTTACCTCTTGCTTCTGTCTTTTTATTTACTGCTGAAATCAACTTTGTAAGACTTAAAGGGAAAAAAGCTCTTAGGTACCTAATACGCAGTTTAGGATAATTAACATGTAAATTCAAAGAGCAAAAGACCTAAAAGGAAACCCCTATGCAACTTTCTCAGATTTCTGGGAAGCCCGGGGTGCCTGAGACCCAGAAGAAAACTTCCCTCTGTGCTCAAGTTCTCCTACAGTGCATGTCTAAAGGTGCCGTGGTTTTGGCTGAGCTGAACTTGTCACAGATTTTGCCAAAAGTCCTTGATGAAGCAGGCATTACACAGTCTCTCTGACTGGCTTTGTGTAAGCTGCTCCTTGGCTCATTCTAAAGGTAGATCCCCAGGCTCTTGGATCCTCCAATGTGGTCTGCACCTCACAACATCCTCCCTTGTCTCAGGTCAAAACAAAGCAGCTACTCAGTGAGTTATAGTTAAGCAATACTCCTTCTAAAACAGGACAACTTTTACAGGTCAGCCATGCTGAGAAGTGCCAAAGCCAGTGGATCAGCGTGCCCAGGTAACTTCTGGCCCTTGCTGTCAGGCTTTCCTGTATTTTCTTCCAAAGATACAGGAATAGCAAAGCACTGGAGTAAAAACCCTTGTTTTCAACTCAGCTGCTGTTTCATAGCCCAAACTCTCCACAGACACAATTCCTTACCCTTCCCCCTTTATGGGTCTGTGTGACTGACACAATATTTCATCAAGACTGAAATGTATTTGGAGGGTTGTAGAAACAATAGGCTACAGTGATTGTTTGAAAACAAGTTTAAAGAACATTCAGCAAACAAATTACACTCTTCCTAAGACATTGCAAAATACAACCTCAATCTGAGTACTATTGTATTGTATATTGTATTTCCTAAGAATTAATGAATGACAGCTGGAAAGCCACAAATCACTCTGCACTAATTCAGGCATTGCTTCGATGGGAGATCTCCTAAGAGTGGAAAGAGGTGCTGGTGATTCAGTAAGTGATTTTTTATAAAGATCACATTGTTCCATGCAGGATTATACTACCCAGAATATTTTCTTCTGGTTGGGGCTGATCCAAAGTCATCTAGAACGGACAGGCTGTATCTGTATAAGAAATTAGCAGGGCAGTAGTCTTGCAATTTTAGCATTCAGTTTTATGTGTGTTGTTTTAGCAAAAGGATAGGTAGTGAAAGATGGGAGAGAGATTAGCCATCTTTTAAAGAGTAAGTAATTTTTTGCGTTGCTAAAGTGAGTAATACAAATAGAAAGCATTGCATAGAAAAATGAAGTTTATTTTATGAAGAGAATCTGTGTAAAAATGTGAGGAACATGAAGTGATGCTTGAAAACAAACCAATAAACATTTAAAGTACAAACATGACTGGCTCTTAGTTAAATGGTTTAATATAAAAATACCAGAGTATAAATTGACCAAAGAGGTAAATTCAGAAGATGGGAAGTGATGTGGAGATCTAGTTAGAGATTATGGTATTCTGAGTAAAATTACATATGTGGCTTAGCTAATGTGACAAACAAAATGTAGCTAAAAGAAGTAGTAAAACATTTATAGGAAATTATTACAGACCTCCAAGGAAGGGTAAAAAGATGGGTCAGGAAACTTCTGCAGAGGCCCTGGTAAGGTAGACCATTGATCTAAGACGATTTGAGTTTCCTTGACAGTTGACTCTTGTGTGTACAGAATGCGTAAGAAAGGGAAGTTTTTAATGGAAGTGTTACGGAAATCTTTTCCCTTAAAGCTTGTGTAGTTGACAGAAATAGGTTTGTCTTTCTTCATAGCACATATACAAACATGAGAAAGAATACGCTAAGAGGCAAAGAGGAGTTTTGGCTGGCTGTGATACCTCAATAAATGAAACAATCTCATGGTAGTCCCATAGAACTTTATCAAATTCAAATCACTATCATAATTCATTAGTATGAACTGATCCCTACACTACTGGGATCAAATACGAACTTAAAGAAAACAAGACTGACAAGGACCAAGGATTTTTACCACATTGTATAATCATTTCCACCTTATTGGACACAGTGAAATGAATGAGATTGATTACATGCCAAATGAAACCACTTTTTATTAGTTCTTTTTCCAGAAAACAGGAATTTTGAAATAAAATCCCCAGTTTAGTACTAGAAAGAATTTAGCAAGCCTCTAATTAAACTTTCAAGGTTCAGACTGCAAAATCCAAATTTGAGAGTGCGAGTACAAATAGTTTTTATGAAGATTTAGAATTTATTTTTGAAATTGAAATTTAAAAACAGAATAGATTTTGAGCTTCGTATAGAATGTAATTTTGAGATAAAAAAGCTAAGTTACCTGAGTGGGCAAGTGATCAAAATACATACATGCCCAGTCAAATTATCTGAGCCCTGTAACCCTCCACTTCTTTTCACCTGCACAGCCTGGCGCTCTGTAAGTCATTATGTAGTACAGTGTGAAGGTGGGAAAGACTTGCTATATGAAGCATGCACATTTTTTAGGATATTGAAAAAATGTTAATATTTTTGCATTCTTATTTTGAGAGCATAGAAATGGAAAGGTTTCAGCAAACCTCACAAGTTTGCTTTTCTCTGCTGTTTACAAATATATGCCAGGAAGCTGCAGAAGACTTTGAAGAGATCTCCAGAAACTAATTTCAGGGTTCAGATAGGGAAATATTAGAAAACACAGCTTGACTGAGAATAGCTGTACAGAATTCAGGAAGGGCTGGTCATGCTTCAGTATTTTGCTGGAATTCTTTGAGGCAGTCACTGCCAAGGAAGACAAAGGATATACAGTGGCCATCATATGCTTTGATTTTTCAGAAAACAATTTATAGTGTCCTGTACTGGAAGTTAATATTAAGGCGTGGAGGCATATAATAAGTGGAAAGTTGGCTAAATGGCAGGAAACAAATAGAATTATGAAACAGAATTTTTTCAAACTGGAAAGCACCATCAGTGTGGTTGTGGATCCTAGGCCTGTGCTTGTGGATCAGTGGGCCTGTGGGTCCTAGGTTTTCCTGATTAAATGAATAATTTGCAATACCATGATGCTCATGTTAAGGGCAGTTGTTCTAAAGTGTAGAAATTAGGTTTTGCAAATTTTACATTTGTGAAAAATTGTGAAAAACAGGATATCTGGCAGAATTTGTAAGTGGAAATCTGTGTAATATTCTAAACTATGCAAAAGAAAAAGTTTGGGATCAAACATAAGAGTACAGGAATACATATAATTTTAAGTAAAGCGAGAGACTATTACAACATGCCTGTCCTTTAAAATAAGGGTCTTCCTATAGCTTTCTGCCTTTGGGTTTCTGTAGGAACTAATTTATCCTAGGTATTTTCTGGGTTTGAAGTGTAAACAGTGCTTTTGAATTATTTGTCAGCAAACTAAAAAAGCTGTTGGCAGTAACACAAAATTCTTTAGACAACGTCAGTTTGCTTTTTTGTTTCTGTTTCCTTTTATTCTCCCTTCCCATGAAAATGACATAGCACTTAGCTAAAGGTAGTAATTAAAAAAGCAGACATGAAGGAGTACGTGATATTAGGAAAGAAAGTGAGTAGAATTGTTTAATATTGAAAGCTAACATGACAGGTGAATAAGACTCTATTTGAAAGCAGATAAGTTAGGAGGAAAATGGCAGGTCAATTGTGAAAATTTACCAGGCTGCAAGGTAGACATTTTCTTCCTGGGAAGAAAACTTAAAAGACAGTGTCTGCTTTGGTAAAGTAGCAACACACTTGCATTTTATCAAATAATATTGTTACTATGAGCAGTCAGCTAGTTACTTTTGTAAGTGAAAAAACATACTGCACAAATGAATAAATCAGACCTACATATGGGAAGAAAATAAAAACATAGGTGTTCATGCTAAAAATCTGACCAATGCTTTCCAGTATTTTCTCTTTTTTTTTTTTGGTCTTTTTATAGGTACTGGTTTTACATTGTTGCCTGTAATATCAGCAAAATAATACAACAAGCAAATGAACAAGCAGCACCACTCCTTCTTTTCTCAGATCAGTACAAAAGATATAGCAGCCCAATTTTTGCTCTTTCCTCAGATCAGTACAGAAGAAGTAGTAACTGTATTTTTATTAATTTCTGCTGCTTTTTGCAGAATGTGCATAGTATGCAATTTCTGAGGAACTGAAAATTTTTTACCTCTATCCCTATGTTTCAGAAAAACTTGATAGCCTGATAGTTCACAAATTAATCATTGCTATTACTACAACTGCTACACTATTATTAGGGAAAAAATTAAATGGTAGACTTAGTTCAAGATTATTATTTTTTGAACATTTTAGGATAGGAAGGGCAATATATTTGTTATTGGATATTGAAATAGCAGTGAGAGTGAGGCAAAAATTTGTTTACATGCATATACTGATAGATAGCCTATATGTATGGGTTTGTGGATTTTGGCTTTCATTTTAAATGAAACTTCATATATTATAAAGGATTAACAAATAATAAAAATCTACATTGTTCTAGCTGCTTCTAATATAATGATTGAATTTCAGAAGCTTTCAGCCCTAGTTACTGAACCAAAAACCTGAAGTCTAAACCTCTTTCAGTATACTAATCAGACAAAGAGATCCTTCATCAGGTATAGATTATTCTCATCTTCAAATTAACTCACTAGAGCTGACTTGGAACAGTAGACAAACTTCCCTTTGGCTTACAGTCAAACCTCAACTGTCTTTTAAAACATATTTAAACATTGATTTCCACATGCAAATCTACGCATCTTTCTTTATATCTCATTGAATTCATACGTATTTATCACTCTAGGTCTAAATGCAATATAAATTGAGAAATCATTGCAACAACTATAGAAATAAAATCTGAAGTGGTTTTAAAACCAAAGTTGCTTTTAAAAACCAAAGATCATTTCTGTACAAATAGTATTGAAGCTGTAGATTTATAAAAAAAATAATTTGGCCCAGATATTGCTTGCTCTTTTTCTGTGCTTGTGTCCTTGTATGCTTCTGCTTTTTTGTTGGAATGTTGTTTTATTGAAGTTTTCCTAATCACATCTTAAATGCTTTAATTTCTGAGTTCCCCATCCTGTAAGTGGTGTTCATTTGCACATTTGATTCTTCAGTGTCAGTGGTACATTTCAAGTCAAGCTTCATGGAAAATGGATCATTTTCTGATTGATTAAATCTAGCACCATTAAGGCCATACTGATTTGGTTGATCAGGACCTAAAATACATTCCAGTATTGCTTTCATTACTGTGCATCTTTTTCCTCTTGTGAATGCACTTCTTCCCATGCAAAAAAAAAACCCAAACAGATGCAGAGAATTTACTCTAAATTATTCTCTTATCTTCATCAGATTCTGTTCTACTGCATCTTTAGTTGTCTAGTTGTCATATCAGGAACTATAGTTTGTAAAAGGTAAAGGAATTAGTATTAGTAGAATATGAGAAGACACTTCTGTCTTATTTCACCTTTTTCCAGATAATAAGAGGAAAAATTAGTGCTTGTAAACAAGGCTCACACAAAATAGCATAGAATATAATTTAGATACAAAATCAGCAGATTATAGGTGCTTTTTAGGGTAATACCGCATACAGACTGTTAGTGTGTCTGCTTTGTTCTCTTTTGTAAGGCCTTTTTGCCATTCTTTGCCTCTGTCAGTTCTCAAGCAGAGTAAATATTGTGCTGGCAACTCACTGCCAAGAAGAGAGAATGATGTGAACAGATACTGTGCTCCTGCATTCACTTAATCCTAATGTTTTCCTAGGCACTTATGTTAATTTTTTTTCTCTTTCACTATTTTCCTAGTCATTGTTTGATAGTTGTAGGTCCACATGGCCAGAGCAATAGTCTTTTTACAGACCTCCTTTTATCATCCCAACTGTGTCTTGTTTAACTTGACTATTTAAATGTCTAAGAGTCAGCATCATCCAGTTCTGAAGTGGACTGGGCAGTAATCCAGCTCTTTCTGTTAGAGACAGACATTAATTTTTTTTTGGACTAGAAACAAATCACTTCCAAATGCTGGAAATGTAAGAAGGCTTTTCAAAAAAAGGATTTCAGGTGTTTATAGAACAAATTAGTATAAAATAGTTTTCAAAATGCTAAGCCAAATTTAAAATAAATATTTAGTACTTTTAGAAGCTGTGAAAATATAGCACTGGAAAACTGAAGTCACTGATCTGTAGCATACATTAAAAAAATGGTGAGGGCACACCAGTGTCAAATTCCCCATACATATTTCTATTGTACCTCAACTGGATTGCATAAAAAAGGTAGGTGTTTTTTTTTTTACATGATCGATAGTGACTGGCTGTAGGTTTAATGAGATGACTGCCTGTAGCATTCAGAAATTGAACTGATAACTGTTATTTTACAACAATTGTTGATTCAATTCCTAAAAATAAAAATCTAGATTATCAAGATGACTGGAAAATGAAGAATTTTCACTGGTCTGAAGATTGTTTCTTCTGCCTTAGGCAGCATCACGTAAGCAATCTCTCATTCACAGAAAGACAAGCTAGTTCTCCACGGCTGTTACCTGCCCCTTTTAGTTTTATGGTGTCTTGCTTGTCTCTCCCACATCTTTCAACTTTCACAACAAATCAAATGGGATTTCCACAAGTATCCTATACAACTGGCTCATCTCAGAGCTGCTCCACACTTGCAAGCCCACCCCATTCTCTCTTTCAGCACCCCTCCCACAGCATGCATTTCTTCCTCAATTTCTGTCTCATTAGCTGTCACAGTAATTTTAGATATGAGGCTGTATGTCTGAATAGGATTTGCACTCCTGTGGTTGCTGTGTCACTCCTTTACAGCGTTGCCAGGCTTAGTATCTCCTGGCCTCTCTGGCACTATGGCCAGTTGCTATGAAAAGATTGCATCCAGAAAATCAAATTCTTACCCTCCAAAAAAATGTCAGGACTTCCAAACTGCCAACTGTGAATGATGGTACTAGTTCCTAGACTGTGCCAGAAATTGCTTGGTGGAGCCCAGGCCAAAGCTGTGCCAGGGATTGTTACACAAAGGGGACAATTGAATTCCAGTCCTGATGTCATTTAGTTCCTTAGTCATATATATATATATAGCCACAAAAGAGCACATCTTCCTGTGCATTAACATCACAAAAGAGAGACTTTTGCTGTCCTTCCTAGTGGCATTTGTAGTGACATTTGAGGATGTCCCTGGAGCTGAGATTTCAGAGGTTGTGGTCAGTTCTGAATGTGCTACTGGTGTCCCTGGGGATTTGAGCTTACATGCTGCACACTAAAAAGGTATATGGAGCAGTGACAGAAATAACATACAATATTTCAACATAATTTTAAAATGAATTGTAAAAGAAAAATTTCAAAATTTGGTGAGGATACAATTAAGTACCTTAAAAACCTGTTTTTATTCAGAATTTAATTCCTTGTTCAACTTACAAAGTATTTTGAAAATAAATTATTTCTATAAGTGTTGCTTGACTTGTTTTTTAGAAATTATCCCTGTAGTCATATTGCACTTTAATCAGGCTGTGACTCTGTATACATCAGCTAGAAGAAGATAAATGGCTTTTAGACATGTTTATTTTTCTCCTTGATGGGAATACTCCCTCTCCCTTTTTACCCTAAAGTAGTTTTTTCTTCAAGTTTAATAACAAGTGTAAAATAAGGACAGAACTACTACAGTGGTTCCCACTTAAAATTATTGTTTCTTTTCATGACCTTTCATTATGTGTGTGTCTAGTTTTTGTCTGAAAAAGAGGATATTGCACGGAACCTGAATTTCAGACCTAAGCAAGGGTCAGAGGAGTTTGCCATGGCAGGAACAGACTTGGGAGATCACAAATCCCAGGGTCTCCAGTAGGGAAGTGCAGTGTTTACAGGATGAGGCTTCCTTCCTTTCTGGACAGCTCTACAGACAGCTGTGCTGAGGGGGTGGAACTAAACCTCTGGCCATTCTTGCATATTTACAGCTCCTGGAAGGAATTTTGTTACCATCCAGTAAACAATAAAGGAGGAAGAGTTACTTCCTATTGCTGAGATACATCAGGTGGCTTTAAACAAGCTCTTAGGAGTAAATTAAACAGTAAAAAATCTGGAGATACTATGACCAGATAGACTGAAGTTCTGAACTCACTCCAAATGAGTGTGTTGGGTGTATCTTTGTAGCTGTATGAGAACAAGTGAGCATTTGCATAAGTGGAATAAGTTAAAGATGACTCTTCAGCTAAGATGGAAACCAACACTGATGTAGTAGTGAAAATATGACAATCATTTTTTCTTTCTGTGTTGTGCAGAAGCAACAGTGAACCAGTCTCCTGAGTCAAATTATGTAATTTATCTTTTTGTTTCCTTTTGAAATATTGCACTACAGATTGAAACAGCCAGGCATTCAGAAATAAAAACATTTTATAATTTTAAAACATAAGTGAATGATAGTTTTATATACTCCAGAATTTTGCCAGCTTGCATGTTTGCTTGTTTATTTAATTTTTTGCTTTGTTGCTTATTTCGAGTGCTATATGGTAACAGATTGCCAGAGACAAATGATGTGATTTGCTTAACAGAGTCCTTTCAAATGCATAAACACTCAGAGAAAGAAAGATTTTTTTCTCTCATCAATGTTCATAACAGTTAAATTTTGCTTGCACTGAGAGTTGCAACAATAGGTAAGAATTTTTAATTTGAAGTAGTATCTTTTCCTCTAAAGAATAAAACAAGTGAACAAAATAATAGTAGATTTAGCAAGGCAATATAATGTGCATATATAGCAAAAGCTAATGTACTAATTTGAATGCCTTTTTAAACAAAAGTGTTCTCGCTTTACTATTGGCAGATACATTGGACAAGCATTGCAAATGTTTTTTCTTAAAAAGGAACTTCAATTAGAATAAGGGAAAAATATTTGAAAGACAGTTTACATTCTGTGCTCCCCACCTTAATGCTTCCACTTAATTAGTCAATATATTGGAAGGGAGAATTCTTAAGGAGGCAGTGTAATGTGATAAGATATTGTAATATGATGAGCATTACAAAATTGATCCAGTTAAAATGGAATGGTAGATGAGAAATTGTCACGCTTTTTAAAAAAGTTTCTTGCATTGTAATGAACATTGTGATGAAAATTTTATTTGAAATAAAGAGTCACTCTGCCTAGGGTGTCCAAAAAGATGCCCTATTTCATTGCATCTTCTTTGCTCATGTTACTGTAATTATTAACTGTGGAATCCCATCCTGGAATTGTACTTAAGACTTTATATTTTTACACAAATGTAAAGTTCTACTTCCTTGAAATTATACAGATGAATGACTAAAACATATATTCCGTAGCTCTTAAGGGGAGGTTGTTCCTTGGTTCTGAATCTTTGCTGTAGATGCTAAATTTTCCAACAAGACCTTTGTGGTCCCATTTGTTAAATACATTTGTCTGAGTCTTGAATCAAATAAGGATGTGCATAGCCATTTGCAAGTTCACGGGCTATTTAGTGAGAATGAATTTTAAGCAAAAAAATACCAATAGAAGTAATATACTTTTTTTCTTGTTAAAAAAAGGTGTAAAGGGAATAATCAAATTGCAAGCAAACAGAAATACCTGGTACTTTATCACATCATCATGTTTACTGCAATATTGCCATGATTTTTCCTTAATTCTTTGGGTAAACTACTCCTTAGTTCCTCTAGAGAATGAGGTGTACAGGAATGAATACATTTCGGTTTGGTTTGGGGTTTTGTTACAATGCTATTTGATGGTGGTGTATTTTTTTCCCTTGCAATGATTTTCTAAACACAAACACCAGTGAAGAAAAAAAAAGAAGCAGTATAGCTGCTGTAAATATTTTGTGAAATGTCCATCTGAAGCCCCTCAGTCTCTGGTAATTAGAGGCCATACTGTGGAGATTGGCAGGGTAAATTACCAGTTAATGTTTACACAACAAAACATATGCCCAGTACAATATCCTACACTGATGTTACTGAAACCAGAGTCCGGAAATGTACAGTGGAAACAAAATGTGGTACTTTTCTTGTGCCAACATAAACAGCAATTACAGCTCAGTGTGAGAGAAGTCATAAGAAATACTACTGCATATCAGTAGTTCAACAAAGTCAGCACTTTTGTGTAATTGCAGGGGAAAAGGGCTGAAAAACATTACAGATCTCAGCAAGAAATGGCCCTTTATACTTTTAAACTGATCCTTGATAAAACAATGCCGGGGTCATGAGAAGGCTACTCTGCCAATTTTGCTTCACTGTGGGATCCATTGACATCTGGCTGAGCTGCGGAAGCTGGAAAACTTCTTTAATATTCTCTTGACAGTAAAGTGGACATGTGGAAAACATTCTAATCTGTTAATCTTTGGTGCTCCTGAAGAAAAAGGACATTTGGCTTTATACTTTGTGATGATAAATATTGTCTCCAGGTCTAGCTGTAAATAAGTTAAAAGCATTTGAATGGAGGATGCAGTTCTTATTTTCCATATATGGGAGAAGATGGATGTGCACCTGTGTAATCCAGATGATGTAATCAATGCCAGGAGGTGTTTTCTAAGGGTAGTTTACCATATGTCCTGGAATTCTACTTTTCTTTATGCTGAGTGTTTTGTCAATGAATGTTGGGTAACAGAATCTCTGAACCTCCTTATATCCTACATACTAAAGTAGAATTAAGTTTTGTTTCACTCAGGGGATTCTGCAAATAGAACTAAGAGAGATTTGAAATAGTAGTTATGTCTGAATAAAAAGTGCAGGCTTTATTTAACAAAATTAACTGTACAAATTATTTTTGGTCAACCTTAAATCTAATATGGAGTGATAATGATGAATGTAGAAGCTAACCAGGACAGAAAAACAAGACTGAAAGAATTTGTAGTTTCTTCCTAAGGTATATATACCAATAAAAGCAGTACGTAAAATATATCAACTAGGTTATGTGTTCCTTGGATGGAGGAAAAAAGAGCTTTTTCAAATACTGTGATGGTTGGGTCAGATTTGCCATTTTCATTGATAGATTCACATGTTCCATGTTTGTCACGTGCACTTCAAATACTAGACTGGTGTCTTTCCCTGCTTCTCCATAGTAGCACTTTTCAGTGTTGTAGCTCACAGTGAAGTGCTCTCTCTGCAGCCTAAATTCCAAAAAATTATTTTTACCTGTTCCATACTTCATTCAACCCATTCTCAGCTGATGTCCCATAATTCAGCCAATAAGATAATTCTGCCATTTATTTTCATGGGTACGTGTCTACTTAGCTTATCTTCTGTGAGCCTTCAATGGTAGTGAGTGGATTTTTTTTCTTTTCTTTCTTCACTGGACCTTCATTGTTGGCAGTTCCAAACATGCTTTCTCCAGTCCCAGCAAAATTTTCCCTGCCCAAAACTACCCTCAGTAACTTTACCATCAAGTTAAGTAATCATTTTGTCTTCTCTGTCCATTCAAAGCCCTTTGTTTATTTTTCGATTTATTTTTATTCATTTACACTGGTATGTAGCATGTGAGAAAAACCTGATTGTCAACTGGTTACATGTAGGGCACAGGCAACCTGGCACAGTTTTTGCTTCTCTGGACTAGACAGTTCTCTCCCAGCCTACCCCAAAACTGCCCTTTGCCTTTTCTCTCTAGTTCTCCCTTTCCCTCCAGATCCCAAGATTATTATCTCCTCTGCTCTGTATATTTAATTGGTCTTCTGACTGTGTCCAAACTTATATCTATAGAACAAATATTTCACGTTTATAGATTGGGTTATTTCACGACACAGCAAGTAGGCAAACTGTTAAATCCTCAGAGGTTTGCTTGAGAGCAGCAATTTCTGCTGAAGAGCATCTGGGGCAGTAACTACTTACTTCAAATCATCAGCAGCATCTGGCAATGCCCTGGGTTGCCTGGGGAGGGAAGGAAGGGAGACTGGAAAGTTGCTCAGTGTTCTGATGATCATTGCATCTTCATGGGTTTCAACAAGACCTTGGCGTGTGCCTCCTGCTCCCCCTGCAGCCTTGTGATCCTTAGCAAAGCAGGGTTCGAGCTGTGCGCAGCCCTGCATCAGCAAACCCCGTGTTTTGTAAATAAAAGATTGTACTTATTCCTAAAAGGAGCAGAATAAGCCTCCATAGGCAATACAAATAGTGTTTTGTGAACATCTGCCTCACGATATTCCTTGTGTTATGGCACAGGATTTTTATTAGCTTTCCAAAATCTCAAAACCAGTCTTGTGTTGAATTGGATTGATTCCCCCTAAACATCCATGAATGTTCTCTGAAGAAGTGGGTCCTCAGCACAAATGTCACTGCTTTAGCCCACCAGTGAGAGGATTTTTGTGCAGGTGACTCAACGTCAGTCAAAACCACAGATTTTCAAACTCAGTTTCAAAGAAACTGCTTTACAGTTTTTTATTGAGGTTGAAGGAAAGAGCATGGTCAGCTGCTGGTCTCTTGACCCTTGGGCATTTTAACCCCCAGACTGACTAGGTCCTGACAGTGAGGTGGAACTTCCCTAAGCTTGTAACTAAGTCCAGACTGTGTGATCTCTTAAGATCAGTATCCCTCTTGTGCCAAATCTGAGAGTGAAAAACTACAAGAGCATCTCCAAGAAATTCATGTTAAAGTTATTGAATATTAGCATAACAAAGTATTTTTTCTTCCCCAGAACTTGTTCTTGGAAGTGGCCAAGCCCATTTTTCACTAAAACTTTCAAAACAATCCAGCCCGAGGCAGAGACAAGGTTTAGAAAACATAAGTTCCAGCAGTTAAAGGCTGACAAAGTAATAAACAACTGAAAGTAGGGCCTTATGATGGAAAGTGTTAGGGAACTTTAACTCTAGATGTCATTGCTAGCTTTGCTTATAATAAATGTGTCAGTAGCAATGTGAAAAGATGTGTGCAATAAGTTAAAGGAATTCTGTATTGACCTATTTTGTGTGGCACGTCTGCCCACAAATTGCTTGCATCTCAATATATTTTGGGAGAAAAGAATTTTTTCTTTTCTTCCCGCTGAATGTATTAATTTTCAAACGAAATTAACTGGCAAATTAGATATTTTAATGTAACAGTGACACCCTGTGGTCAGTAGTAATAGCGTTAACTCTGAAAAGCATGTTTTGTGATGCGTTAATTTAGCAAAAGTGGAGAGAAAAAGAAGTAGGAAGGAAATGCAAATAACTTTCAGGGCTTTCCACAGAGAGATGTTACCCCATTTTATTGCCTTATTGTAGAAATTTATGCTTCTACTTGCTCAAATACCAAAATAATATTTATTTACATACATTTGTTTTATTGAAAAACAGAGGAATGGCAAGCTTTGATTTTTAGACAACTTGATAATGGAAATCAAGAAAGGGCCTTTGTGATCACTGAACCTTATGAAGCATTGCTGGCATAGTTATTTATATTTCTATGGTTACCTCTATCTCTACAGGATAAGGTGTTTTCCCTGATGGCATGCCAAGTGGTGTGGGTAGCAGATTGATGCCAGAGAGACACAGTGATAGGACAGAACCATACCATGCCAAGAGTGTGAGTTAGGCACTGACCAGGCTTCAGGATTAAATAGCATTAGTCTTGTGCTGCCTTTTGTGGACAACCTTTGACCTGATATGTGTGGGTCCTCCTTTTACTTCTTCCTCCCTCCCTTCTCCCTTCCTTGAACAAATGCTGAACCTACATGCACCTATCTTTAAGGCATTGGCACACAAGCCCCTAGACTTTTTCACACAACAAATCTTTGCCTGTTTAATGCATACCTAGGATCCTTGATATTATGATTTCAAAATCTCATAGTTTAGAAGAAGCCTAATTTATGAGAGACCTGGTTTATAGCTTCTGATTTATACCTCATACATTCCTGGGGTTACTGATGCTGACTCTACCATTTTTAAGAGAGGGACAAAGTTAAACTTCTGCCAGACAAAGCCAGGTTTAAAGATCAGTAAGGAAGGAGACTGACTGTCCCAACAAGAAGTTATGGGGAGGCAGTAAAGCAAACTGAGAAACATAAAGCATTTATTATTCACTGGCAATAATGGTTTCCTGTTAAAATTGGCTGTTTGACAAAGGTGATAAATTTAATTCCCTGCTCTCTCATTGGGGAATTGGGAAGTTAGCATGGGACAGGAGCAAGAAGTCTTCTACCTTCTCTAGAGAGTAAGCTAAAGCTAGCCAAAGCTAAAGTTTGGAAGGTGTTCAGGAACCACTGTCAGGAATTTAGTGATTATCGAAAGGCTGCAAAGTGTCAAAAAAGATTGGAGCACTAGAGTTGTCCTGGAAGCCAAGCTATTGTTCACCCTCACACATGTCCACACATAAGTAGCTGGGTGAGTGCTCATCTAGGACATATCCTATGGAATAGCTGCAGTGCAACTTCTCATGAATGTCAGCACAATTTAGTGCCTGTCAGGAAGTGACAATGAGACTGTAAGCTTTTTAAAGATCTCCTATTGACAGTGAATACTTTGCAAGCTCAGATTGCTAAACAGCTTGAAACTTGTTATCTCCTGTAAAAGCCTGAAAAATACTGGAGATGTAATGAAGGAAAAGACCTTGTTTTACATATTTAGTCAATTTTTAGATTTTTTTTTTTTAGAGTCCCTTATGCTTTTAATGGCTGCAGAAGCAAAGAAGCTTCATAGCTGCTCAGACTTGCAGAGAATTTATTTATTAGGTGCTATTTCAGACTGTGCTTGGACAGGCTCAGCTGTAATATCAACCTCCAAATTAGTTAGTAGCACTGCTGAAGGATGTTTTCCAACATCTGTTTTTAGCACTGTTAGAATGGAGCTTGGACTATGGATTATTTAAGGTCTTTTTTGAATGGGGCCACACTGAAGATGAACTGCAGTGATTCTGCACATGAATCAGCAAACACATTACATTTGTACAACACGCAAGAGCAGACAGATGCAGCTGACCCTGCTGCTGAAATAGTTGTATGTTGCAGTGGACATCTTATCAGAAGCACTGTGAAGAGAACTTTAAAAGACATTATCTTAAAG
This sequence comes from Manacus vitellinus, assembly GCF_001715985.3. Classification (NCBI taxonomy): domain Eukaryota; kingdom Metazoa; phylum Chordata; class Aves; order Passeriformes; family Pipridae; genus Manacus; species Manacus vitellinus. The sequence continues at coordinate 44,040,414 of NW_021940604.1, forward strand.
GCAGAGACATCTGTACATTGCATATTAAGAGCATTGATTTGAAGAACTGCCAGATCTGGAGGTCAGTCAGAGCTGCTGTATTATATACACCATGTCAAGACCTTGTCTACAACTGGCCTAATGTTCAAATAGCAAATCCATCCTGATGGAGAAGCAGTTTTAGTGACTTCATGTTTATACACTGCTTCTGGGAAGTAATGGTTTAAGAGTCCTGTACTGGGATGAAAGCCACCACACCAAGGACATTACCAGTGTAAAGCTGTAATTAAGACTTTCTCCTCTTTCTGCTTAGCCATAATAGTCAATGTTGAAAAGACAGACCAATTATCACTGCCAGTCATGTGCAAGTTACCATTCCCACTACTTAGCCAGCAGAAGGCATTAGGATTTTTATGCTCTTGCATCTACATTAGGCTAAATTGACTGAGCTTACTCTAGCTTCCAGGGAAGGTAGTTTGAATCAAACGCAGACAAGGCTGCCTGAGAATACAAAATGTGGCTAGACAAAGATATGTGTTCCATGTTACCATCAAGTTGCTGTAGTATCCTGTACTCCTCCATGTATTCACAATCACTTTAAACAAATGATTGTAAGCAACCTGTTCCTCAGTGTTACAAGACTTGCACTGCAAATGCAGGATTACAGTGGCATCACAAGTGTTTGTACAAGGATATCAAGAAATTTTTATATATATTTATTCAATGCTTTCAGAAAACATGCTCCTCTAATGCTGGCAGAATATCGTTTCTTGGTTTTGCTTACTGTCACCGACTGGAGCAGGCTACTGATAGTAATACACACTGCAGAGGGAGAGGTTCTCCCCAGCTTTGACCTGGCAAACTTTTTTTGGCTGTTTTTCAACAAGTACAATTTACTTGATATTTTTTCCGATTTTTGCACAAGGACAAGCATTTAATGAGATAATTCACTGGGATTAGAATGTGACTCTTTATATGGGACTAGAATGTGACTCTTTATATGCTACTGAAGCTGTTTCTGAGTCTGCTCATCTTCCTTGGGAGTTTAACAGCTGTGATGTACCTTATAAATTTATTTGCCTATAGCTTTTATCACCATGTAAAAGTTATTGAAAATAAGTACATCAAGAAGAATGCTCTAGAAGTTACAATATAACCTTACAGTTTGGGGAAAACTCCATGAAAGACACTTCCTTCACAGAATCACAGAATATGCTGAGTTGGAAGGGACCCACAAGGATCATCAAGTCCAACTCTTGGCCCTGCACAGTACCATCCTCAAGAGTCTTGAGAATATTGTCCAAATGCTTCTTGAACTCTGTCAGGTTTGGTGCTGTGACCACTTACCTGGGGAGCCTGTTCCAGTGCCCAACACCTCTTTCTAATATCCAACCTAAACCTCCTCTGACACAACTTCAGGCCATTCCCTCGGGTCCCATCATGAGTCACCACAGAGAAGACCTTCTACCTTTTCATCGCTGGAACAGCAATTTCTAATTGAAGTCTTAAAATTAAACTGAAAGAGCAGGCATGGTAGTGGAATGCATGCTTGTATCAACCTGCACATCCATGTCAGACACTCTTTTCTGCAGAACCTCACCATACCCTAAATCTTTCCACTAAGAGGCCTTATGTGTGTGTCTGCAGGGACACCTGCAAGCCTGAAAGTTGCCACTGTGGAGCTTGTAGCAATGACTTCCAGCATAAATGCATGAATCTTAGCAGCTAATGCAAAAAGAGAGAATTTCCAATTGAAAGCTATCATAAATGCTTATCCTTTGTGTATTAGACACAGATGTGTCATATAACACATTTTCTGACTGGTAGGTTACACAAAGTGTGTAACAAGTGACTGAAATGTGAAATGTACTTTGGTGATTTGCTCCATAAGTCACAGATTAGTGTACTTTAAAGGACAATATCCTTCCTTAGAGACTCTCATTGTGTGAGCAATATTAAACATATCGTCTTGCCTGTCACAGTTGCACACCTCAACTCCTTTGAGGTCCTTATTACAGGCTTTGAGAAGCTACCTAGCTCAAGATAACATTCCCTGTCCAAGAAAAGGACCTGGAACAGCACTTCATTGGATTACTTTTTATTATTGCCCTCCAGAAACGTTGGAACTTTAAAAAGCCTGTAAGGCCAATGATAAAACTACAGAAAGTGTTGTTAAAAGTAGAAGCAAGTACAACAAAACATCAGGGAAGTTTATTTTGGAACTAAAAAAATACCCAAAACAACTGATAGGTATATTTGGATAGGGGTCTTAGCAACTGCAAAATGCAGGACATATTGTTTGCCTACCTTGCCAGCTAGTTGTGTGCATGGCTGTGAAGGAGAAGCTCAGGGTTCTGGACTAGCTGGCAGGGGTAGGTAGGTCCCTCAGAAGGGAAATCAGCTCTCTCTTCAGCCAGGCCTCAAAGCAGATCTTACTGACTTGCAAATGCAAGTAACAGGCATGGTTTAACATATGAATTTCTCTGGACCCAAAGTCAAAGTGGAACTCCTGTCCTGAATTTGAGCTGTTATTGCACTCTGATTCAGTCTGCCTGACTTCTCCTTCTACAGTTTTGGTGTATGTCTGCCTAAATTAGCCCTATGGGGAGAACCCTCAGTGTACTTAAGATAGAAAGAAGCTGGTGTCTTTGAAGAGCTGATGACTGTTCTGCTTAATACCCTTGTCTGCTTGTGATTATCTTTAGAGCCTGAATGCCTCCAGAGGCATCTGATCTTCTTCAAGGGGAAGACTGAAAAGCTTTGTCTGACAAGGGAGACCCAGTGTCCTGGATCACATACCTAACATGTAACAGAAAAAGATCTCTTCTCAATTTCAGCTTTATTTTAAAATCTAATTACAGAATGAAGAGGGTGCAAGCGCTCACTCAAATCAGTGGAAATTACAGGCTCAGGTTTTTTTCCCTCCCAGTCTGTCTTCCAGGGAAGGCTTTATCCCATAGGAAATGTAGTATTATCTGCTAGGCAGAATTGGTAACTGGTTTACTATTTTTTATCATGAATATGCTGAGAGGATCAGAAGAGAGAAGGCACTTGGGTGCAGCAGTAAGAAAATAAAAATCAGAGAATTATGAATTTATGACAGCTGAGTGTTTTTTCAAGTCTTAATTTAAGACTAGTTAAAATGAGAAAGGTTAACACCATGCACCAAGTATTCCCTTAAAAATATTCAAAGTAAAGCTCAGAACCTATATCTAAGGAGAACTTCCATTGATTGTGTTTGGTTCAATGAAAGCATTTACAAGAATAGATGCAGGCTACTTAGAAACATGTTGAAAGATAAAGAGAGAAAAAGCATAAACCTCTGTTTGACTCTAAAGCAGCAATTATCTTATCTGTCAAAATCATATGTAATGGACTGTTAGTTCTTTGTTCCATATCCTGTGTTTGAAGAGTCTTACCTTATAAAGATGTCAGGACTAATTGTTCCATTATAAGGAACTTCCTCCAAGGAACACATCCATTTGTAGAGAAGTGCATATTTTTTGCATGTAATTAATCCATACAGCCTGCCATTTATCAATAAATGTAATTAATACTTTGTGCTGATGTTTTGGTTTTGTGTTGTTATTTTCCAGATGGGAGTTTCTGTAGTGGATTCATCTGTTTCAGGACTTGGTGGTTGTCCCTATGCAAAAGGTGCTACTGGAAATGTAGCCACAGAGGATGTGATATACATGCTTAATGGTCTGGGAATCAATACAGTAAGATATTTTTACTTTCTACTTTAGACTTTAAGGAAAACAAAAATACTTTTCTAGGAAACATACAGTACATACCTGCCAATTACTTGTGCTGTACAATAAAATACTGTGAGCCAACTGTAAATTTTGCAAACTCAGTGCTTTGACATAGCTTGACACATAACATGAATGATGTTGTCTTCATTAGCAATTTAGGGTAGAATTGGTTTGTGTATTTAACATAATCTGAATAATCTCCCTTTCCCTACCTGGAGCTATGGTAGCAGACTAGAGTTTAGTAGCAGCTGCTTTGAGTAGCCTCAGGCTACTCAGGCTCTGCCTCAGTAGCCACAAAACATTGCTCCAGAAGGCTTATCAGCTCTACAGTGGAAAGACTGAGTGGACCCCAGTTTTTGTCACAGTTTTGGATTTGGTTCATAGTGCTTATTAATTTGTTGTAAATTTTTCTGGCTTCAAAGTTGAAAAAAAAAAAAGTGGTGTTTGGAGTCCAAGCAGAGGGCATTGTTGTTTCTCAGGTATCCACTTAATATATTTCAAAATTATACAAAACCTGTTACTGCTTAGCAGGCTTCACAGTAATTCTTATTTCCAGCTCTGTTCTTGGAGTAGAGGGTAGAGCAGCTTATCTGCACTGAGCTGCACTTTAATGAACCTTACCAGTGAGCATCCACACCTCAAGAGCACACTTTTAGTATCTCCAGCATGGTTGGCAAGTTAATTATTCCGTTTTTGTGGGAACCAATTAATACTACCTTCTCCAATGAATGTGTGCTCTTTGTTCTTCCTGTTGGCCACTGTTGTTCTAGCACAATGTGTTTGTGCTAACTCAAGCATTACAGCGACTTTAATTGATACACAGACTCTGAGAGTCAAGTTCAAAGGAGAACACATAAAGAGCTGCCAAAACTGCAAAGTGTGTGGTTTGCATTTAAACTACTGCAGAAAGAAACTGAAATGTCTGATGTCTGAAATATGAAGATTTGAGTTACTGAGGAGCTTACCAGTTGTTTGTAGGCTGCAGTTCAGTGTGGTATACATGCTGATAGAGTTCCTTGACATAAAAGGATTATAAAACTTGTTCCCTGAGCACTGTTAAAGCATATTCAATGTCTTACAGAGTTCACTGTAAGAGTTCATCTGCTTTCATTTGCTTTTTAGGGAATTCTGAGTAGATGTCAGACACCTGTTTAGAAAAGGTTTAATCACAAGTGTCCATTTTACAAGTGGACTCTATTTTGAATTGTTTGTATACACATTGGGATAGCTTTTCTTCATGAAGATGATGTTTATTCTTTTGAAACAACACAGGTCCTTGAAATAAGTAGGACAAATGTTGCATTTCACTTTACATTGCTGTGTACTACCTTAAGCTTTCAGTAGTCTTTCCTTGGGCTAAATACCCATTGGCCTTTCCAACTGACTCATAGTGGAATGAAGCAATTAAATAAAAAGTTTGATTTTATGAAATATACCTTGTTCCAGGCTTCTTGATAAGATTGATTAATCTGTTAATGGTCTGGTGTCCAAGCAGGAATCTAGCTTGTCCTAAAGGTTGATACCAAATCCCATGGAGAGAATCTCATCATGAGACACTTAGTTGCCCTTTTGTTTTGTTGTCTTTGTTGGTGGTTTTGTTAAATTTTGGATTATGCAAAAGAAAAACACAAAGCTTTTCTTTTTGAATCCTTTCTGGCCCATTAAATAAAGTGTGTTTTACCGGATGAGAGACTTGGAGCCTCAAAGTTATTACTTTAATATATGAGCTTTGGTCTTTGTAGTGTTGGTTGGTTTTGGTACCGTTGCCAGTTCTGTAAAATTATTATTGCACAAATCTATTAATACGTTCCTTTTTGTGTAATGGCACAAAATGAAATTTTAATTGCTAATGCTGTCCATTTGCAAGGAGCACTTTCTCATGTTCATCTCAGCTACGCACTAAAGCTTTCAGTTTGTTGACTGAAGTCACTCGAAGTGTCAAGCAAAGGATGGATAGTATTTAAAATCATACATTATTGAGTTCAGATTGACCAGATACATCAAAATAATAACTGATTCTTCTTCTATACTGTTCTTCAGAACACGTAATCAAGAAGTGACCCATGAAATTAATCTCTGGCAGGCTGAATGTTTTGAAGTTCATGGGAATTAAAGGATTTTGCCTTCTGTCTGACTTAAGGCACTTGTCCAAGTACTTAGATACTATTGAAGGCACTTTTCTTTCTGTTTTTTTGGTTTCATGCCTTGGTGTCAAGGAGTAATTGTAGATATATGGAGTGGTTACTACATAGTATATTCTGAGTATCTATCTGAAGACGTGCTATTTTGGCTCAACACCCTTACAAAGACTTGTCACTACTCTTGTCCCATTCTCATCTGTGAGTCATGCTCATCAGTGCCAAGTATTGTGCCCTCCTGGTAATCCTCTTTGGTTCACACCACTTGAATAAGAAAGCAAAAAAAGAAGAGATGCATGTACTCCATTTAATGAATGTGAACTGTGAACGTATGTTTCTTATCAACACATAGCACATTAGGCAGTGATGAAAACATGAATATTGGATAGTTTGGGGAGTTTATTTTGACATCTGCTGTAATCTAACTACCAAATATATCCATGGCGGTATGTTGCTCATTTCTGCCTTGTTAAAAAGCACAGATGCATTAAAATTTTTTTATATTACGTTATGTGCAATAGGGGTTTACAAACTAAACCTAAGTAAGGACCAAATGTTTTACATGGTGCTGATTGGAAACTCTGAAGCATTTTTTCAAATTAAAAATATTTTTGATTACATTTCTGTTAAGTAATTTCTATTCTCATTAACATTTTTAGTGAATTCCAAGAATGAAAAAGGCCAAGTTTACTGAAGAACATGGAAATAACTGCTAGAACCAATTACAGGATTAAGTATTTAAATCAGGTCTTGGTCTGAACTTTAGTATATTAATCTGAAAGTGAAAGTGTATTTCTGCTCCAATACACCTTGTACTCTTTAATGTTGAGTGACACCCTTCTCCCAATTTTGTGTGACTGCTCAGTGTACTGGTAGTTCAAAGTCCCCTTTTGCATCCCTTCTACAGGAACTTTACTGGCTTCTAAATTCCTACCTTTGGAGCAAGTATTATTACCACTTATATGATCTAACTCTAAAACTTTTACTACACCCAAGTAATCCAGGAGACTGATAATGAAGTATTTTTGCCTCTTTAATCAGTAATCTGATTTCATTTTCACAGTTAAGCAGTACTGATATGTACCTTATGTTAGTTAAAAAGCGGTTGCTCAAGGGACATGTTTTTTAGCATGGGCAGATCAAGCAGCTGCAAATTTTTGCTCAGGTGTGATAGCAATGTAAACTGTAATTTTGGATTAATTCTCCTTCAAGAAGGAGATTATGTTTACTCATGAGAATACAGGAACCTGTTTCTCCCTGAACACAGTTGCCAATACAAGTGTGTTTCCTCCATTTTCCTGAGCTGCAGATGGGATACTTAAATACATCAAGTTCCTTAGCACTGGGTGATAAAGAAGTACAGCACATATGTAGACATTACGTTTTTCTTCCAACTTCTTCTAGGTGTAATTCCAGTTTTTTGTTCCAGATTCTTTTGAGTTTGAAAAATATTACTCCAGCATTTGGTCCACTGCTGTTAAGAGAAGAAATCACTCTCAAAGTGGTAGAACCTTCCAAACAACGGGAAGCTGTAACTATTCAGTAAATTGCTGTAACTATTCTGTAGATCACTCTAACTCTGCTGATCAGTGTTACTGACCTACAACATGAATCAGGCCCATTGTTTGCAAAAATTAGACCCCGGAGCAAAAAAACTCAGAGTCTAAGCATTTTCATCATGTACATTTATTATTCTTAACATTTTTCACCTCTTTTTTAGGGAGTAAATCTTTATGCAGTGATGGAAGCTGGAAATTTCATCTGCACAGCTTTGAACAAGAAAACAAACTCAAAGGTTGCACAAGCTTCCTTCAATACTGGGACTGTCAATTAAATGGATTTTTTTTTTTGCAGCTTGATCACATTTTTCATCTACCTTGACCAAGGACATTTGTATCAGGAAAGCAAACATAAGAAAACCACTTCAGCAAAGAAGCAAAATAGAATATATAATTTTTTAATTATGGGAAGAATTATTGTACTGTACTGTCTTGTTAAGAATTGTCTGATTTGTAAGTAAGAAATAAATGATTGTAGTAGAGAACCACATGCTTGGTTCTTCTACAGAGGAAAAGAAATGAATTTTTAGTTCTTTTCAGGAAAACTGGATAGAAACAGTGAATACATAGTTAATTTTTAATCAAGATGACTTTCAGAACAGTACAAATATCTGCAGTAGTTTATGAGATCCCATGCTGTGTGTGGCCATTCTATTGTGTTTTATTTATCTGAATCTTTACTTTTCATCTGTCAAGTTACTTGTGTTATGAACATGGAGACAAATCTGAATTCACCATAAGAATTTTTTAGCAATAGAACTTTTTTTAATTTTGTTTTGTTTAACATCTGTGAAATTATAGATAACTTTAGTTTGTTCCAAGACATTGTGGTGAGTGACAGTCTGCCAGATCCTTCAAATATAATGCAAATTTCCTTATTTGTTATGTATGTTAAATTTGTTGTAGTTGTCTTTTCTCGTCAAATTATTAAAACCTAATTATATGAAGCAAACAAAAATTGTCAAGCTCTTCAACATCATTCAGGTTCATAGTAGTAGAAGGGGTGAAATTTCATCCAAGGTCTCATCAAACAATTCGATTTTTCATTCTATAGGCTATGAATTGATATTCTCCCTCATCAGTCATGAGCCTTTTAGGATAACAGAATGCTGCTGCACTAGCTTACACAAAAGGAACCACTTATAATTTTTTTCTGTGCTCTACTGATAGTGATTCTTTGTGAGCATCTTGATTTGCTTGACCTACCCTGGATGCATGTTTGGATCACCACAAAAAAAGCTCTGTCCTCTTTTTCCCATGTTTCAGCTGGGGCTTTGTTATTTAGCAGACACTATGGCTCATATATCAAAACATGAACTTAAATAAAACCAGGTTTTGAACCATTCACAGATTTTAAAATTCTGTAATGGATTAAATCCAATGAAGTGAGGAATCTGCAGCAGTATTTAGGCTGTACTTAGACTAATAATTAGTAGTTAAGCCTAAACTTGGTGCCAGAATTGACATCCTAAATACTCCCTAATTTAAGTGCCATTTACCCCTGAAGGTGACTAACCACACTGTAATATCTTCCCATTTAACAATAAATTTTCCTCTTAGTTTTCTCTGTGGAGACATAGAATTGGCTCATTTTGAGCTGAAGTATGCAGTTCTCATGTAGGGCCTGATGAATTTTCTTCCACCCAAGACCCTGTGAGCAGGTTTAATCCACATAAACAAGATTTAGTTTCTCCAAGAATGCAAATGAAGTCAGCCCTTGGAAAAAAATAAAAAGCAGCTGTGATGCAAACCACCTTTTAAATATTAGCCTGAATGTCAGAGTAGGCAAATGATGTGAGACTGAGCTTGCTGCTCAGCCTGAGGAGATTCAAATACACATTTTTGGGGCATCTTAATCAATGGATCTAACCACCCCTCTATATACATAACTGAAAAAGAACACACTTTCAAGTAGATCTGCATGAAGTTGTGCCATTGAGTAGGATGGAATTAAAAATTCCTAAGACCAGAAAGATCACAAGGAAAAACATCTCTGCAACAGATTGCAGAGTTCTTTTCCTTGAAGGTGGGTGGTGAGGGCTTCAGTTGTCAGCCAAGTTAGGAACTGAACACACACTGTCCTTTTTTTTTTGTTCAATATACTAACTACAGCATATTAGATAAAAATAAGTGGGTTTACTACTAACACAATTTTTGTGTTCAATAAAATACATATGTAGAACATAGACTATAGAATAAAAGGACTAGCTCTGCTCAGTTCTGTGGGAATTCTAGAAGTCTGTGTTCCTAACTACCATGAAGCCTTGCTAGCTTTAGCTGTAGGAGATCCTTACACTGTGGAGGAGTTTTCCAATATGTCTCTCTGCACAGCACATCATATCATAGCCATTTGGGCTGTCCAGTTTGCAATTCTAAGGCTCTTAACTCTCCCTATGCAGTGAAACAGGGTACCTATTAAATCATGGGGATGAACAAGCTAAAATGTCTCAGTTCATTATTGGATCTGTTTTACAAACTACTTGGAAGCTGGTCTGTTATTCTATAATGATGTGAGCACTGGAAAAGATGAGCAGTCATATCTGGAGCCTGTTTTTTACCCACACGTATAGTTTCAACCACATAGTGAGTTATAGTAATCTGGGGTGGAGGTCACAGACAAATAGATTGTTTGTCAGGATTGTTACAAGACAGAAAGAAACACACAGAATAAAAAGAACCACAATAAAACAACCAACCAAAAACCATCCTAGTGTTTATGTGCCAAAAACGCCACATGGGATGAATTTAGGTCTGTGGGTCCAGGTGAGCAATCCCTGTAAAATCCTTGTTTACTTGTAGTGTGACTGAGAGTCCTGAAACATCTCATGTTGTCCCTACTGAAATTTTTAGGCATGTGAAGTGCTTCTGCTCTGCTTTCCTGGGTTGGCATCATTTTTACTGTGCAGAACATTTTGACACCCAATCTTTAGCTTCACAGAATAGGCATATGTTTCTCTTAAGATCAATAGCTATGCTACACTCCTTCAAAAACATGTCAAGCCATGGGATGATGTTCTCCAGTGCTTCTGACTTCCTAATCTTTATGCTTTTATTCAGAGTGACCCATCAGTAGTGGTGTCTGTTCTTTTAGTCCCTACCAGTGTCCTCCCCTGAGTACACTGTTGTCACTTCACCCTGAAGTAACCCTCTGGCTGTGGAAGGTTCGCATCATGGCTTCCATGAGCAGGTGTTCTTATCACTGTGTCATTATAAAAATTATATATACGTTTTTATTTGTGGAAAGGTATCAAGAAAAATCAACAGAGTTCTGAATATCATGATCACACTGTTGGAATGTGGGGACATGCTGTTTCTCTGTTTTGCTGTTAATGGTGAAAAGGCTCTGAGAGCGTGTGGGAGGGAAGAACTAGTTACTGACTGCCCTCACCAAGGCTTATCGGAGACAAATGAGATGTACCAAAGCCTCTATGCTTTGGAGACTTTCTTCTGTAGCACACTGTATCAAAGTCACTGGAGAGATCTCACAGAACAACATGGAGATCATCTTCATGTGAAAAGGCCATGGAGTATGTAAACTGGAGTTCCCAGGGTAGTCTCTGTTCTGTGCTCTGGTCTGAACCTCTGGAGGTTCAACAGCTAACCAGTGTCATATTGCTGGAATTTTCTTTAATACTTTCACAGTAGTTTTTCTTTATCCCATGTTGTTGGCAATAGCTAGAAAAGCAAATACTGTCTTCTTTGGCTAGTCAAGATATTAAATTGTTCTAAAGGCACGGCTGGTGTGGAGGACAAGTTGATCAGTTCCATTACTATGGGTATAATCATTCTTCAGTGCCTTTCAGAAGACAGCAATGACATGGATCCCATACATGGATAGTGCCCTTGTCTTCCAGCAGCACTTGGTTTGTAGTTTAAACTTTTATGTATTAGGGCAATTTGGCTCTGCACCAGCACTTTAATGTTTCATTTTCATGTATAACCAGAGTTTATGGAAAGAAGAACTAAATATTCTGGTCTTGAGAATAAGTCCAGAGAGGCTTTGGCTAATTTTCCTCTCTTAATAGCATCATTTGAGTTCATAAAACTTTTATTATTGTATTAAGGAGTCACAAAATTAAGACTGCAAGTCTGTGAGGTACAGTTCTTATGCTTGGTATCAGTGCTGTTGAAATGGAATAATACTTGTCCAAAAAGTTAGGGTGAATGTATGAGACCTGCCTATTTTTTCACTGAGTTATTTTAAGGGGTAGAAATATTGTTTAGTTACTGTGATACCTGAAAATCAGTATTCTCTGCCACTGAATTCTTTTATGATTCCTGACACTGCCTTAAGTTCTCTGTTGACTGTGAAGTACCTAGAAAAGTGACTAAACAGATATATCAGTCTGGAGAAGTAAATGAAAGATACTTATTTTCAGTCTTGACTTGCTGATCAATGCTTTTCTTTTGTTATATTTTTGAAGATTATTTTTCTCTACAGTCCTGCTGTAATGCAGTGATATTCATTGCTGCAATAACACAGCAGGCAAAAGGAATGCAGCCAAAGTCAACTTAGTCCTTTGAAACTGATGTCAAAGAGATACTATTTTGTTAAGGAATTGTCATGTATCCTCTTGGTTAAATGCATTTGTGATTTTGCAATATGTGGTGTTAGCTGAGATAAAATCTGTCTCAGTGTTTATTGAAACTGATAAACTCATGTATTACACCAGAATCAGCAGCTCTGACTAACCAGCTCATATATACAGCATTAGCAAATATAAGCTGTCACTGACATGTATGCCTGTGTTGACTTTGTTACCTAGTAATCAATTTTGAGTGCTTTTTCTTAGGATTACCTTTTTATCTGGCATTCCTGTGGGCTTTTAGAGAAGAAAAATCTCTTTTAAGTTACTAGGGAAACATTTCTTTCCTGCATTAACTAAACAGTAAAAGCTACAGCCAGGAGTAGAGGTAGGAGTTGAAAAAAATTTCATGAGGCATTATCTAACTTCACATATTCCAATGCAGAGTAGAAATCTGTGCCCTCCAAGTGATGTCTGATGAAGACTCCCTACATACTTCATGGGAGACTAAATGACTTCAGCATGTGGTCTGAAACATCAACATGTTGATCAGGGAGATTTCTTGGCAAAGTCAACAGCAAAATTCTCTACCCCGTGCTACTATTGAAGTGCCTCTGCATGAGCTGCAGTTAATTATTTGCACTAGTTTGAATGCAATGGTTTGTATTTTCCCTGGTGGAAAGACACCCACAGTAATTTTTGAGATAACTGAATGGTGTTCTATGTTTTATGGCACCATTTTGGGGACCATGTTGATGCTGCTCCCATCCATCTTCTGTTACTAGCTTGATCTGACATCTAACTCAGAGTACCTGGATGCGATTGCCACAACAGCCTGAAAAGGTCAAGCTCACGTCTGTCTGTCCAAGCAGCTCATTCTCTCACCACACAAACAGGTGAGAATGGCCAAGAAAAAAATCTTCATTTTGAAGAATTCAAGACTCACTGTGGCAAGACAGGAAAAGTGGAGACCTGGACTTTACAGCCTTGTAGCTTTAATACTGCATAAAAAAGAGCTATTTCTGTGTACTTGTCTCAAAAACTCTACACAATTGATTCGGAACAATCTTTAGATAAAATGCATAAACAATCTCAAAGAAAATACCCGGTATTCCCCCTTTCAAATGACAGTGCTGTAAGGCAAAAATTTATGCTCTCTTCCTCTAGCCCTATCAATCTTCATGTCTTCACTTTGCAAAGTCCTGGCTCCAACGGAAAGGGGATAAATGCCACATCCTTACCCAAAATGACCCTGTGTCCTGGGAATTCCAAGTCATCAATGAGACTTAATTTTCCTCATTTGGGAAGATGTCATATTTCAGGGGAAACATTTTTAATGATGAAGCTCTTACAAAAATACTGCCTTTTCTTCCATCATGACTGGATTCAAAGATCTTAAAGGTCTTTTCCAAACTAAACAATTCTATGATTCTATGATCACAAAACTGTTCATGAAGCAGAGTTTAATCATGATCACCTGAATACAGATCATCCCAGCAGAAATTCCTTTATTTAATAACTAACACCTAGATACAATTCACAGAATGCAGTATCACTACGAAATATGAATCACAATAATACTTTTTGCATGCATAATGGAGGAAATGTACTTTTTCCATTAAGCATGTAATTCATCTCTATAGAAGAGAGCCTGTAAAATCACAGAAGCAACACAATAGCCACTAAATATCTTGCTGTCTTTCAGAGTAACTCACATACTTACCCTCAGTTTGAAATATGTTCTACATATTTGTTTGTGAGTGTCAGTGTGTCTAAGCACATATATGAGTTGGAATTCTAGTGTCTAAGTATAAGATAATTAGAAAACAAAAAGCTTCTAAGAACGTGATTTTTTTGTGGTTGACTAAAGTTTAGTTAAATCTGTATTTAAATGGCTCTCTTCAAATTTTGTGACATGGAGGCTTCAGCATTGTATCACTGTTTTTTGAAGTCAGACTGAAAACCAGCACAAGGTTCATGTCGTAAGTACATTTCCTACATAAAGAAATGTTTTTACCCAACACTGATGAGAACATATTCTCAACAGTATTTTCAGTTTTCTACTTCACAGTTTTAAGATGAAGAATATGAATATACCACTTTAAAATACCTCTATGTTGGGAGGTGAGCTAAGTGCTGCAAATTGCTGGACTGCCAAAGGAGATCTTTTTAATTAACAAAATAACTGCATTTTTCTGTTTCTGAATTTTTGTCCAAATGCTGATTTAGTAATGACAAAACATTTGACTGCAAAACAAGAACAAGTTTTTTTGGTTTATGCAGATGATAAAGACAGGGAAAATGCATATTTTAATAATTGTTAAAAATTTCTAAACCTCTCCCCAGCAGAACTGCACACTTAAGATTTTGCTCTCACACTAATCATTTCACAAGCTACCAAAGTAAGAAGCAAAAGTCGCATTGAAGAGTAGAGATCCCTGCTTTTCTGATCACATAAATTTCTAGCCCTAGATCAGTCATCTGTCATAGTCAAAACTGGAGCTGAATTACATTTAGTGATAATTCAAACAAAATTAAAATTAATCACATTCAAAATAAAATTAATTAATCAGATGCTATTATAACAAGACAATACATGTGCTACTCATTGATAACAGTGGAATAAGAAATGCCAGTGCATTATCCTGTGCTCACCAGAACCAGATTGTTACCAAGATTTGACAAAGACCACTCACTGGTAACAAATAGAAGCTTAAATCTAGCCAAACAACTCAGCTACAGAGAGAAGTCCAGAGCCCATAGCCAGGAAGTGGGATCCAGAACGGTGTGTTAGGGACCATGACTCCCAGTACAGTGCAAGGGGAGAATAAGGCACTTCGGGTCTTTCCTAGAGGCAACAAATAGGAAACACAGATAATGAGATGGGTCATAGCTTCTCTCTTGAGAAGCAGGCACTTCAGCCCCAAGCAAGTGGCTCTCTCCACTGGGCATTCAGACCAAAAAATGCTTTCTAAACTTACTGTATTAAACGTGGCAAACCTCACTCGTTTCTTTTAGAAGCATATTGGAGGAGAAATTAAAACCAGTTCCAGCAACAACATTCTGGGGTCAAAGCAGTAGTCCAGATAGTCATTTTAGATCTGAAAGGGGTTGTAATCCTGATCTTCTCCTAGCCCCCAAGTGCTCCACCATTGAATTACAGGCAGCCTACCTGTGACTGCTGCCTTAAAAATACCACATCAGGTACTTGGTATCTGGGAGCCTAGTGTACAAACCTATCACAAATGTGCTCTTTATCAGCTCTCTAAAATGTTTTTGACTTGATTTTTTTTCTTTCTTCCAGATGAGTTGAGATCAGAAGGGTAGGCTTCAAAGACTGCCACTGCTGATGCAGTATTTATACCACTGCCATGTGCATCTAAAAATATAGGAAATGTGCAGCTCAGGACAGATCTGTGAATCTACGCAAATAAGAGAGAGCACACTTCTACCTTTTTTTTCTTTTGGCTTGTGAAAGGTTTTATATGAGCTAATAAATATAAAAATATTTTGTATTCCTAACTACAAAATTCCGTAATTTATAGTAGTTTTTCTAATATATATTTTATTATCACATCTGTACAGGCTGGCTTTCAAGAATAGCCTTAAAAAGCATAAGCAACAGAGTAGTTCATCTGTGACTTTTATAATGGGCCATAAATGTTTCAGAAGAATGGTCTGGCAAGAGACTTCTTGACTCATATTTTGTTCTGCAGGCTCTGAAAACAAAGAATGTGCATGTATTCAACAATAAACTGTACAGCTTTTGTTTTGAACTCTGGCTTAATTGAAATCAGTGGCAAAATTCCCCTCTTTTTATGATGAACACTGTGGTAAAAAATAATTTGCTTCATTGTTATTAATGCACTGTTCTTTCTTCCATCCTCTGTATTCTTTAAATCTGAGTTTTATTTATATGCTGATATTCCTGTAACTGCAAACCTAAAGAGGAAGTCTCTGTTCCCATATATTCTTGATTTGCCTTCTGCATTTTTCTACGTGATTCCTCTTTGATCTGCCTCTGAATTTAATAATGAAATTTGACTCAATATCCCTTCCACTATATATAGCTCCTGCTACATCATGTTCTGTTACCTATCATCTGACAGTGTAATTCTTGAAATCTGGCCATTTAATTTGGTCCAAGAAAATGTATCATTTAAGAAAAGGCCATATTCATTTAACTAAGTGAATGCACATTTCTGTTTTCTTACCAAGCATTGGTGTATGGGCAGTTTCTCATATGGGGCAGGGGGTGGGAGGGGAGGATGGTGGGGATGATGGGTGTTGTTCACAGAATCCTATCAGCAAAAATGGCATTTGGCAAGAATATTAACTACAATAGCAGCATTCATGGTTTGGTTTCTAAATACGTTATAATCCTGAATATTCTCATTTCCTTTTTGCATTACTGCTGCCTGCTATGGGGCTAGGAAGGTAGCCTCACAGAATTTCTGAATTCAGATTTCACCTTCCCCTACCATGGGACAGGAAATGAAACCTCCTAAAGCCTGGGATCTCTGCATGAATGGAGGGCATTGTAGATACGCATCGTATTTCACTCTTCCCTGCTGACACCCACAATGTCAGTTCTTTCCATCACTGGGACTGTTTTTAAAGACAAACGCAGTGTCTACCTCTTAACCAAGTCAAAACATTTTATTTTCTGCTTTTCCAATTTCCTAGAACCCGTGATTAATATCCCTATCAAATTACCTGATGTTGAGGAGAGTCAACAGGACTATTCCTAATATGAGAGCTATGCAGGAGGAGTAGGCAATAATGTAGACTGTTTCACCTAAAAGTAAAAAACAGAAAACAGACATGAAGTGTTTACTTTCTCAGTAATAAGAATCAGATTTGAGATCTGAACTAGAATGCATACATATGTAAGCTAAAATAGCTATCAATTTTGACATAAGTAATTAAAAGTAGGGAAAACACCTAAAATGGTATGACAATGGTAGGAATGACTCTTCCTTCGCCAGTTGGTACAAAGCAATTTTCAGACTTCTTTTAGTAAATACCAGCTCCAATAGCACTTCACAGGAGTAGCACTACCTTTTACTCTGCTCCAGGGGAACAGCTTGTTACTCTGATTTGTGTTTTAGAGTATTCTCCCTATTCATTTTAAAATGTTAATTTTTTTCTGTGTATCAGAGCAGACCTGGCTCCTACTTGCCTTCTAGCCTTCTTTTCCTTTTTCACATATTACAATAATTACAGTGTACAGCAATACTTGATCTAGAATCAAATTAATGTAAAATGGGATTTTGATTTAAACTGTGTTTCTGGGCCCCATTCCCATGCAGTTTCCTCTTTCTCTTAGGCTTCTCACCAAAAAGTCACTTAGGTGGCTTATGTGCTAAAAATTCCAGCTGTTGAAAAACTGGGAGCTGTTTCAACTTTTGTTTTCCAAATGAGGAGAAACTTATTCTTCCTGAAGGAATGAATCCATCAGTTTTGATCAAATATTCTGAAGGAAATATTTCAGTTGAGAGTGTAATGGAAGCCCTGGACATGGTATGGAGAGGTGTGGAGGTTAGATGACTTGACAGGAGGGCATAAATGCAGAGCCGCAAACAAAAACCACGAGACCTTTCTGTGACTTTCCTGTTGCACTGATTCTGTCATGTTTATACAATCAAATAAGTTTTATTTACATAGAAACTCAAATGCAGAGAGCCTTAGCTGCTCTACCTTACATAGCTGGTGAAACATTCACTGAAGAAGAAATGGATTCCTGGCCTCATCACTGGGCCACTTATCTGGGCTGTGAGAAGGCCAAATTCTGGTCTCTGAATAAGTTATCAGTTATTATATGTCTTGTGTGTTGTTTGTGCATATGCACACACAAACCCTAAATGAGACATTTCTGTATACACTGCATAAATGCAGCAGATGTAGCATACAGTGTAATACAAACACAGGCTGTTTGGATGCTGGAGCAGCTCCAGTAAGAGAGTGAATATTTATTCTACAGCAGGGCAAGCAAGGAGTTGAACAGGGGGTTGGATTTGCCTGGCTTTTATGGTACGATGGTGCTCTGTCTCAAAAAACTACCTCAAATTCAAGTTTTCCAATACAACAAAAATTAAAGCAATGATTGAACCATCACAAGTTGCACAGAACGAACATAACACTTATTCCAGCAATCTATTGAAAGATATTTAACATGGTGAATTTTTGAAGAAAGAGGTGTGAGGTCCATTCTCGTCTCAGAGCAGGATTGCTAAAAACATATATTAAAAACCAGATCAGCAGTTGGCCCACCTCTCAAGTTACAACATTTCTTTAAGATAATGAGTTTTTGCAAAAGAGTAATTTGTAGGCATTTTTTCAGTTTCTGAATCTTAATTTTGCACATAGTCATTTTTAAAACCTTTTTACAAGTGCAGGAGCAGTTGTAGGAATAACAGTTTCCTGCTTTTTTGAAGTGGAAGTGAATTTCACACACATTTTAGGCAAAAAGAAGTTTTTAAAGTACATCACTTACCACAATGCTAGGAAAATCGTTACACCTTACAAGTTTTTAGGAATAACAGCCATGGGTAGTTAAAAATGGGCTAATAATTTTCCACTGAAACATTGTGATATTTTTCTCAAAAATTTGTAGGAGGTGTTTCATTTTGATTAAAAAAGCACTCTTAAATGATCAAATGAAATGAAATTTTTCTATTTTTTTTGTCAAAATCTTAAAAAATGTTGTGTTTTTGGTGAATTGCTGGTAAAAGAGATGTTGATAAAGTTCTGTTGGGAACAAAAGAAGGATGTTAGTGATGAGATCATGCTAGAAACCATGTATTTTCTCAGAGCTGCAGAGAAGGAAGGAAATTTGTGAGGCCAGGAGAAGGCAAAACTTTGTGGCTGAAAAGCTAATTCTGCATTTTATATATTCTTTGTGGTTAAACTACTGGTATGTACAGAGACACAAGTGGATGGTTGGCGTTTCCATGGGGCTGTGAGGTGCTGGGGTCGCTGCTCTGTGCCATGGAGGTGGCCTGTAGTCATGAGAAACTCTTGGGCCTCCTCACCTCCTGGCAGGTCTATAGCAGGGCCCCCGTGTCTGCATGATGTCCTCAGGGACACGACGACTGGGGCTGTAGGTACCACTGAAGCACTAGCTGGAGCTGCCTACACAGACACACGGACATTTCCAGTCAAGAGGCTTGGTAGAGGGTAACTGTGGGTCAACAGCTGGAACAATTAGTGGGATTACACTCTATTGTAAATCTACCTGCTTCTGTATACACAGTGCATATTCATCGACCATCATGCCAGCTTGTGCTCAGACGTTTCTTGGCTACCCACAGCTTGTCACAGGCGTTTTTCTACATTTAAAAAACAGTCAGATGGACAATGTTTCATACCTTACAAATTAAAGTCACTGGAGCTGAACTAATCTCAGTTCCCACAGCAGCTGGTATAATTATAGATAAACCCTGCCAATTACTTGTTTATCTAGATACTCAGCACAGCACAACTCCTCAGCAGAAAATATATAACACTACAATTTATGACAAAATGAGATTAATTTCAACAGTCTTGGGTCAAGCCCAATTTTATTGTATCTCACAAGAACAGGATAAACATTCTGTATTTCTTGCTTTCTCTTCCATAAAAAACCCCTAACTTAGCTCCAAAGCTCTGTGCTGATGAATGTCAATGCTTATCTTCACACACTTTTAATTTTTCAAATTAAAGTGTGGGAAGCAATCTTTTAAATTATGTGGATCTGTAAAATCGTGGAGATAATTTGCATAGGATAAAGTCAAAACCAGGCTGAAAATGCATAATTAAGATATGAAATATCTTTGAAGTTTGGAGAAATTTTGATTTATCAGGGTTTTTTTCCAAAAATGGAATAATTTTTGGATATTGTTTCCAAAATGACATAAAATTCTGGCCCCACCTAAGCTTACAGCAAAAGTGTCCTTAACTTTTACATGGTCATGACTCTGACCATATCACATCTTGTTAAGAGAGTTTTATCAGCCCACAGGTGACTGTGTTGGCCTGTTCTCCCCTGAGAATGGGAATGTGTTTAGATCCAGTCAAGATTTTTACAGAATCCTGGTATAATTTTTTTACACCAAAAGCTGGAATAATATTTTTTGAACTACTGCAGTTCTATTTATTTGCAAATATATTTGGATATATGTATATATGTTCAGACTTATTGTTTATTATGAAAGACTCCTTTTATTAAAGCAGTCTTACCCAATGAGATGATTCACAACGCTGCTGAGTAGAATGGAGAAATCTGGTTTTTTGAACAGTAAGCTATTTTTTGAAGAAAAAAATTAAGAAAAAGCTGAAGAAATATTGAGTTTTCTTCTGAGCATGGTCATCTGTAGATGGTCATTCATTTCAACTGGTGAAAGAGTTTCTTGTATCTTTCAGTGACAAACTAAGTAAAGGTTTCTTCTGATATTTTATTGTAGTGACATCAGCAGATTGTATCTCCTGCTTTCCAAGCAGAAAATAGCCAAGAAGCAAATAACTTCAAAAGCCTTCACACACACAAAAGGCCATATTGGACAATTTAACTGTTTTGCCTCTGCACCCTGAGATTCTTCTTGGGATTTGATTTCATTAAAGATAAATATTTTGTGAAGATGATAACTCCCTTTGCAGCCTGAGTAATGCACATTTACTAGCAAATTTACTAGGATACTGGGTTAGTTTTTTGGCTGTGGGACTTATGAAACAATTTGCAATGTGGTTTTTATCATCAGGTAGATATCCTGAATCAAATTGTTCTCCTTGCCTGGCTTCCTATGAGACTTTTATGGCTTAGAGAGTCCCCATCTAGTACATGACAGCTCCAATAGAAGGAATATTTTATTGTATAGTTTAGGCTGGTCAGCGTTCTTTTTATTTTTCTAAGGCCATCCAAAGTTCTGTTAAGACTTCAAGGACAGGGTTTTGGAAAGTGTTCAGACTTCAGTGGGAACAGAATTAACTGGGTGCAGGCTGCTTTTTTTGCAAATATTTATCTGAATCCCTGAGGGAAATGTATAATATATTTTACTCACTGAAAGGGTCTGCAGTTAGAACTAGTCCCGGGGTGAAATATCTTGCATTTTGCATTTTCTTACTTAGAGCAGGATTTCTTGTATTATGACTTGCATTATTTAACCACTAGAGTCTCTTTCCAGCAAGAGATTCAGGCTCCCTCTGTACTTGGTAAAAAGAAGTCCATGCTTCCAGAAAATGCAGTCCGAAAATATAGGATTAATCTTCTTTTGAGGGTCCCTGACTTTCTTCTCTGGCTACACAGAGCACTTGGATGACATGCATAATTCTTAAGTAGTTTTAATGCCAACACTACGGCCAAATGCTTAATTATTCATTATTATTATTATATACAGGTCTCAGGAATCCCATTCCCTTAGTCTATTATTATACTTCCCAGGTTGCCCACTTCAGCAATAGTTGAAGGATGGAGAGGATAGAAGTCCCTTCATTTTGTACTACATCCAGAGACTGGATTATTTTTTTCACTGTTTAAAGTGTTCTGTATGACCCGTTCTGGAAACTAATTTTTAGTAATGTCTGGAGTATTGCAATCTGTCTTCCACAAGGTAGAACAGGTCATTCTCATTAGAGTTGATATTTGTGCATTAAGCTCTTTAGTGTTCTCACTCTGTAACTGGGTCCCTCAAAAGAAAATATAAAATAATATTATTTCAACAATGAGAAAATTTATATATTAATTCAGTATCCTTTAACTTTATGTTGCTTAGTTGCTTACTGTAAATGCATTGAAATAAAAGCAGATATAGCTCTTCAGCCCATGGGATATCGTGATCCACAATTGCGTGTCCTTCTTTAGTATGAGAAGGTAAAGTCTGATGAAGCATAACACAAGCCCCTTTTCAGACCACTTACTGCAGGTTCCTAATTTTGTTGTTGTAACTACTACAAAAAGTCAAGAGAGATAAAAGTAGTTATGACATCAAAGCTAATAATTTGTATTACACATTACGACTACTACTCTCTAATGACTGTACAGAGAGTCAGGCTCTGGAAGGTTTAATAGCTTAATTTTCCCCAATTATAATATAGTGATCGTGAGACATCTATTTCAAAAGCACTTATCAGAGAAATTGGTTCAGTCTCATTAACTTTATTTTGTGGTTATATAAGCTAAGCCAAACAAGTAGGGAGCTATCCAGGTTGAACAGGATAGGAAGAGGTTGAGCTCGCTTGCCTGAACCCACCCAAGGGACCCAACCTTTAGTCTTTTCTATCATACATGAGGGATATTTCAAGAGTACTTCTATGGAAATTATGGAGTGATCTGCCCAAACTCACCACTAATTGCAGAAGAATGGAGCTGTGCTCCAGAAGGCTTCTTCCCTGGCATTTCTGTATTTACCCAGCCAAAACCATTCTTCTGAATGGAAATTTGACCTGAATATTGGAAAGAAATTACCCATTCAAAATATTGCTTAAAAAAAATAATTTAGGTGACTATTGCAGTTTGATATTTTGATAACCACCACAGAATTTGTAAAGGGAGTTTTAAAAAATACTGCTTACTGATACTCCATGAACAAGTTGAATGAGTGCATAACAGTTTTTCCTTTCCCATCTCAGTTAAACCTCCCATGTAGTTTGTCTTATGGGGGACAAGCACACTTTGAAAATATTCTCTGCCACAAAACAGCTTAAGTTCTCTTTTCACATAAACTATTTTAAAAATAGGCCCACCAGAAGAATTGGGCCCATCAAACCAATATAAAAGTGATGAAAAATGGGTTGTACTTAGAAGTAATTTCCAAACCACAGAGTTTATTCTCTGAGTAGACAGACATCAATACATTTTTTCACAAAGGCCTATTCTCGTAGTGGGCATAATTTCGTGAACGTATCTGAAAATATGCATCTTCTGCTGATGAAAAATAGAATGAAATGAAAAATAGAGGGTTTACCTAAGTAGAACAGTTTACAGAGCAGGAAGCTAAACCATACAAGACTCTGCATGGTCACTCACATGAACTCCAAACTGAGAAATTTTTATTCCCTTTAGGAATGAAAACAATATAAGAAAGGCTCACATTTTCAACCTGGAACATTGTCCAAATAAAAAATAGATAAACCTACCTGCAATTTATTTTTTTTTTCTGTGAGATCCAAAAGTACAACCCAGAGTTAAAATATTTTGGAAGCTTCAATTTTAGCTTTCTCTCACTGACATTTTTGCCTATTCCTATTGTGACACCAATCCTACACTGGCACTGATCCACACTGTGCTTCTGCCTCATATAGCAGCCAGTCACAATTCTTGCCTTTTACTGAGTCTGCAGCAAATGTAATCCTGTAAGCACAGCCTCGAGAGCATCTGCTCCTAGCAAAGGTAGTGCCATACAAGAGTAGGAAGATGAGATGGTGTAAACACCACTTGTGGGTCTGTTCACACCAGTTCTAGAGGTAAAGATCCCTTTTCCTAGCCCTGGGTATTTGCCTATTCAGAAAGACTTCAGAGTTAAAAATCACTGCCACTGTAAGAGTGAAAGTCATCCAAAGTTCACACTCAGGCCAGATGAATGAGTCAGCAGACGGGGATGGGTGGGCTCTGCAACAAAGTAGTCACTCCATGTCTCTGAGCTGCCTTGCAGATAATGGTATTAAAATTGTGCCTTATAATAAAATCCATAGTCATCACCATCATCAGTTTAGCTGCATTACAACTAGACATCTAGAAAAAAAAAGCAGCAAGATTCACAATAACCTGCAAGTATAGAGTAGGTACTGATCCTTTACTCAGCCCAAGGTCCTGTTTCCCTAAATGAGTTTTGTTTAACTACCAGGAAATTGTTACACCCCATGAGCATGTAAGCTTCTGTTCTTCAATCTCAATTAGGTTAGGGAAGTTTCAATCACAAAATAACCTCAAACCATTTTATCCTGAGGCTGCTTCAGGGAATGGCAAAGCTCATGAGCAATTATTTGATTATTCCGACATGAGGATCATATTTTTTGTTTTGTAGGTAAAGAAATAACTAATACAACAATGTCTTCACTCATTTGGACCATTAAATTCAGCTGTAAAGCAAACAAACAAGTAACATTCAAAAGCAAAATCACTGCCAGTAGTCTCAAATCTAAGTGTGTCCCCTGCTTTTTCAGGGGAGTTGTTATATGATTTTTAATATTTTCTCAGAGTCTGAGTTTGAGTAATGATTAACTAAATTAAGGGCAGTGTTTCAGCAACTTTATCATAATTTCTGGATAGACTTTGAGTGACAAGAAAGAAAATTACACTCTTATCAGTGGTAACATTTTGGTCACTAGAATTAAAAAAGCAGCTAATTCCTTCAATGAAATAAATGTACACAATTAGTATGTTTTCAAAAGGTAGTCCATAGATAGAACTATGAAAAAGCCATTGCTCTTCATTGTAATATTTAGATATAGTTACCTCTCAAGCTAGTTTGAGAATATATATAATTACATATAGAAGATGACTGGCATAGGGTATGATGCACTAACAGGTAATATATCCTAAGAGGATTTATATAGCAAAATAGCTAGTGTAATAGATCGGAGATTTGAGAGGAGGATATTCTGATCCTTGATCTGGTCAATGGACCAGACAATCTGGATGTAGCTGGAGCATTGCAGAGGTGACTGATTCCTGCAGTTTTAAGCTGCAGGAATCCAAGAAATCCACCCTGTGATGCAGAACCACACCATGATGTAACCCACGACACTATGAGTGGGGACAAACAGGAGCTTTGCTTTAAAGGCACACTCCAGATTCAGACTAAAACATTAATATTCTTTCCCAATGCCATTTATTGCATTAGCAATTCTCTCTTAACTAAAGACTTGACAAGGACCTTTATATTTAACAAAAATAAGTAGCTGATTTATTTAGCACATAAAAGGTGATACTGGTTCTGAGAAAGTGCAGGCATTTCATTTGAGTTAAGGCCAGTGTTTTTAAAGCAGACCAAATTCTAAAGCCTCCATTCCTATATAAAGTCCTATTTAAATAATTGAAGTATTTTCTGTGGAATGAAGTCTATTGCTCAATAAGCATAAGGTAGACTAATATTTAGTCTCCAAGAAGAAAAGAAAGAAAACCAACATCCTGCCTCATATTATTTGTAAAAAACAGTGTACCAAAGTACAACATTAAGCCAATGACAGGAAGGCTTTGGACTTTTTTAAAAAAAAGCTGCAGCTATAAATCTTGCTGAAATCTGTGGTATCAAAGATATAGTAAAGATCTGGTGAAAGCCAGCATCTTAATACTCTTTAATTATTCTTAGAGGTTTTATGTGTTACTCACGTAACTCACTGAAGCAGGATTTGCTGTGAAGCATGTGATGGAAGAGCTTGCACAAAGACTGCTCCACGGGAGGCAGATTCTGGCAGGTACACTCCACGTGCAGCATTGTGCCCCAGTTGCTAATGTAGGCTGCTTTGCAATCAGCATTTGCAGAACAGGGCATGTCATCCTTGATTAAAGTTTCAAGACAAGCTTCATCATCATAGCATTTTTTTGTCACGTGTCTCCAACACTTTGACCGAAAAGATGTGTATTTTTTCCTGGTGGGAAAAAAAAAAAAAGAAGAAAAGAAGTATACAATGACACTGTAAAAACTGTGATTTCAAGAAAAGACATTTAAGGATCACCACTAAAATAGAGTGTATTTCCAAGTTACCACTTAAGCCTTCAAAAATTGCAATATTCAGTGATAGCTAGCCTAATTTCTGCTCTGATTTTGAGAAAAAGCAACTGCTCTTCTAATCAGCACCTGTGGAGATTTCCCCAGCAAAGCATAGTGTGAATTCCAACAGTCTCTGATACTCAGAAAAAATGCCGATAGAGGAATCAGACCAGTCATCACAATGAAACCACACTAGGTGCTGTTCTCATGGATCAGTTGGTTGGGCAGTGTGAAGGAAGAATGAACACTCAACTTATTTTACATTAAATAGTCTACGTTCTTTGTCAACCCCTTGTCCCCCTGAATGCTAACAAAATACAAAATGTCCAAGGCTCAGGAAAGTGTAAAGTAATTCAACTGAACTTAAAGATTAATTGATAGCGGAGATAAATTACAAGAAGAAATAACTTGTTTCCCAGATCAATAATCTTCAGTTTATTTGCTCTTAGGATGGAATAAAATTGGCCTTTAATGCACTGTATATGACAATAGAAAACATCTATTATTAATTAAGAAATCTGTAGATTTCTTAGCACTTACATTAAATGTTAGGGGATGATAAAGGTAAATTCTTGTATATTGTACATTAAGATATTATTTTTCCTTAATCATAAAATTAGGTTATTAATTTGCTGTTGATATTGTGTAATGGCTATAAGGAAGTCACATGGAAAAGCATGAACTGTTACAATACTGGCTAAGAAATTTCTGTAAATATTTTCATTACACGAGCAAAGTTTTCAAAGCAGATGCCACCTCTGTTCTAAGGAATTATTTTTATTCATCTCCTGATTTATAGATATGCCTAGCCATAATTAATAGATTAATTTCTCATTATATGCACTTATTGTCAGTGCCAGGAAACATTAATGTTCCCAAAATTATGGGGACTTCAGAAATTTTCAATTATGATACTACATGTTTACACAGGTACAGACATACATGTGTAGCCCAATTCTTTTGACATAAAAAGAGGTAATTCCCACTGGCATCAACCTAAATAATCTGTACAAAACCAAAATCATCTTTTGGCCTCCTGGTATGCTGACTGAAGGTTAATTTGAGCACAGCTTTGAGCCAAAATTCAGGTCTAATTCACAAGGGAACTGGTAACTAAACTGAAAATCAAAGTGGGCCAATTGACCATCCACAAATGG
This sequence comes from Manacus vitellinus, assembly GCF_001715985.3. NCBI lineage: Eukaryota > Metazoa > Chordata > Aves > Passeriformes > Pipridae > Manacus > Manacus vitellinus. The sequence goes on from NW_021940604.1 coordinate 44,067,219, forward strand.
TGGCAATTAAGTAGAACTACAAATATGGGCTAATCCTGTTGCATGTTTTTTAAACATAAAATAAAATCTTGAAAGGGCATTATTCTTCATAAGTTTAGTGGTCTGTGCATGTTTCAGGCCAACTTTTTGCAAGAATCGGTATGCTGGAGACAAAGGGAGTAAGACAAAAGTTTTCTGAACAGGCCAAGTTGGTTGTACGGCTGTTGGGTACAAAGGGTCAGACTCTGCGCTTGAAAAGGTAATTAACCAAACAAACTTCATCTGGTCTGCTGCACCACTTGGGCAAACTGCTAGAGAGCAAAGGGGCAGATGGGCAGGTGTTATCTGAAGAAAGTGGTAATGAAAATATGCAACAGTATTGTTTGTCCAGCAGAAATGGTGTTATGTGTCATGATACAGGAGGAAGAAAAACCATCACCAGATTCCAGACCTTTCTGAAAATTAATCTTTTCAGTTAACTTGTGAAATTACTTCTGGAATTACTACAGTTGATGCAAACATCTGTGAAGATGTCAAACACAGCAGATTCAGTGCAGAAAATAATTTTGTTATAGATGAGATATAAAGCATATATATATAAAAACGATTTGACCAAATCATTATTCAAAAGCACCTTACTGTACAAAATACTTCTACTACTAACCTGCACAATTCATTCTCTTCACACATATGGATTACATTCAGGCACGATGGGGCTTGAACTGCAGTAACTGCACAGGGCTTGCCATGAAGAAGTTCTTTGGCTCTGTGGCAGGATTCATCATGCTGGATACAATCACAAAATATCATCATTTGAGCAACTTCAAAAGGCATGTTTTGATAGAAGAACCTTAGGGCTGCTTGACATTCTTCCATGTTGCACTTCTTATTTACTGAGCAAACTTTAAGGTACAGGGACAACTGTTTGTTACATACTTCATCTTCAACGCACTCCCTGTTCACATCCAAACAGGTTCTATTTGTTGTGTACACTAAAAAGAATAACAGTTTTAAAATGAAATCACAAGAAAATTTTTCTCAAGTGATGACCGGTAGTCACCCTCTCTGCAACATTCCCAGTAAAAACAAGTCTGACTCCCAAAAATTCTGATCCAGCTCTTCAGCAATGCTTCTTTTAAGCCTATTGTGTAATCTTCATACTTCTCTTTTCCACTGCTTGGCCCTCATAAGCAACCCTCCTGAAACTGCTGAGATCTCCATTGTTATGCTAGGCTATGTAATAAGTAATGAAGGAGAGAATATAAACGGCATTTTTGTGCTTTCAAAGTTAGTTTAGATATTTCTAGACTGCACTGTAAACCTTCCAAAAATATCAAAAAAATTCTGCCCCTAAAATGTTTATGGGATAAGATTTTCCTCTGTAAATTTAACAGGATCATGATTATTACCTGGCATTTTTGAGTTCTTATCTACTCAGTGGCTTAATTAAAACTATGTTGAATCTGTTGACTCCTTGCTCACTCATCTGAATGAAAAGTATTAGTTTCAATCTCGAGGTACATTGTACACTATCTGAAAATAGAACTAAAATGATTTATTAGGATTCATAAGTAAATTCAGACTTACCTTGTTTTGAGAGAGCAGATAAACCCCATTGTAATTTGGTTTCCATACTAATATTGTCTAGAAGAAAAAGACACAGATACAGGCATAAGTCATAAATAATGTCTCAGCTTAGCTTTTTAACTTTAAAGTATTGGCTGTCTTGCTTGTATAGTGCCAGTAGTAAAAATGAACAAGAATAAAACAAATTAGTTTCACTGAGTAGAACCCGTTAACAAATTCTAAACCCTCTATTACATATATTTATAAGTTCTGGGATCAAAGCACAGTTTATTAAAGGCTGCTGATAACATTCTTTACATAATTATAGAACCTGTGAACTCAAGAAGAGTTTCTTAGAGCTTACTGCATTATAAAGTCAGATTTCTTGTGAATAAATAAAAGCCAGAGGCCTTAATGTGTTCATCAGTGGACTAGTTTTCAAGTTGAACCAGCTGCTTGTCATGACCTAAAGTCAAGGCAAGCCGACAATTTTTGCTATTAGAAAATTATTGTTAATGGTCTTATACTGTTTCTAGTCATAAAGAAAAGCTAAAATGGACTGATTTGGATCAGGTTGTATCAAATTAACATATTGAAGGACAGAAGTATTTGCACCCAGGCTATCATTTTTGTATCATATTGTGAGTTCATTTATAAACAGGCCTTTTAAAATGAACTCATTTTCAATGTTAAAGTGCAAATGATTAAGAAAACCTTTTTTACTGACTGTGGACACTACTGTTATGTATGAAAGCATTCAGACTGCTGGAATAACACTAACCTGTGTCAGTGACCAGATTCTTCTCATCATCAACATCAGCATTATAGTCATCATCATCACTGTCGTCATCATGTCCACTGGGTGCTGAAGCTTGGCTCTCTTGAGAGTATTGTAAACAACGGTTGTTAAATATTCCCTTCCATATTTTAATGCATCTCATCTGAAGTGGCTCTGAGCACTTGCACTGTCCCAGCACTGTTTTCATCAGTTCTTTCCATGCTGACAAACACTCCTGGTTGACCATTGGAAACCTGCACTTTGCTGCATCTGCCTGGCATGCTCTCTGGAAGCTCCTGTACAGGGCAAAGCAGGAAGGGTCCTCTCGACAGCGTTGTTTTGCAATACGGCAATCATTCTCCAATTCTTCTGAGTGCCTTTCATCTTTGGGGTTTCTGTGCTGCCTAAAACTCAGTTCAGTGTCTGATCTTGAGAAAGACTCCAAATATTCTGTACAAATAGGTACAAACAGAGATATAAATCAAATGGAAGATGGAGCATCATCACAGGTCAGCACAAAACACAGGAAAAGGATAATTGTCTTAATGCAATACAATGAATGAAACAGCCCTAGTTTCATTCTGAGCTGTAGGTAAACACAGAATAATTTCAGACTCTTGCAGACTAATGAATCTTTCTCATGCTTACTGTGTGCTGTTATCTGCATAGTACAGTCCCCTTTAACAATTCAGCTGCAAAATAGTAGTAAAAGAAATCTTCACTAAAATTACTGCATATAAAGGGATACATTTCACATAATTTTAACCACCTACAGACAGGACATATCATGGATTATCATCTTAATCCAATGTATAATTTGTAAAGAGAAAATCACAATGCCAGCAGATGGTTCATTCATTACCTGAAATAGTAATTTAAGTTAGACAGGGAGAATTACTCATGAAAGTACCTACCAACACCATATGCTATCCTTTGTAGGTAAACTCAACACTAGTGTAACTCCATATGAACTTTTTTCCTATGCTAGTGAGAAATGTCATCTCAATCAGCAAAAAAATATAAAATTACTTCATTTTGCTAGAAGCAAAAGCAACTGCTCCAATGACATCAATGTCAAGTTTTAGATATGCATCCTTCTTGTTTGGGGAAAGGAGTAACAGATCAAGATATTATTTCCCCTGCAATAAAGCCATATATTCTACTACTATTTGATGTATGCTGTTTGATGCCAGCAGGGAGTAATGGATCAGTGCCATGAATCAGCATTCCAAACTCTCATTCACTGGCTGATTTTAGCCCTCTTGTGTCAGCTTTGCTAATCATTATGCCAGGAGACACTGGGTCACAAACTGCAATTTCTTTGTCCACTGAGTAATTCTCAATTACAGACAGGTTTTCTGAAGGGATAAGACTTCTCAGAATAATAAAATAAACTGAGAGGAGCTGGGCCCATTGATTACAACAGAAATTTTAAAAGATGCATTTTACATATTATGTACAGCTTTATGAAGGTGGTGACTATGTTTCCTACATCCAGTAACCTCTCCCAGATGTAGTAAAGGTGCTCCTGCAACACAATGTGACACAACTGCACCACTGTGCATCCCCATTTCCTCACACTCCCCTTCATAAGGTGGCTGGATCTGTCTATATATAACCTAAATCCAGTGGTGCTCAAACCTCCTTGGGCAATGAGTAGCCCTCAACACACATTGTATTTTCACTCTTGCTTTCCAGTGGATTGAGCAAGAGCCTTAGAAACTATCTGAATTTATCACATACATTTTATTGGTTTTGTTTATTTTAAAGTAGATATGGCATTTCTTTTATATGGAGTGTGAATATCATAGAAAAGACAAAAATAATTTGGCAGAGGAATTCTCAGATTTGAGAAATATGTAAAGAAATTTGAATCCAGTTAAAATGGGGGTTACAAAATTACTCAGTTTGGTCTTCATAGTTAAAACTGTGTTTAGTTACCTTTATTAATGCTGCACTGTTTCCCAAGTAAAGTTGTGATGCTACAGATATTGTCTGTAGTGCAGACACAGTTTTTAATTCTAGGTAATCATCAGCCCGGACCTGGATGATTCTATTACATCCAACAGTGTCTTCTGCCTTGCACTTATTATTAGAACTCACCATTAAAATTATAATGTTGTTAATGTTTATGAGCGCTTAAGTGATATGTTTATATAAAACAATTCAATTGAAGCACAAAAATAATATGCTTTGCCAACAGAAGATGGCTTGCACTTAATTTTGTTTGAAAACCTGTCATAATTTACAAATTTTAAATAATATTCAGAGTAATATAATAAAGTTGCGAGTACAATATTCCCTTCTTTTATTTCATCTGACCCATTGCCAGAATATCTGTTCTCATTTACAAGGTACATAAAACCTTTAAGGCATACCTTTTATTATAAGTAGATGAGGCACAGAGACCAAACTGAAAAGGTGCAAAGGAGTGGAGGGGCACGTTCTGAACTGAGGCCCTGAGAGACTGATCTTGGTCCTATGTAGAAATGAGGTGCCTGGTATAGGGATAGGAATTCACAGTGCAGGCTAAGGCACTGCCGTGTAACAGAGTGTGAGGGAGAGGACACAGATGGCAGACCTAGTCCTGTGATAATGGTGATGCTAACCCCAGGCTGAGGAGATGTCAGCACTAAGTCAGATTCTCTAACTCATGTCAGGATAGCATGAGCCTACAAGTGCCATTTGGATATACCCTTGGACAGCTACTCTACAGAACCAGGTCATTGTCTGAGAATGATAACAAATTTAAATTAGTCCAAGAATACTGTGATTTTTAGGGTTTTTTTTAATAAAAATAAAGGAGAAGTTAACATAAAAAAATATGCAGAAGCCCTAGCTTACCAGCCCAGTTTTAAGCTCATTGCTTGTGTGTGCACTTGGACTCAATGACAAAGACACTCCCACAGGCTGCCAGGTCATATTTTCCTTGTATGTGTAACAAAGAGCATATACTAGTTTTTGTAAAAAGGTAAATCAATCAATTCTCCACATTATGAGCTGAAAGTTTTTCAAAGTATTTTATTATTTATTATTAAGAAAGTTACACATTACTTCAGAATGTTACATAAGAAGCAATTTAACACCATTTAAGAAAGTTTTATTTTGTTAAAGCCATGAGCTACCTTGTCAAAACAGGTAAGCAGGTACCCAAACCAGCACATTTGCTCTCTTCACCTCATAGATAGTGTCTCGCAATATGTCAGACAAGGAGTACATGGTTCATGAGATCCAACCAGATCCCAGGGCAGCATGAGGATCAGTTTTAATCTACCAAGCACTTTGGCTATTTTCTCTGCCCTGTGAATGCTGCTGTCTGGCTTCCTGCCTTGCTGCTTCCCCACTAGCCTGGAGCAGCAGAGACTGTGCACTCCAGTAAAACTGAAAAGTGAGAAGCTATGTGTCACTACCACCATGGGCAAGATTTAATGTGATTGGAGTTTTAACATCATTTATATGTTGCTGTCACAAATAGCAGTGGAAAGCAATCTAGGCAAAGTTCTGGAAGAGGAAACTGCATTTTGCCTGCGCCCGAAGGAACGAGAATCATCTATTCCACAATGCACGTCCACATCCTGCCACCCCTTTTTCAAACTGTGTCTGCACTGCCCTTTCTTCAGTTGCTGTTGCTAAGGAGGGTTTGGGGGCGTATCAAAAAATGCACTGCTACAGGGGAATGTCACAGGCCAGCAGGAGCTGCAGTTCTCAGTCTCTGTTCCCACTTCACCCCTTGTATTAGCAAAGGAGGTGGTGACGGTGCCTGGGCTTGCCTGTATCTCTTCAGCTGCATCTTCAACTTGTCTCCTGCATTTTCAGAAGTAGAGCATGACCCTGACCCTTAGACCTCACACTTTCAGTAGCCAAGGAGATCAGAAGGTCTACTGAAGGTCATGCATATAAAATACTCGCTGACCAAGAAACTAGGGTGGAAATAATATGGTGACATGGGAACTAGGGAGGCTCAAGAAGGTGGGCAGATATTCTCCTCTGTGTTTTATCAAGTGAGTAAGGGATAATAGAAGAATTTCAGGAGAATGAATTTCATGGGTAGAAAAAGAACAACAAAGATCAGGAGGGGCTTGAGTAAAAATCAGCTTATTGACAAAATTTATGACTTTCTTCTTCAAGATCCCGAGGACACTTCAAGGGTGGAGGTGAATAGAGGTAGAAGAATAAAACCCACAAAACCCAGTATATCTTATACAGCACCCCAGTCTCACTTAGCTCACCTGTGTTCACGACACTAACATGTCATGGTCAGAAGTCAGACACAGGGCTGTGTTCAGAATGGCCCCATGTGCTGTGAGCTGAGTCACAGCAGCTGACAACCAGGGGTGAGGGGAAGGTTATGGGGCTATGAACATACAAACGGCACAGACAGAATCAGGAAGCACATCAGATTTATGGGGTTCCCTTGCCTGACTTCTGGAAAATTGTGTAGAAATAATCTATTATCAGTATTGGTCTGTGTGTACACTGTATTGATTCAGCTGTGATGAACAGCAGAAAATATTTTATTGCTGGTTTTCAATTATTGCTGTTTTACCAGTGATTAGTTCTAGGTAATATATTTTATCTTACACATATGCTTCCAAGGCATTTCCAAAAAAAAAATACCCACTTAACCTAATATTTGGCAACCATTACCCATAATTAGATTTATTTATAAGTACATAATTGATGTACACGGGACCACAAATAGAAGCATGACAGAGTAGAAGTTGACACTTCCAGAGTGATAATCTCTGTTCTTGCATAGTCAGCTTTTCAGTTGTCTCAGTGGGAACTGCAGTTGAAGACTGCAGAGTAAAGTCCATAGTTTTCCTCTCTAGCACTGGTGAGACCACAGTCTAGACCTCCAGAGATCCCTTCCAACCTCAATATTCTGTTACTGTAAGAAAACTGAACTCATCCAAATCTAATTCAAAATGAGATTCCTTAAAATTTAAGTGATCTGAGGTTTTTTCTTTGAACACAGATGTTTTCAGTTCAGAAAAATTAAGAAAATTTATACTCCTCATTAAATCAGAGCTCAGAAATATTTATTTTTTTTCAGTGAAATAACAGAAGAAAAAAAAGAACCCTAAACCAACAAACAAACCAAAAAAGCCCAAAAGGTAGAAGAAGGATAGGACTCAGAGGACTATAAACTAAGACTCTGGAAATGCTGTTGGGGACTGCTGTAACTGTTATCATGTCTTTTTCATTTAGTCCATCTATTCTTAAAAGTATTCAGATACTTTTATCTGCAAAGCAGATAAGTATCTGGAAAAAGACACACTAAGAAGGACCTCTCAGATAATTTTCTGTTTTAATTATTTTAAATATTGCCTTGGGACATTTGGGCCATCAAATCTATGCAACAAATCAGACAGACAGAGGCATTCAGGTAGATTACACTACAGGTGAATGTTTCAGCAATGGCTTATTGACCATGAAGCCAAGCAACTTCTGCTGCCTGGCTTCCCTCACAAACAAACGTGGGATCAGGTCGTGACATCAAGACAGACAGAGGGGCATTCCCACTGTCAACTCTGCTGCAGCTGAGGCTCAGAACAGATTACGGCATCACAACATTCCTGGTTCTGTTCAAATAATGTCATTATAAGCAGAAGGGAAGTTTCCATGGAGATACAGATGCCTCTACATCCTGCCCATGACAGGTGAATTCAGTCAGAAAAGAGTCCCTGGCCCTTATCATTTCCTAGTGCTTATGTAGCAATGTAGCAGCAAATCAAGGCCCTTGACATTAACAGTCAAAAAAGGTGTCATTACTAGCTTGGTCTAATGACACTATCAGACTATAGTGCAACAGCACCTGGAAGATGAACACTTAAAATGCAACAGCAAGGTCTTGGACGGATTTAAAGGAAGAGAGAGGTGGTAAATGATAGCCAAGAACTGTTCAAGAAGATAACAGGCCTTTGGAGAAAGGAACAGTTTCATCTGAACAACCACAGAGATTAGGATGAGTTTCAGGTCAAACTTATAATAACTGGTCTTTCCCTACTTAAAACATAGTTTATTTGGAAATAAAGCATCAGATATTGGAAGTGCAATAAACAGAGAAAGAGACTGATTTTCTGCCCTCATTTATGCGAGAATCTGTTTAACAATTCAAGGAGGCTTAACCATGTCATAACCTGCACTTTATCATACTATCACCGCCTGCAAGTGAATTACTGTGACACGTAGGTACTATTCATTGAAGAATTACAGTGTGCCTCCCTAAAACACAACTTCCTTTGAGGTTTTCTTTATCTGATTATTTTCTTATTGTAGTGCAATATTTAAGAATTTAAGTAACTACTACATTGTTTTGGGTATTGTGTGAGATTACAGAATCACAGAACAGTTTAGGTTGGAAAGGACCTTAAAGATTATCTCGTCCCAACCTGCCTGCCATGGGCAGGGATACCTGCCACTAGATCAGGTTACTCAAAGCCCCATCCACCCTGGCCTTGAACACCTCCAGGGAGGGAGCAGATCAACTCTTCTAAATTATGTAAAACAAAGTTGGAACTTTTTTCCAGCTGCACACTGGCTTTTTTTAACTGGATCCCATAAGAGTATAAGTTCTGCTGAATTCAGACTTCTTGACTTGGTTCAGACTCTGACTTTGTTCATAGTGCAGAAATTTCATTTATCACCTTATTGAAAGGACAATATGACTGTTACTAAAAATAGCATTGGCCATTGTCAAGGATTTCAGAAGTTGTCTGTTGCCGTAATTTTCTCTTTGAAATCTCATTGATTCATTCAGTTACCACAGCAATACTGTGATAGACTATCAATATGTATGATACAACAACTCAAAATAAAGATGTGTATACCATAAAGAATTACCTGAAATATTGCAGGCATCTTCAACAACATTCCAGACACTCTCACATCCATTTGCAGCATTTATACACTGCTCCCTCAAATGCAGACAGTCAGTAGTCTGGACAGTAGATACACATGTGAAATACATGAACAAAACTGTGAAAACAGAATACAGTGTTATATAGTTAATACAGTAGATATTGTACTGACCTTTTCCTTTACACCTTTTCCCTTTTTAGAGATTACAGAAATATAATTTACTGTAGTTTATCTATAGATTCAAGTTTTCTGTCAAGTTACTTTTTAACAGAAGAAATCTTTTCCTCAGTTTTGCAACTGGAAAATTAAATTTAAATTTCTGAAGTTGCAGTGTGGCATATTTTGCATTGTTTTACCCCAGTATTGTAACATCAACCATAGCTATATATGATATCAGTGCACAGACATATAGAAATTACTGCAGTTCTAAGATCCCTAATAAATTACAGAAAGAAAAACAGTATAAAATTCAGAGGAAACAGCATTTTATATGCATGAAATCTCACCAAGCTAGATTATACCGGAATTCCTATGAATAAACTATGTGAAAGATTTGACAGGTACACAATTGTTAGACAATAAATGCAACTTTATTTTATAATAGAGTACTCTTCACTCTCTTTGTTTTTACTTCACAGATTCATTATTTCTTGAAAGCACCACCCCCCAGTTTATGTCTTTATCTGCTTCCCTTTATCTGCAATTAACAGGCACTGAGCCTGTTAATTGCATAAAAAAGTTCTGAAACTGAGGACTGATATGGAGGTTTCAAGGTAAAAAATTTTAAAGTATCACCACCTGTGACTTATCAATAGAAAATTAAATTGCCTTGCTAAGAAAAGAAAAATCACCTGGGGTTTCATCAACATTCCCATGGTAACACAACTTCTAAATTGTAACCACATGTCTTTATTTTCTATAAAACTAAGTTTCAGACACTGATTTCAGGCTTTATCAAACTAGCTGCTGAACACCTGATGCGAATGTTTTCCTTAGTTGTTGAAGGACACAGCATCTTCTAGATCAAGTGTCCTTCCCCCCCCCCCAAATGTTTATGTAAATTCATATGGAATTTGAGTAGTTTCCAGCAGTGTTTAATCCCTTAAACATCATGTGCAAGAGGCATGAAATATTCCTTCAAGACTTGTCCAGACCCTACCGGGAGAAATTAAATTTTTCCAATGATACATTTTAGGGTAAGAAATTACATATAAAATATTCATCTAAATAATCTTAAAGAGCCAGTACTGTTTAGAGGTGATGACATCCGTTCTGGAAATGATATTTACCAGTGATATAATAGTGCTGCTGTAGGGAACACTTTCTGGATGCATGTTGATAAATATAAAACAACATTTAATACTACAGGTACAACAGCATCTAATGTCCCTACGAGCCAAAGAAGAGGCCACATGTGCTTATTATAGCCAGTGCTAATCCTTCCTCAGTTGTGCATATTCCTGCCAGTTCTCAGATCTGTGCAAGACTGTTGATGATTTCAGTGACTTCCAGCCTGAAATACTCTTTTAGGCTGTGTTTGTACGTCAACCTTGAAAACCGATTGATAGAAACAGCTCCTGCCTCTTGACATTGAGGAAGGGGCAGCTGGCCCACCCATAGGAACAATTTTGGCTGATTAAGACAACATTTTAGTTCTGTGACTGTCTCCAAAAGGTCTAACTGTGAAATTACTCACTATTTATTCAGATGACAGAAGAAAAAACGTTGTCAAATACTTAAGGGGTGAAAATGACTCTCTATATAAGACAATACAAAATTACAAACGCAGGAACTTATTAAGAAAAGGTACTTTGCTGAATGATCATTTGCCTATTTTGTAGGTACTGACATAACAGAAGATTTACGCATCTGATTAGGATTTGCAGCACAAAGACTCTGCTGTCTCCCTCCTGTTCCAACAGCTTTCGAGGAGCAGTGGCTGAAAATGGATACTCAAAGTAGGACTGACTGAGCAGCCAACTAGCAGCACCTGCTACTTTTTAAGGATTAAGACTGTTGCTTATTTCAAACCCACCTGGAAACTGTGCCCACAAAAACAAGGATATATTTTTGCAAAATAAAGAGCTGAGTAGCATAATCAATGATTGAAAGCAATTCAGTCAAAGAAAGGGCTTTGCTAGGTCTAATGATATATTATGGATGTGTCATTTGTTTCCTTAGCAATATGGAGGGGTACACTGTCAGAAGTATACATGAAACACTGTCCTATATGATTTTAGAATCCAGTGTACTATAGCTTATATAATTGCTTAAATTTACAGTTACTACTTTAGTCATTCACTTTTGTTATTTACTCAAGTGTTTGGAATACTGACTGTTTCCTGCTTAAAAGAGTTCAGGGCACCTTAGTAGCTAAAACTTTTATAGGGACCCATTTTGACAAGAAGACACATATATTTAAATTTCCACAGATGTCTGTTTTTTTATGCAAGTGACTATTGATTCATTGTGTAGGTGTAAAATTCCATGTTCTGTAGAATTTGGTGTCTAAAGTGAAAAGGGGAGAAAAAAAAGAACATTTTAGCACCCGCATTTTGCAGATTGGGAACTGAGGAATGGAGGAATTACATTTCCCAATTCTGAGACTGCAGAATTATTCTCTGGCAGGTAATAATGAATAACATCAAAAAAAGCTGTGGTTTCTATCCAATGGCAAGACCAACAAGATAGCTAGCTCCAAAGGAGAATGGCAAAATATAGCTGAATATACTTTGAATATAGTTGAAAAGCAATAAAGGACAATTTTACTGTAACAAGAGCTCGGGAAGAACTACATACAAAATATTTTTGACAGTGGAATACAAGTTTACAATAGTGGGGTTTTGAGAAGAGGGGGAATAACAGAAATAAATAAATAAATAAACAACAACAACAAAAACCCCACCAGAAGTAAAAATATACTTTTCTCATTGTATTCTCTTCTACCAAATCCTTCTGTCCCAGCTTTGTTGATTTTCCCTGTTTCTCCACTCAAACCCAAAGGAAGTGTCAGCAGCCCTCTGTGTAGCCCTGCCAGCATCCAGCACTCTCCAGCCAGCAAACAAGTGGCTGTTTACTCAGACAAGGCGTCCCATCCGTGGGTCTCCTCACCGGTTCGGCTCCTCACCGCCGCCCTGCCGTGCCTTACCTCACCCCTGCGGCAGAGGCGCTCCCCGGGGCCGGGCTGCCGGACCCTGCCCAAGCCGGTGCGAATCCCGACAGGTCTCTGGGAGGCTCACCGGGAGCAGGAGAGGGGATAGACCCGAAAGGGGAAACCACAGAGAGGAGCTACGGGGAGGCTCGGGTCCCGCCGGGGCTGGGGTCCCCTCCCGCCCCCCGCACTTACCGAGGGCGAGGAGCGCGGGCCATGGCCGGCCGGGGCCGTGCAGCCCCGCAGGTCGCGCCAGCCGGCAGGTGGCGGGAGCGGCACCGCCCCTTCAGCCCCCGCCGGGCCCAGCGCCCCGCCGCGCCGCCACACCCGCGCCGCCACACTCCCACCGCCACCACCGCGCCTCACACTCCGGCCGCCCCGCCACACCGCCACACTGCCACACCGCGCCTCGCCACTCCGCCCGCCGCCGCAGGGCCCGGTGCGTCCCGCTCGGATGGGGCATTTTGGTATTTTCCACGGGATCTGGCACTCCGTCCGCGTTCAGTTCTCACTTGATTTCGAGAGAAACTAACAGAGCAAGTCTTTGACTGCTGCCTGTAAGCTCTTTAGAAAATGCCTGTTGCTGTGTCCGATCATCTGCTGCAAGCACTTTTCAACACGTTTTAGAAGTGAATTTGTTTGTTTTCATCTCAGGTGTGGAATAGGACCGTGATCTGTTAAGGAGAAAGAAGACCTGTGGAACATGTTAAGACTCAAACCAGGGGAACAACTAACCAGTTGTTAGTCTAGATCCAGACTGGATTGTGAGTCTGGATCTAGACTGGATTGTGAGTCTAACTTCAGGAGTTTCACTTAGATACATCAAAAACAGTTTGCCATACAAAAGTCAGTAGCTGACTTGGTACTTAATAAAAAATAAATCAACCATAATGCATGCACTCATACACCTGCTGGCTTCAGTGTGTGCTCTTTGCTTTTGCACTGAAAGGAGGGGGAAACAACAGATCTCTATTGATTTCTCCATGCTACTCATGAATCTTATTTTCACTACAGAATACTTTTAACTGGATTTGGTCCTTGAATGCTTAAAACAAAAAACCATAATGGAACTTTCAGGTTATCTGTCAAAGAGATGTAGTGGTTGAAATCCTGTGCCTATTGACAAACCCAAGTCCAGATTTTGTTTAGTTTTTGTTTAGCTCAGGAAAATTCAATCTTGCATTTTATTTCTAACACGATTTTTAGCTTATTTATTTTATTGCATTATTTATTTAAACTCCTAGTGACAAAATTGCTAAATATTTGTTTGTTTTTAAATCGTATTCAATAAATATTACTTCACCCAGTACATCCAACAGCCACAGAAAAACCTGTAGAAAGAACGGTCTGAGAGATGAATATAATTTTAGCTGCAAGACAAATTTTCAATTTGAGAGCTACCTTGGTTCTTGGCCTTCAACCATAATAACATGCAGCAGTATGTTATCATACAGTGAGGGCTGAGTTAAGCTAATATTTAGTGTACTTTCCATGCTATAAAGCACTCACCAGGTTAATAACATGGATTTTTAATATCAACAATTTTGATAATATCAGGGAACAAGATGGTACCCTCTATGCAGTCTAGAAGAAAAGGGGGAAAAAAACCTTTTTGGCGGTGGAGAGAAGGAGATATTATCTTGCACTCATTGTGACTGCAGGACACAAGCTTATCACTACAGTGACAACAAGAAAGGAGAAACAGGTCAAGATATCAGACCTCCAAGGCTGTGAAATATGTTGAGAGACAAAGTACCAAAATGACCGTGGCACAACAATTTATATCTGCAGAAACAAATATGTCGTGATTTAAACTCCGTGTTCAGTGCTGCTGTGGCCAAGCAGAAACAATGGCATGAGAACTCCATTTCTATGCTTCTAACCTGCCAGTGGAAATATTAGAATATCAAAACAGCTAGAGGCAATAAAACCCAATTAAGGTTCAGCTTTCAGATAATTTTCAGTATTTGTACACTGGATAAGAAATGCTCATTCATCACCTTTTTTCTTCTGATGGATAAGAAGTCCAGAAGTTCCTTTAAGATGCTTAAATTTGTTTCACATGCAAAGGGCATTACATTCCATATTGCTCTTAAAATCTTACCCTCTCTTCTCACAGCCATTTCTATCTCCATTAATAACTACTGCTTACCATTTGGTTTATTTCTCCCAGTGATTATTTTAATTAAAAAAGAAATACATCTGATTAATATTTTGAATGTATCCAAATATTTAGATCTTTCTGGAGTAAAAGGCCCTAAAACTGGCAAAGAACCCCCTATCACTACTATACACAATAAGTCAACAGATTTTTAAATGGCTGTGGAGTCTTTGCAATGAAATGATGCCTGAAAACATATCAGAGCTAAAGAAGAAAAGGTCTAGATAGTTCTCAAATTTTGTAAAACTAAAGAAATAAAAACATGAATATTTGCATCAAAAATATTTATTTCGTAGAATCCAGAAATTTTTGAATGAAAAGTCTTTTCATTAAAATAACCAAATCTTTATCTTGATAACCATATTTAACCAATTTTTAGCTTGATAACCATGGAAGTTCCCAGTCCTTAGTTAACACTCTCTAGCTATCCTTACAATTTCAAATCTTAGATAAGCTCTGATTGTATCATTTGTATCTGAAAGATATGCTATTTACTCAACAAAAACTGTCCAGAGGAACACCCAGAATCATTTGTTAATGTCTCATTTTTTATTTATTTTCTCCACATAAAAAGTACTGTTAAGTTAAAATTATGGCTAAAAGAAATTCCTAAAAATGTTGGGATATTTTAATTTTGGAGATCTAAGTGAAAACAAGAAAAGAGAAAAAAGAGAACAAAAGAGACATTTTCTGTTACAAAAGAGAAAATTAAGGCCAGAACCTCCATTTCTAAGATGGCACAGAAGACCTGCAAGAGCCCAAAACTGCCATTGACCTTTAGTGATGTTCTTGCCTCAGAACTGACTTAACTAACACAATTTATCCCACTGGCATTAAGGTTGCAACAAAAAGAAGACAAGTTGTGTTGGCAGGTGGTGTTCACCCCCCTTTAGAAAGATGCTAATTAGGACTTTTCCAAGAGTATCACTAACATTGTTGTTTTAGTTCCTTATGTCCTGGCCCAGGTGAGAAATCCTGTACCCTTTCCCTCCCTGTTAATCTCACAGGGATCTGAGCAACACACCTGACAAGGCATAAGAATTTTGCTCGTCTTTTGTGCGTGACCTGTGACCTTTTATGTTTGAAAAGTATACCTACTCCCCTTCTATGCTGTCCAAGTTTTCTTGGATAACCAGGTACTTTCTGCATTCTTTCTCTCTTCAAGGTAAAGCTAAAAATACATTTTCTGAACTTAAAGTGTAGCCTTCCAAAATTTGGGCTTAATTGACATTTTATGTCTCAAATAAATGATTGCTGATAATTATTTTGCATCTAGATTACTAGTTTTATTTATTTTTTTTTAATTTTTACTTGCTTATATGAAAACAGAAGAAAAACTTAGAGGACTTTTCAAATTCCATTTTCCTATTTCTGTAATGTTTTAATTCAACAGCTGTTTGTTCAATCATTTCAAATTATATAGAAAAAAGTATATCTTGTTTCCCATTTTAAGAATTCTATATTATCTGTGGTTGAAGAGCAAAAATAGCCTTCTAATGGTAAAGGAACTGCAATAGCTAAAAAATCAAATCCTGCTGTGCTTTCCACAATTAGTTGGGTTTTCTTTTCTTAGAAGAGACAAAGTAAAATAATTTCTTGAAATAACATTGACATAATAGCTATACTCAAATATTAAGCTTATACAGAGAAATATAGAAATTCCTATTATTTTATTTGATATTTAAACATTCTTTCCATTTAGATATTTCTCATTTTTTTTTTAATTGGAAAAGAGTATTCTCCTTTTCTCTTTTAATAGAAAACTTTAATATATAAACAAATGCAATTTTTTTTTCTTTCAACACCAATGTAAACATGGAGCAATTGCAACAATGTCAAGTAAAACAGCTGTTGGGGGAGGCTAAAACATAAAGTGATTAAGCACTTCATAAAACTATAGCTGCCATGATAGATAGTACATTGCATGACATTAGCTCAAAGCAAAACCTAGAAAAAATATTTACATAAGTTATTCAAATAACATCTAGTCTGTGAATAATTGGCTTTGTAGAAACATTTGAATACATAAGACTTTTTTCTATGTCAAATGGTTTTTAGGGAAAAGCAATTCCTCCCTCCCATATTACCCTTTCTTTTGAAAAATCTGAACTGAAATGCAAGAGTAGTACCACAGGGCAATTCTGACAGATTAGCCTTTTTCTAACCCATAGACCACATTCATCTAGTAGACTAAGTCTCCAGTGATGCACCATCCTTTAAAAGAAAAATTGCAATACATAGTAGGAAGCCCCAGGCCAGGGAGATTATCCCATAATTGGAAAATGTATGAGTGAGCGCTTTATCTATCAGTCCAAAGACATATCACCTCTATAATTTCCAGAGATAAATATTTTATTTCAATTGTTGAAAAAGTCAACATTTTCTTGGCATATAGATTTGTTAATTGATTGTATGTTTTTAATTTTAGTATCAAATGGCAGTTGAGAGAGAAATCAAGAAAACAAGAAAGATAACCAATGGTTTCTAAAGATCTTCAGAGATATTCTGGAACAACACTTGCAGATATTATGGACTAAAATGAGCTACAAAAGTTAAAATGTGCTGTCCTTCAGGGGTGCTGACACTTCTTATTCCTATTGGCCTGAGCAGGAATTTTGAGCCTATAGCACCATTGAGCATCACATAAGTTTTATTTAGATAGTTACTTTTTAGGCACTCAAGTCTGAAGAAAAAAAGAAAGGCTTTTAGTGTAAATTTATGAAAACATCTGTGACTTTCAGCACTTTGGGTTCACACTTCAGAAGCATGTCTGTGCTTGGAAAAGTAACGTGGACTCTTGCAAAATCAATCTGAAGTGAAAGTTCCATAATGAACATAGAATTTATAGAAATCATTTATAGAAAGAGGATATAAATAAATGATGTTTGAGACTTTTTTCAAATATTTAGATTTCTTTATATGATACATTTTAGAACGTTCCACAGCATCTAAAATATATAAAAATAAATATCTACAGTATTTACAAAGTATGATACAATACAATCTTTAAAAGACTTGTAAAGACATGTTCTTTAGCTCATACTGAGGTAAGTAGGTTTCTGTAAGACTGAGAAAAAATAGAATAGGCAGTTATTTTGAAGGAATCCCTTTGTCCAGTTATTGTAGTCTGTATCACACGTAAAAGCATGTGCCACTCTCTGTTGTTTGTAGTGTATTGAGCCAAAGTCATCCTTGCTGTAACTCCATCGAGGTAAGTTTCGTTATGCTAGGGATGAATTTATCCCACTCTACATTCTCTGTGTTGAGAGTGTCTTCTGCAGAAACTGTCATGGCTTCATCTATGTTTGAAGTCATGTTCATTCCTGGTATGTGGAGATGCAGTTCCATTGATTTTGATGGGTTGAGCACAGCTGGGATATCTGTAGAAAAAATAAAGATTCTAAGATCATTTTACTGTTTGTATTAGGTAGCTGACTGACTCATCCTCTGATTGTCACTCTCTGGACACAATGCAGGTGATGGTCTATTAACAGAATGGTCTTCCAGAAATTGTTCAAAATTGCATTTGCAAATTTTAAGTGAAAGCTTCTTGACTGAAGACTAAGGGCATTTCTAATACATAAACCTGGATTTTTTTTTTTTTTTTACTTTTAAACATTTTAATGTTCTACTACTACTTATTTAATATGTACTGTTTGATAAGTTGCCCTGTGGTTCCTTATCCAGCTGCCACTGTGACCAGCAGAGCACTACGGCTTCCTGTGTACAAGTCAGTCATGGAATCATTGATAGTTTGGGTTGGAAAAGACCTTTAAAGACCACCTAGTCTAACTCCCCTGCCATGAGCACAGGACAGGCAGAGAAGATAGTTATAATAAATAAGAGACAAAGGATAAAACATAATCTACAGGTACACTTTCATCTGGGTTTCCTGGTTGTAACTTTGCTTGTGCCATACATATAGGCAATACTATTGAATTCAGGGAAAAAATAAACATTCCTTCTGTAGTAAGTGAAAAGTGGCTTCCCAGCTGTTCCCGAACACATGCAATAACCTACCCAACAGAAAAAAGAACATAAAATGTTGGAAAAGAAATCAATGTGAATTTCTTATTTGATCAGCCTAACTCACACCAGAATGCATGCTAAGCAGATAATTTGAAAGTAAAGGACATGCAGGTATTTCAACCTGTACACACAATTTTGGTTAAAATCTTTGTCATGAAATATACCACAACTTCAGATAATTAGCTCAGAATAGAATATAGCTGTTTATAAACAAATTCCAATGACAGGGAAGATGATTTTCATACTTTCAGGTAATTCTTCTTTATTTAATTAGGAGTCTAAAGGAAGTAGGGATCCAAAGGAAATATTTATATAGAATATGATTACTTTATCCCCTCCTCAACTGGACCACAGCTTTTGAAATTAATGTGATGAAATTTTGTTTCATCAATATATAACCGAAGTTGTAGTATATTCTATAAAACATTTCTTATAATTTACTTTTCTTATAGTCAGTCCTTAATTGTAACCCCCTTTTTCTCTCTGTGTGCTCATATCCAAATATTGTTGTATGGACAATTAGATTTTACTTCCACAGGATCAAAAGACATAGGGACAAGTACAGTAAGAGCAGGTAATAGGTGCAGTACCATTTGATGGGATTGTATTTATGTTGGTCAATACAACGTGTTCTGCAAGTTTTGAAACATTATCAAAATTGCTGATCTGGGTGGTCAAGGACTTCCGACTCTCTGTACTGGCATGACCTCTGGTGAACCGTTCGTCATGGTGGCTGCCAAAGATGCAACAGGAAAATGCTGCTTTAAATTCTTCTCTGAATTTCCCTGTCAATCATAAGAAGGACTCATGAAAAAAACTGTACTATAAACCACATTTCATCCAACTTCATAGATTAGAAAAAAAAAGGAGCTATCTAAAGCAAAATTAGCGCAAATCACCCAGACGCTTTTCTCATGGAGAAGTAGGAAATCACAATTTCATCATCTTGAAGAAAGACAGAAGAAAGATAACCTTTCTAAGAAGATATGTGAGGTGTGGTGTGAAGACTGAATTATTCTTGGCTAGACAGAATGGACAAACTAGAATGATTAATGGAGTCATGACATAGGTAGTCTGTTGGTTAATTAAATATATAACAAAAAATTAATTGAGCAATCATAGGCTTAAATGATTGAATCATTACTTGACATGTGAAATGAGAGGGCATGGCTAATTTGTGTTTCACCGTTAATATATTTGAAAAGAAGATTCAAAGTGTTCGACAGCCCATTAGTCTGCTTTTGGGGCTCAGAGGAAATTGTTCAGATCATCCTCTCACTACACACCACAAAAAAACTACAGTGGGCAAATGTGTAGTGAGAATCAACATAGTTTTGCCTCCCTCTATTTAGCTGCAATACAGCTTTAGGTCCTTTGCAGCTTTAGCTGCAGTACAGTTTAGGCCCTGATTTTACTCTCCATAGCCAAATGATACAAATATGAACCAAGACAAAACTGTACTAGTAAGTAAACAGCATCCTGGCTGGTTCTTTGGCCTTGAACCTAGTTGGCACAGTCTGGTCATGCAAGTACTATTAAAGACTCACAGCCTCCAAACCCCAATACCTACACACAACATGCTGGCTGGGGACAGCCCCCGGGTTGTGCTACCTCCCAGACAGTATCCAGGGAGTGTTTAGCGGAGCAGTAATTGTTTCAGATCAAAGTTATGCCAGGAACTTCTCTACCAAATTAATGTCGTGGACAGTCATATTCCAGCACTTGGACTCAGGCCCTGGCACTGTCCAGGTTAGTTATAGGTAGATAGCCTGAAGGTAATGGGATACTTCAGGCAACTTTTTCCAGGAAGAGGTCTAGCTCCCACCGGAGGGCCTGAGCTGATGTTACACAGTCATTAATCTTATTTGCTATGGCTCATTACATTCAAACTATACGTTAAACTTGAATTCTAGGTAACGTAACTTACCACTGAGGAAGTTATAAATAATAGGATTGGCTGCACTGTTTGCATATACAAGCCAGTGTGAGAATGTGAACCAGGCATACACAGTTTCTCTGTCGTCAGCATGATTAAACATCCCCAAAACCCTACAGAAAGAGAAAAGCAAACCTGAAAGATTGCAAAACTAGAAATCATACAGAAATATTTTACAACTTCTAGCCTAATTTTGTCTCTGATGACCTATTCGTGATATCACAGAAAAGCTGATTCAACAGTATTCTATCTCTTGAGAGAATAAACTCCTCTCCCCAACCCTCAGCCTCCTGTCTTGGTGGTTTAGCACAGCAGAGACCATCAGGACTTTACTTTGCTATGGTGCAGATACACAACTTTTCTGCCGAGTAACCAAAGTCATCTGGTGTCAGATAAGCCAAGAAAAGATGGGAAAAGTTGCTTTTGATCTAGTCATGTCACTGAAGTTCCTGGCTCTAGGCCTACTCTCCAATAAATAGGGACTGAAAGGGCATGTAACTGGCCCCAACCCTGAGGCTACAGTAGCAGCTTCTGTCTCCAGAGAAATCAGTATTTTCCAGATTCCTCACACCTCCCTTTTGCCATTTCAGTGAAAATCTAACTCTGGTCCTACTCTGCTGTTGTTTATTGAGGCAGGCTGTGTAGTTCCTCTATTTCAGGTCGTAGGTTCCTGAACAGCGTTCTGGAAATACTTCTTTCTCTTCACATTTCCTACCAAGACTTGAGAGTGAAAAGTACTTAAATTAGGCTACAGGAAAAGGCCAGAATTGAGTGGGATGTATTTAAGCATTGAAAATATTCCTTAAATTCTAAAATGTTCCAATAATATTACAATAAAAAAAGCACAAATAACAGGCTGGTTATTTTTTTAGGATATTCAAGTCTTCTGCTATATGCAGTTATTTATTGGTATTCCAGAGGGCTCACGAGATATAATTTTACCAAAGCCTGCCTATCAGGCACTGTACGAAAAACAAGAGTGTACACCATTATATACCAAATGAACATGAGAAAAAAGGACAAAAAAGGAAAATACAGCTTCATAAGGCTATATTGAATTAGAAATAATATAAAAAAATTTTACAACTTCTAACCTAATTTTATCTCTGATGATCTATTTGCACTATCACAGAAAAACAATTTCAGGCTAACTGAAAGGGCTGGCCTAAGGTCTAAAAATTGTGCATGAGGGCCTTACATTTGAACCCAGAATTTCACAGTTCTTGGAGCCAAGCCACAACGCTACACTCTGCTGCTAACCTTCAGCTGCTGCTTTAGGTAACTGCACTTCCGTGGATGTATTTACAGCAACCAAGCTGTAATCCCATGTAAATAACAAGGTTTAATGAGGAGATAGGCTAGATCATTTTCATGAGGAAGAGCTTGCTAATAAGGGTTCCACAATCCAGCCTTTAGTTTAAGTACTATGGATAGGTTACATATATTTTCTTGCAATTGTGTACTTATTTTCCATTTCTTTATTGAGCAGTAAGTAAGCTTATCCTTTAAAAGTATTTGCCAGAATAAAAGGAATCTCATAATAGAGGATTGTTTTTAGATAGAAAGCTGCACCAAGTGTTTACATTTTGGGATAAACTTTACCTTTTCAAGACATTGAGGATGCTAATTGGTAGATAACAAAGCGCAAAAACCAGGAGGACAACCATTAGCATACGTGCTGTTTTCCTTCTTGCATGAATCTGTTTTATTTCAGCTGCCACAGCACTAATCTTTGACTTTGTTGATTGTCCCAGCCCTCGGGGCTGTGCTGAGGGCTGCAGGGGCTTCCATTTTTTCTGAACAACAGAAGAAGTTCCTGGGATCTAAGAAAGAAAAAAAAAAAAGGGACATTTTGAAAAACATTTGTGAAACTGATATGTAGATATAACAAGAAAAATAGACATGTTCACATACACAAGGTAAGCTCACAGGGATAAATAGGAGTTTTTAATTAAATTAATTGATGTAGCTGCAGGAAACAAACTCAATTTCAGACACACTAGAACTGCATAAAAATTGTGATTTATACAAATATAAACTGATGTACTAAAATTTTCTTTCCTTCCCACATACCTTGCCTTGCTTGTGTCTTCAGACCATCACATTTACCAACCCCATTGCTGCAATTATGTTGCTATAAAGTTCTACATTAAGTGTTTTGTTGCATAGCAGAATAGTTTATCCCATTAATATGCTGCTAGAATATACTAAACAGCTGTTCAGCATTGGTAAACAAGGATTTAAAGCCTGCACACCTATAAGTGCCATAAAACTTCCACACATACAACCTGGATGACAATGAAGTAGCCAAAGAAATTACAGCTGAAGTGTGGATCTCCCTGCAAACTTCTTCAAAACTGAATATACAGTATATATGCATATACAGTAATGAACAGAGGGAAATCACAGAAAAATGCCAAGACATAGGAAGAATTAAGTTAGTCAAAGCCATTTTGAAATGGGTAGATGTAGCACCATACTATTAAAAAAAAAATCTTGGCTTTTGTTTTCTGTACCCCCACATAAGACAAGCCAAATAAAACAATATTACTTCAGTTCTTCAAAATTACTTCCTGCCTGCAGCCAACTGAAAAAGACTAGAGATAGCAAGGACTTTCTCAGAGAATTCTATTACCATTACATTTATAATGTGTTCAATGCTATACAGTGTGAAAACCTTTTGGCTAGAAATAATAATAATAGTTATATAATATAATATATAATAATATAAGTAGATAATAGTTTTATTTATGCATACTGCAATTTTGTGTGGGGTGACTAGTGACATTATATGTTTAATAATGTTTCATGTTTAAAAGTATCTGCAAAATTCACACTGTAATATTTTTTAAAAAATGGGCTTATTCACACAAACTGACCAGAAAAGAATGAAATTTTTGATATTTATTTCAGGAAAAAAAAGTAAACTAAAAAGTATGCACATTTGAAGTTGTAGAAAGCTATTATGTTGGGGTTTTGGTGGTTTTGGTTTGGGGGTATTTTTGGTTGGTTGTAGTTTTTTTTGTTGATTTTTTGGGGGTTTTTTGTGTGTGAATATCTTCCTTGCACAGACAAGCCCTTAATTTAGCATTTATGTGCACCATCAAACCTGATTTACAGCTATTGGAACTTTTTGGTAAAATTAGCTTTTAATTAGCAAGAAATCAATGCAGCAGATTGGGAGATAGGTTATAATTTATTTTTTTTTTTTTAACTGAGGTATCTATGGACTTAAAGACTCCAACAGAGCCCCTTGTACTTCTGCTGTGGGTTCCACTCATTCAGCTGAAATCAGCAGTTATCAGCTTCACAACTGCATGTCTGTCCTAATGCAAGGGATTTACCCTACTTAGCTGTGGGGTGTAGTACTGCAGTGTGTCTTTGCCATGCTCTGCTGAGATAAAACGCTGTCTAAGATTCTGATTCTGACTTTTCAGGGATACTTTGATATCCCGTTCTTCTAACTTTGAATCAGAAGCTTTTTTTGTCCCTTTTCAATCATACTGAGTAACCATATTCTATCAAGAACTGGACGTGAAAGCAAAGAAATGCAGCCAAATCTCTCCCTTCTGATTATGTCAAAGATTCACTTGAAGAAATCAGTGATCAGCTTTCATTGTAGATACATACAATTTAGAAGAAGATAAACATTATCTTGGCTCCAAATTGTGTCTATTTCTACAGAAAAGTTAGACATGACCCTGTACTTGGTTTGTACCTGTATGAGCAGGTAGAAGGGTCTTTTCTGTTATTTAAGCAGTCTTTATTAGCAAGAGATGATCAAAGTTAAGACTGTATACAATGTGCAGTCTCCCTGTACTATATATTAAATTGCTAACTTTTCAGGAGTTTGTATTGAGAACCTTTCTGAAAGAACCCATGCTTCCTCAGTCTTTACCTGGCATACACCTTGGCTTTGCTGCTGTTACACTAATAGACAATAATACAGCAAGAATATTATCAGGACAAAACCCCACCCCCAAAAAACTATATACCCACAGATGCATAGCAGTACCATTTAAGGAGCATTACACTTCAGAAGTGTGTGTGCATGTGTGTATATGGAAAGATTTACAAATATGTATTTATGTAAACATAACATGCATGTATTACAAGATAGAATGAGAAGAAATTGACTTGAGTTGTGTCAGGGGAGGCTTAGATTGGATATTATCCAATTTGTGAAAAATGTCTTCACGGAAAGGGTTGTCAAGCGTTGGAACAGGCTGCCCAGGGAAGGGGTGAAGTCACCATCTCTGGAGGTATTTAAAAGACATGTAGATGTGGCACTTAGGGATGTGGTTTAGTGATAGACTTGGCAGTTTAGGTTTATGGTTGGACTCAATGATCTTGAGGGTATTTTCCAAGGTAAATATTTCTATGATTAGGTATGTACAAGTATACACATGGGAGCATAATGTATATATTTCCCTTTTTTTTGTAATGAATCAGTTATAGAGATAATTGTGGAGAATTTGTGTAATTTTAATGTTTTACTAAAAGCCTATTAGCTGTGTCCAAACAGGTACTAAATGACAGCTATTTTCTTGTGCACTTTTTCTCTATCTCCTCAAATAATTATCAAGGGGTTTATAATGAAAGGAAATCTCTCAAATATAATATCAACTTGCAAAGATTGGAAGGGTGTATTTCAACTACAAAAATGGAAATGAGTAGAGTTCCTAGTCATTAATACAAGTAGGCTTCAGTGTCAATGCATTTGGACATCAGTAAATTGAAGCAGACTTGGAACTTAAAGCAAATTGTGTATCAACACTGTCATTGTAAGTCCATTCAGTTTTATTTATTTGTTCCAAAGTTACTTTTAACCTACTTAAAATCCACAAGAGAATATAGCCTTCTAAGTCACTACTTCCTTGCTAACAATTAAAATAAATTAGTCAAAATCCCCAGTAGTTGTTGCATAATTGTTCTTGTCTTTGCAAAGGTGAATCATTAATTCAATGATTGTAAGCTTATGTTCAAAGATCTGCTTGAAATACACAATCAGAAATTTTAAGAGCTATTACGTAAAGTATTGGTAACAATAATTAGTAAATATCTTAACTTTTTTCATGTGAAAATTTTCACGCATGACACACTACATTTTAAAAAAGAATCTTTAGAAAAAGTTTAAGACATAGAAAACAGCTACCGTTTGTTGTGGTTTTTCTATCACGTACATCTGTAAGGCTTATAGTACCTTGCAATAGGATCATTACATTTAACTGAAGTTCTGGTAAACAGCATGATTTCTTAATTGAAACTATTATCAAAGAATACGTTTAGAACACTACATTCATTTGTACTACATGACTGATTACAGCACACCTGCTGCACTTAGAAAAATGCCTGATGCCTGCAGCCAAGTCACAGTTAATAATAGATGTGCCGTGGCTTTAATTTCACTTAGTGCAGCCCCTTATACATAGTGCTATCGTCTATGCCAGGCAAAGAGACATATGTAATTTGGCACCATTGATAGCACTAAGTCTATAGCAGTATTTATCTTTTTGCCACTGAAAAATAAAGGATCATCCTAGCCTTGACAGCATGCAAGATGCACAGGGAGAAGAAACATTGTGAAGAAGAAATAGACCAGCTAACACAACTGGGGGGGAATGGGGCAACCCAACAAAAGAGATTGGTTTTCAGTCATTCAACTTCTGCTCTGAATCTGAACCAGCATTTTCAAGCTACATGCAGGTTAAGAACAAGTGCTTTGCATTAGTTTACTTAGTTAAAAGCTTGAGAGAGGAGATAGATTGTAAAGAAAGTATAGAAGAGAAGGTTAAGAAGCAATACGGTGATAAAGTCATTGAGTGATAGAGGACAGATTCAGCAAGGCAGAGCATATTAGAGCTATGTCAAACTGAACTTAATTGCAAAACCACACAGGGAAATCCTTTGTTCTGGTGAAAGGTCCCCTCAAATTGTAAAGGTTAAATTTTACCTTCAAGCTATCTTATTATTTAATCTCATTAATGTAAGAAATTAAAAACAAAAATAATAATTTAAAGAGCACAATAAACAGCAATTATAGTTTAACCTAATCTGATTAGAAGTGAGAATAATTGCTCTTATGATGTATAGATGATAGGAAAATGCCTTGAAGTGGATTTGGTATTCCCTGTTCTTTATTTATTTGCAAGACATATATTCTGTCAGTATAACATTTGATTTTTACTTTTATTGTATGTTTATTTAGAAATCTAAAGTCTACTTGTGATTTCTCTGATGGATCAATTTCAACTGCATGAAAAATGTTACTTATGTGGTAGATATTATGGCCTGCCCAGGACAGCCTTAGATTTGGATGGTATCAGACATACTGGTGAGAGAGAAAAGATTCTCAAGCACAAGTCCTATAAGAAGCTGAGGGAGCTGAGGTTGTTTTGGCTGTTTTGGCTTTTTGATTAGTATTCCCGTTTTCTTTCCTGTATTTTTAATTTGAAGTTTTAAAAAACCAGATCATAGAATCATAGAATCAGCTGGGTTGGAATGGACCTCCAAGAACATCAAGTCCAGCCCTTGATCCACTACTGGCGAGGTTGCTAGACCATGGCACTAAGTCTTATCCAGTCTTATCTTAAAAACCTCCAGGGATGGAGAATCCACTACTTCCCTAGGCAGCCCAATGCCTGATTACCCTTTCTGTAAAGAATTTCTTCCTCATATCTAACCTAAACCTCCCCTGGCACAGCTTAAGACCATGCCCTCTTGTCTTACTGATAGTTGCCTGGGAGAAGAGACCAACCCCCACCTGGCAACAACCTCCTTTCAGGGAGTTGTAGAGAGTGATGAGGTCTCCCCTGAGCCTCCTCTTCTCCA